>NC_067248.2:182347580-182650610 GCF_019359855.2 Lolium perenne | reverse complement strand
GACACGGACGATCGACGCGTCTTCTTATTACGGATAACAGTTGTCCTGGTAAAACGAGGTGAGCTCGAATTTTTTTGCATTACATCGGCCACCAAAACTGCAGCGTAGCAGTCAAGCAGAGGACTGCCTATATTGGCCGTTGCAGCGGTTGGGTTGGTGTTTGCGTAGACCATGCCGGCGCCTGCGTTGGTTGGAAACTTGGAACCAACGGCGGAGCCAGTAAAAAAGAAGACACCACTCGTGCTAGATATTTTATGAGATTTTTTTTTTGAAACGGCGGTACTTCTTCACCGATTTATTGATTAAGCTGGCATTTTTTCTGTGATGAACCATCAAAAGTTGAGAAAGAAAAAGGAACAGGTGATACATGGGTACAATAGATGAATGGGACGATTGCTGCATTTTGTACCTAAAGGTATAATTGATGCAACTTCATGTGCACCTCACAACGATTAGAGTATCTCCAGTCGCGTCCCCCAAACCGTTCCCTAAACCGCGCCGGATCGAGCGTTTGCGGGACGTGTTTTATTCGTGCCGTGTTTGGGGGACGTCGCTCCCCAGTCGCGTCCCCCAAATAAAATTTTGAAAGTTTTAAACTTGTGCGAGATTCGATTAAATTCATCCAAACTTGGCATATATTACATAGATTCGAACTAGATTCGACTAAATTTAAACTAAACCTAATCTAGTACTACTTGCGGCGGCCGGAGGCGTCGTACTACTGATGGAAGTTGTACATGTCGTCGGTGACGACCTCCTGCTTGACGCGCTCGTCGGGCCCGTCGATGGGCTCGTCCTTCACCAGGCCGCTTGGCCCTGCCTTGCCGTCGTCGGTGAGGTCCACGAGCGGCTTGCCGGAGTCACGGATGGACATGGTGATCGCCGTCTCGACGTCGCCCCTCCGTGCCCGGCATCGGCAGCCGCGGGATGCCAATGCCGTTCATGGCCATCTTCCAACCGCCGCTGCTTGGCAGGCGCATATCCGGCGGGACAGGATATCCCGCGTGGTACAACGCCCACGCCTCCTTCACGGTTAGACTGCCGCGGCCGAAGCCGTTCGCCGCGGCGATCTTGCGGGAGGACGAGGACGACATTGCTTGGAGCGGCGAGGAGAAGATCTAGGGGCGGCGAGGAGAAGGTTTGGGAGCGGTGAGAGATTGGGACGAACCGACCTCTTAATGTACAGCAGCGACATCGGGTGGTTACACGCAATAACGCCAGCGCGGACGGCCACACGGCCATGCACGACGAGACGCGTCCCTGCGTCGCCTGGGAAAACTGGGATGCCATTAACGTCGCTTGACCAAAGGTAGACGACGGGGTTTTAGGCTTCCGAGCCGCTAACGGGTCGGGCCCGCGTCGCTTCGCCTCGCTTTTCGGTGCGTCCGGCGTCCCCGGGGCGTCCCCTGTGGGGCGGGGATGGGCTCGGGGCGCCAGACACCGTATCGGGGGGCGCCGGACAAAAATCGGCTTTGGGGGACGCGGCTGGGAACGTTTTTTTGTCCGACGCGCCCCAAATCGCTTTGGGGGACACGACTGGAGATGTTCTTAGGGCTTCTCTGTCGTCAGATCTCTCCATCTGCACATCTTTTCGGTTCATTCTGGGCAGAAGCGAGCGTGTTGGTTGGCTGCGTTGTGCGTGGGCGCTTTCCTCCCGCTAGGTAAAGCCATGAAACGGCCGTGTTTTACCTGCTTCTGGCTGCACGCGGGTCCCATTTACGACCGGGTCTGTTCGTCGGTCACTGCGGGTGGGTTTCCAGTTGGCACGCGTGGCTGCGGGCGTAGAGGTCGTCCATCCACCCCTAGGCCGCCGGTCTCCTCCGTAACACAGCCGCCCGTGAGGGATCCTCCCCCCATCTCATTTCCCTCTTCGTTGTGCATGATGGATGGACAGACTCCGCCTCCTTCACCCTCTAATTTTTTTCCGGAGCAGAAGGTGGCATGTTCATTCGCGAGGTCGAGCTGGGGCTGGATCTGGTGGTAAACGTAGCTGTAGTTGTTTTCCTTGCCTTGTCTTCTTCTGACTTCTTAACATTGTCTGTATTTCTTTCTGTTTTATGCATAGGCAATGAATGAGGGCAGAATTTATGAGTGATGTAGAGGATTTGGAGCTGATGTTATAATGACATTAGTATCATGCCAAAATGGTAAGCCTTCAGCGTTTTGTATTGAGGTATCTTTTCATGATTACTTGGTGGCCTCCTTAGTTATATTTTGGTTGTGCTACAAATTGTATGATCTGAACGCTGCTGTGAGGCACTTCAAAAGCTTGGTAAACATTATGGCATTGTTTTCAACATTCAAGGAGACGAACCTCTTATTGAACCAGAGATAATAGATGGTGTGGTTATGGCATTGCAGGTGGTTATGAAACTATAATCTTGCTATTTCCTCTGTTCCTTTTTATAAGACGTTTGGAAAACCATTGTAGGCTGCCAAAACATCTTATAAAAGGAACAAATGTTGTATTTCTTAGTCCTTGCTGAATTAAATAGTTTATCTGAAGTGGTTGCCGACTTGCCGTGGAATCTCCAATATGCTGACTTGCATGATTATAGTTGGATATCTTTGTTTCTCCGGATCTATTCTTGTATATATGCCTAAAAGGTGTTTGGAATAAAACTTGCAAGGGAAGATTAATCTATGTGATATCTTTTGTATGTTTACTCAGTAATTTTCTGCTTTTCTGAAATTTTGCCCCAATTAACGATAGCATCTCAAGTTTTTAGTCTAGATGTTTGCAATTGGTACAGGAATACGGATCTTCATGTGTGATGCAATCACTTTTTGATAATTGAGAAAGCTGTGCAAGAGGTGCGGTTTATGGTCTGCAAAAAGCTGGATATGATCTCAGAAAGGTATGTCCGTTTCATCCATGAAACAGTCTAAGACCATGTGGCCTTGAGAATTTTTTTGAGAGATGTTATGTATGTGAGGTCTCCTCTCACTCTCTCAGGTAGTACAAGGATACTTAATTTGGTAGCATCATGTGTAGTTTCCATGTTCATATCATTTATCATTCTACGTTTCACTACCAATGCATATTCTTATTTTAGTCATCTGTAACATTCTTCCTTTTTTATATTCATATTCCTTTTTTTATAATTTAGTCATCTGTAACATTCTGCCAACTAGATATTATTGTAAGGATCAGTACGGCCTCAGACATCATACTTGTCCAGGCCATGTAATAATATGTATAGTTGGGTAAATTCATGTTTCATATTTAGTGCACTAAATCTTCCATGTTCTCCTTGTATTCATTATTGATAAGTGTAAGTTACTAAAATTTCAGCTTTGTTGACATTGACAAGGGGATGTGAACCTGCAGTTCTCCACGAATGATGAGGCCACCGTGAGAGAGAGAAGTTTCATGTTTTGGTATCATTCTGTCCCCTTCTTGGCCTCTCGCAAGTCCTTTTTTTTTTAATTTTGTCATTGTTCCGTCGACACTGCTAATTCTGTGGTGGATTTGACTTCAATATTTTTTATTTATCCTACTACCTTATTATCACTTAACTATTGTAATAATTGGAAGTCTGCTTATGTTTTATCATGTAATTGAGAGCATAGTTTTGGCATATCTCCGAATTCATTAATATTTCAGCGAAGAGATGGCCTGACCTCTGATTTCGGTACTGATAAAAAGTCTTTGTATTCTATGCGTTTAAATATATGCTTTGGGCTGACTAAAGAAATGGATATGGTAGGAACTTATGAAGCTGGAATAATTATACTTGTACCTATACCTGTGCTTCTACCATTTGACCATTTGCCTGCCTACTTTCTGTTCTTATTTTTTGTTCAACTGAATCCTGTTGAGTAACATGGTACCCTTCTACAGACCCATATTTCTTTGATTGGATTGCAGTGAAAGAATTATTGTGCAGTTCTTAGAGAATTAATGTATTATTTAAATTCAATGGGTGCATTTTAGTAAATTGCGCATATCTTGATCGTTGTTGTTGCAAGTGGCTTGGTGAGAAGAGATGGATAATATGGGGCGGTTATATGCTTGCCTGACATGCACACTGATGCATGGTGCAGATGGACAAGCATATGCACACCAATGTGCCTCTTTCTATTGTTTTTTTATAAAATAGATTTATCCTTAAAAGGAACAAATTTGGTACATTATTTCTCTCTATTGTAGTAAATTTATATATAAAAATTGCAAAAAGTTCAGTTCGTACTAAAATTTGCATTTTAGTTTTCAGAAATTAATTGAATATGAAGCCAGCTACTCAGATGCGTCCAATCTATATTTATTATGGGGGTCTTTCATTTTGCTTCGGATGGCTTCTTTGCCAGCTAATGGAAATAATATCTTTACTGTTGTTTCTTGGCTGAACTTTTCCCATATCATGAAGTTGAGCTTTTTCGAAAGATAGTGTTTGCGTGGCAATTTTTCATGTGTTGGCTATAAATTGGTTCAACTCTTCCTATGTCATTGCGGCTCTGAAGTGATTTTTTACTCTGGACCATGTACAGGTCGAACATGCCGTTTGGGTGTGAGCGCTTCAGGTTTTATGCAGTGAGGAGTTGGACATTGAAATTTCAATTTTGATTCTGTGATGACCTGATGACCCTAGAGAGTCAAGTTTACTCCGATGACAAATACAAGGGTAAAGGTATCTTGAGGTAAATCAACTCAGAAGCTTTGATTCCTCTACATGTGTTCGAGCTACATGAACTAATACATGATATTTAAGATCTTCCAGTATTATATTACTAATTACTCTGTTCTTTTCATTCTAACGCTATTTCTTAATCCAAGTTCATTTTCTCTTTTAAAGCTTTGGCATTCGGCATCCAAATGATTTTTTAGTTTGATGACTGGTCCACTGGAAGAGATATGGTGCAAATTGATGCAGTAATTCGTGTGATGTTTTGCGGGTTTGTAGCTCTGTCTGTAGCATGAGTATGACTCAGGTTGTAGAAAATGAATTCTTCAGAAAAGTGGCAGGTGCATAGCCAATTATAGCTTTACATCGAACTCTATGGAAACCAAGATATATTAGCCCATATTTAGGTTTTGGTTTATCATATTTCAAATTTCCAATACATGCCTAGATAGTGGCTTAGAACTAGATGCAATAGATACAGTGTATATGTGAAAACTTTTACTTCTCTTCTGCTATTTGACATGGACTATGTTATGGTTGATCGATTGTGTAGGTTCACGCTTTATGGTCGCATAATTTATGTTGTACATAATTTCTAGGCTTCATTCTTTAGATTCAGGCTTCGCGCTTATACTTTATTTGTCAGGAACCTACGACACTAATTAACAGAACCAGAGTTGCAAAATTATCTTTGGTCACTGGCTGTTTGGATTCCTGGCTGTGAGAGCTTCATCCAACCTGTTTGTTTTTCCAAGTCCTATTTATCTATGCCTACAGGATATTCGGCATAAATCCAAGCAGGTTGTTCTCATATGTAGGTGACACTTCTAACTTCTCATTTGCAAAAATATCTTGCTCTTTATTTGGATGGATGGCCTTTTTATTATGTAATAAAAGTGTTTAGTCTATGGTTTCTTCACGCTAGAAATTTTATTATGTACAGAGTGCACATATCAATGTTATGAACTAATGGACAATTATTTTTAGAGTGATGCCATTTCAATTTCTTACCAATTAACTCGCATAATTAAGACACAGACCCTAAAAAAGACGCACACCCATAAAGAGGAGTGTTTATAATAAATCAGTAGAGGAAAACGTACCGACCTGAAGGAGGCCGTGGCCGCCATGCCACCGGTCAAGATGGCCACAACTGTCACCTCGATGGCCACCGCCGGCGGAGCGTGGGAGCCCGGTCGACGATGCTGCAGAAATGCCGCACCATCTGCTTAGCGGTTAAGAACTCTGCTGCTTGCAGGTCCGCCCTGGAGATGAACATGCGTGTTCTGCGGGCACCAACGCGGACCGTCTTCGGCATCCACCACGCGCATATGCTGCAGCGGAACAAGCAACACCGTCCAGCTTGATGGATCTTTTTTCCTCTATGTGTTGCTGATCCACATGAAGTAATACACTAATACTCTGCCGAGGCAGTGAGACAGGCATGCGTGCGTGCTTAGCGGGGCAGAGCGGCGAGGGGATCAGGTGGTCAACGGTGCCATGGACAGATGCTGGCGATGGCCACGACTCTCTTCCAACATGGCATGGAGATGGAGCTGCGGGAATAGTAGCACGGGAAATCTTGGAACATCGAGCTCACCCACACAGTATTCTCTCGGGAGAGAGAAAGGAGGGGAGAGGGGAGGTAGGCGACTAGAGAAAATGGAGAGAGAGGAATCTTGTGCATAAGCCACTCCGGCTTGAGCTGTCCAGAGAAACAGTTGTGAACAGTTCTTTATAGCTTCCACTGTCCTAGCTTATTGTCTAAGTTGTATGATGAAAAGTCTATAGTACGCTCGAAATGAATTTCTATGCTCACAAACTGTTTTAGAGTTCTTTTGTACTGTTTAATTTTGCATATATGGTCATAACGCAATTTTGTATAATGTATTTTCCTAGCGAAAGGCACAAATAATGTGGTCTCCTATTACAGTATAGGAGGAGATCGTTGTTAGCTGAATGAAAGCTAAAAGTGTCGAGTCAGTTGCGTCTCGTTCCCTGCAAGTCCCAGGATCAAGCCGTACATAATTTGCTACTGATCTCATCAATGCTTGCTAGGATAGAATCGGAGATAGGCAGCTTGCCTCGTCGCAGCAAGAGAGGCGGGAGATGCAGGTCAGTCGGATACAGGAGCGCTGGCGAACGGCTACAGCAGATCGAGCCCCGGCCGGCAAGCTCAGCTCAGCTCGAACCGGGAGGACGAGCTAGGGGCAGGCCGCGCCGCCACGGGCTACCCCTCCGCCGCCATGGAATAGAACCGGGGTCAGGCGGGGATACTTTTGGCGGCGTCGGGTGACAGATGGCTGCGGCGGAGGTGTACTAGCAGGAGCCAGGAGGACGAGGAACACTAGATCGGGATTAGAACCAGATAAATGAGCTGGACGCTTCGGTAAAAGTACTTGCACGCGGTGGCATTTACATGTAAATCGCGACGAAAAATGGGGCATAGACATATACCGTTTCGGACAGAGCTCAAGAAGCTGCCCAAAGCTGGGGTACCCCAGCTTCCTCCAATCGTGAAGAAATCAGATACCTGTTTGGGCAGCTGGAGCTGGATGGCTTGTCAAATGTAAAACTATTGTTTGGCAAACTATTCAGCTGGAGCTGGATGGCTGGTCAAATGTAAAATTGTTGTTTGGCGAACTGCATCCAGGACGGCTGGTAGACTGGTCAAATATAAAATAGAAAATAATAACAAAAATATTATTTTCCTTATTATTTAATAATAAAAAAATATTATCTTCCTTATTATTTTCTATTTAAAATATTTTACTATAAAATATGAATTAACTAAGAATCTGAATTTTTCTCAAGATGCAAAAATATATCATTTTGCGCTAAAGGAGCGGTGGGGGATAACGCAAACTTTTGAACTGCTATTTGTAAGTGAGAAGCCACGGGGAAGCTGTGGGAAGTACCCCGGGACGTGCTTATAGGCTTCAAGTGTAAATGTGAGAAGTGCTTGTAGAAGCCCATGCCTAGAAGTTAGGTGTTTGGCTGGGCTTGTGCTTTTAAAGACCCAAAAGCAGTAAAAGCTCAAGCTCCAGTCCAAACAATCGAGTTCATTTCAGTTTGAGCTTATTTTCACCCCTAAGGTGCTGAGAAGCTCCAAAAGAAGAATTGTGCCTTAAGATGCTATGTGTGGGGTTCTTGGGAAGGCTCCTTTCCCCTCGGGTCACCTCGCGCGGGCGGCTCCAGGGCGACCAAACCCTAGGCAAGAAACCACCCAAATCCCCCCTTCCCTAGCCGCTGCCGGAGCTTGCGGTGGCGGCCATGCCCGGCCGTCGAAGGCGGCAGGTGAGAGCAGCGCGCCCCGAAGGGTCCCCTACGCGCGAAGGCGGGACGTCACCCGGGCGGCGCGGGTGGTGGGTGTGTCCGGCGGCGCGTCCTGGCAGGGCCTTGCCGGCACACGGCAATGGGCGTGGAGGTACGAAGGAGGAGGATCTCAGCGAGGTCGGCAGCAGGCTGCCGCATGGAGCGACGATGCGAGCTGGTGGTGGCGGCGCGAGTCCAAGGTGGTCGTGGCGGTGGCAAGGAGGCTCGGTCAGGAAGAGTCCAGGCGAGCAGAGGCGGGCCGCCTGACGGTGCGAGCGTGCGTCGGTTTCCCACGGTGGCGACCGGCGGGGAGGGTGGAGGAGTGGGCGCGGGCCCGATCTGGACTTCTGCGGGTCCAATCTGGGCTATCGGGCCCAGATCTGGCTGGTGGTAGGAGTTGCTGCTACTGTGGGCCGTCTGCCTGGAGTTGGCGATAGCCTCGGCGGGCGGTTCTGCCCCGTGCCGGTGGAGAGGGAGGCTATCTTTTCCTTGCAGAGTCGGAGTTGGAGGTGAAAGATGGACCATGTCCTCGGCCGTGTGGTGTGTCGGAGTCCATAGATCTACGACAACAACGGGGAGGAGCTGCGGTGACGGCGGTGTGAGGCTTCTTGGACGGCGTGGTCCAACCCTCGAAGGTGCGGGATGCGCGATGGCATGGATGAAAATCTCGCCCGATCTTGGTCGGGCCGGCGGCGATGACACCCACGGGTGTCGTTTTTCCCTCGTTGGAGGCGTCGCCGAGGGGTTTCGACATCTTATGCGCTCTCTCGTGGTGTTGGTGTTGTCTCCGAGCGAAAGTCTAGATTCAGAGTTGGATCGGCGTGATAGCGGCGTCCTCGGCGTCGTTCCTCTGTTGGGAGTATCGCGTTTGGAGACACGGTTTGGAGGTCCTAGGTTACGCTCCTCCGGTGCTCGCCGCTGCCCAAGACTATTCTTCAGGGGCGCAATGGACACCATCATCGGCGAGTCCTTGATCAGGCTTCCTGGGGTTGTCCGAGTCCCGCCGTCTATCTCTTCAGATGGTGCGTCGACAAGGAGTGTCCTTTTTGGAGGGTTTGTTCTTCGGAAGCGTTCGATGTTGGTCGTGACGCGGCTTTGTAGTTTAGCTTAGGTCAGGCTCTTCTAGGTTTTTTTGTTGTCGTGTTTGTGGTGGCTGTCTTCGGACTAGCCGGTGTGGAGTAAAGTGAGTTCGTGCTACGCTCGTTGTTTGCAGCGATTTGTAGTCTTTTTGTATTCAAATTTCTGCCTTCTATAAAGATATGGTACTCCGAACTCGCAAAAAAAAATGCTATGTGTGTCCAAGAACAGCACTTTCATATCTCATAGTGGTGTAACACGGGTTGTATACGGCCATGATTCAGCTAAATTTAATTATCGTTTTCCTGGCATTTGAGACGCTTATGGGAAAAGTAGTGCTCTTTTAAAATATTGTCTTCTTATGAGTGTCAGGTTTATTTTAAGTTTTACTCATATCTTCTCTTACTTCCGTTCAGCACTAAAGTGTTGAACATATCATGCATGCCTCCATTTTATTCTATTCATGTTACAACTTTCATCTATATTTGTTTATTCCCTGAAAAACAGGTTAATAGTTACATTTTTTTACTATACAAAATAAGGCAGGTGTGCAAATGGCCTGAGTTATATAATTGTAAACATCCTATTATTCAAATCCAAGATTTCATATCAGTATGTGCTCCTGTTATTGAAAGGCAAGATTTTTCTATAGGTTTTTAATAAGGATCAATGCTGAAGCGACTATTTTCTTGCACTTATATACTTCTGCCTCGCCCCTGATTTCCATGGCCGGTTGGCGGCCCTCGTCCAGGAGCTCAGCCTCCTTTGGAGGCCCTCATCAACCCTGCGCTGGTGCTCGCCGTCACTTATTGTAATGTCCCAGGTTTAGAGACGATCGAGGGGTAGATTTTAGAAAGGGATGTGCATTGCATCGTAAATTCCGGGGAAATTTCGCGCTTTTAAAACAAAACTGCATCAAAGAGGGACATGTTTCTCTCTCGACATCTTACAGGGTTAGGGTTTCGAGAGTGCGACAAACTTGTTCCTACTCAATTACATTAGGGTTTTGAGAAGAGAGAAGAGATATTACATCACAATCTTAAGTTGCATGATTGAATTCAAAATTAAGTTGCATGATTGAATTCAAACCAAATTTGAATTTGAATCTCAAATTCAAACATCAAATTGATATTCCATAATTCAAACTTGAGATAATTCAATAAACAATTATAAGTAAATGAATATAAATAGTACAACACTTAGATAAAGCTCATTAAGGAAAATTTGAGCTTTATTGATAAACACATATAATACATTGTCATTTACAATATCCAGATTAGAAATATGAAATATTACAACACATTACACAAAGTGGAAAGAAATAGAAAAGAAAAATAAAAGAAAAGTACAAGGTAAGATTCTATCCTAAATACTACAAAGTAATCTTCATTTGAACTTGGATTGGATGATCTTCATGTCCATTTGGATCATCAGATTGATCCCTGCATAAATCAAAGCCAAATCAAGTTATGCCAAGTGGCATAGGTTAGAAAGAAATGGAAATGGTGGATAATACCAAGCTCTGCCGAGCTGATCCACTCTCACAGCCAAGTGCAAAGTATCAGGATACACATACACACAGCCTGCTCACAAGGCTGTGTGCATGGAGCACAGCACACACACACAGCTAGTGAGTCACCAACACATGCCAGGCCCTGTTGTCGACCAGAGAAGAAGAAGAAGATCATATAAAAGCTTTTCACAGCCCAAAACCCTAGCCATTAGCTTCATCCATCGACAGGCAACAGGGTAAGTCATAAGATACCAAGAACAGCTCAAGAACACCAAGAACAGGTGAACAGCTAGAGCTGTTTCACTTATTCCCCAATCACTAGAAAATAAACCAAGATATCAAGCTTGCAAGGAGGAGCAGGGCAAGCCAAGAACTCAATCAGCAGCTGAACCTCTACACCAACACCCATTTCTAGGAGCTGGAGTGAGGTATACACATAGAATCATGAGCACACATCTGTCTTGCTCATAAATAAGCATGTGCATCAATCACACACAAGCAAAAGGGTGTGAGTACCCAGTTTATATCATCATCTGGCTACTAAGCCTTTTGGTGCAAGCAAACTAGAGAACAGTCAGAAGGAAATTACCAAGGGAACATTGGTATGACAACATGGTGACATACCAGAGAAATCCAACCTGGATTAATCCCTAACTAGCCATTCAAAATCATCTAGCACCTAAAGCCAAGCAAGCCATCAGACAGAAAGACAGATTATGTCTATTCTTGTTGTCAACAGCAAAGGTAACTGGAAAACCAACAAGGATTCTTCCAGTGAGATATTCACTAAGCCACAACAAGCCAACAAAGTTGGTGGGAGCTTCCTGAACAGCAAATTCTTGCTGTTGAGGCCACCTCAACCACAGGACTAGCCAACACTTCCAGCCCTCACATCATCACCCAAGAGGGTTCAGTATGAGCTAGGGTACCCAACCAGTGGTTGGCATCCCTCTACCTACATCAAATCCATCCATATGATCATTACTGTTAAACAGTTCACATCATTTACCCATCTAATAAAACAAGGAAATACAGATAAATAAAAGAGACAAGTAATCAAAGCACCAACATCTTGCCAGTGACCCAATGGATCACTGCAAGCATCAGATGATGCTTGAGCAAGCATCAACACACACCAGCACAGGTATGTGTGTCACACAGACACCAGGATGAGCACCAGATAGGCACAGGCAGTAAGCAAGCATGCAACCAACAAGCAAGTGATGATCATTCGATCACCAGAGCCTGCTAGAGCATGCCAAAGCATGCTAGAATCAATCACTGGCATCACACAGGAATTATATAAATTAAACAGCCACAGTTAAGCAACAATTGAATCACAGGCAAGTACATAAACCATTTTTATGATTGTATCCAGAAGCATATCATCAAGGAATTGATGTGTATGGACAACAATTAAGCAAGACCAAGCCTACCATGAGCCAGAGTCCTATAAGCATCACACAAATAGCACTGGCACTTGCAAATATGCAAGGATTCATCCCAGAAATCAAGCCAGGGGCAACTAACTAGATACACAGCATAGGTACAGTACCAGTAGCATCTCAAGACCAACCTAGCATGACAGGAGCATCATAGAATGTTCATGAGCAAGTGTTCATGAATCACAACAATATAGAAGATGAGCACAGATGCTTAGCTCAGAGAGAGGAGTATACCAGCATAAGCACAAGAACAGAACCAAGTCATGGCAGTAGAGCAATAGCAGCAGCTAGCCAGAAGAGCAGTAGTAGCACACACGCATGCATAGCAAGCACCAGCAGTAGAGCATGGCAGAGAAGGAAGAAGCAGGGGAGAAGATGGAGGCTGATACGTCTCCAACGTATCCATAATTTCTGATGTTCCATGCTTGTTTTATGACAATACTTACATGTTTTGCTTGCACTTTATGATGATTTCATGCATTTTCCGGAACTAACCTATTAACAAGATGCCACAGTGCCAGTTCCTGTTTTCTGCTGTTTTTGGTTCCAGAAAGGATGTTCGGGCAATATTCTCGGAATTGGACGAAATCAACGCCAAACATCTTATTTTTCCCGGAACCTTCCAGAAAGTCAGAGGGGGACCAGAGGGGTGCCCTGGGGGCCCCACACGTGTGGCCGGCGCGGCCCAGGAGGGGGGCGCGCCGCCCTAGTGTGAGGAGGCCCCGTGGCCCCTCCGACTCCGACTCTTCGCCTATTTAAGCCCTTTCGACCTAAAAACGCAGTACCAATTGACGAAACTCCAGAAAGACTCCAGGGGCGCCGCCGCCATCGCGAAACTTCAATTCGGGGGACAGAAGTCTCTGTTCCGGCACCCTGCCGAGACGGGGAAGTGCCCCCGGAAGCCATCTCCATCAACGCCATCGCCTCCATCATGCTCCGTGAGTAGTTCCCCCATGGACTACGGGTTCTAGCAGTAGCTAGTTGGTACTCTCTATCCCATGTACTTCAATACAATGATCTCATGAGCTGCCTTACATGATTGAGATCTATCTGATGTAATCGGTGTTGTGTTTGTTGGGATCCGATGGATGATACATTATGATTAGTCTATCTATAAAGTTTGTGAAGTTATTGTTGCTGCAATCTTGTTATGCTTAATGCTTGTCACTAGGGCCCGAGTGGCATGATCTTAGATTTGAGGTCTATACTTATTGCTTAGATTGTATCTACAAGTTGTATGCACATGTCATTGTCCGGAACCAAAGGCCCCGAAGTGACAGAAATCGGGACAACCGGAGGGGATGGCGGTGATGTGAGGATCACATGTTTTCACGGAGTGTTAATGCTTTGCTCCGGTGCTCTATTAAAAGGAGTACCTTAATATCCAGTTGATTCCCTTGAGGCCCGGCTGCCACCGGCTGGTAGGACAAAAGATGTTGTACAAGTTTCTCATTGCAGCACGTATGACTATATATGGAAAACATGCCTACATGATTAATGAATTGATGTTCTTTCTTAATGCTTTATCAATCCTATCAATTGCCCAACTGTAATTTGTTCACCCAACACTTGTCACTTGTTATTGGAGAGTTACCACTAGTGTAGATCGCTGGGAACCCCGGTCCATCTCTCACTACAAAGGAAAATATATTTTTTGACAAATCACTTTCGTCATGTATAAGCCAAAATTCGTCAACGATTACATTGGGGTGACGAATTTTGATCGTCAAGGGGTTCGTCACAGAAGCTCCGTCATAAAATATCGGGGGTGACGGTATGCTCATTTTCGTCAACGTCAAACGTTTGATTGTGACGACTTAGAAATCCGTCAACTTTTAGTGTTAATCGTTGACAGACAGATTTGTCACTAAAAATTGGGAATTTCGTCAATATCAAAATGCTAGGAAGAATCTGATTGGTCCAAAAAATCTGACATGGCCTTACATGTGGGTCCCATCATGCTGATGTGGCTGCTGACAACGTGGGTCCGACATCACTTAAGTGGATGCTGGCATGTGGGTCCAAATGGTAGTGACGTGGCATTATGTCATGTTGGAGACCCACACGGTGCGAGATTGCATTTTATTCATGACGTTATTTTGGTATTTTTGGATTTGTTTTAAAACAACTAGATGTTTTGACGCAATGAAAATCTAGAAATATATGAAGTCAAATATGCAACATATAACCGACAGATATTCACAAAAACAATTTACAAACACATAGAGTTACAGCCTGAGACTACATCAGGTCCCCAAAACTTATGAACGCTTGACATCATACTAGTATTTCAAGCATCTAAGCATCTAACAACAAAATATCAGCTTGCTTGCATGCAGCCATGATCCTCTCAACAAATTCCTCTTGACAGCAACCTTACATTCAGCTAGTACCTGCACATGTATTCATTACCAGATTAGATAATGCACAAGAATAAACAAATTATATCTCTCTTCTTTTATTTCCAGAAAGAAAGAAAATAATGAGTCTTGCTGGCATTTGCTATGTTGACAAGAATAAACTGAACATATGTGGCGGAGATACTGCAATTTAGTACCTGGTGAGATTTTGAAACGAATACCCATAGTCTTCTCCAATGTGCAGCCAATCCGGCGAAATCTTATAAACTCACCCCAATCATGATGGGCTATTCTGCAACTAAAAAATTATCGTCATTAGACTGTCACACAATTGTATTAGACCAGAGGAAATAGAAGTGTACTGTAATTAAAGGGGCTACAAAACACAAGTGGGTCGGTGGCACTTACTTTTACTTCCATGACAGACCAAGCATAGACAAAGGAAAGGGAAGTGTGAGTGTTTCCAAGTCTGCCTTTCAAACTGTTGTCGAGCTATGACAATTGGATTCAGAAGGACCTGATCAACATATGCAGAGGATCAGTTCTTTTTGCTTTTTTCATAAAATCACACAACAGATGGATTGATACAAAAATGAAAAAACAAAAGAAATAGATGTATGTTGGTAACCTCACTTCCAAATAAGCACAACCATGTAGTTTTGGGGTTTCGCAATAGTAAACCTGAAAAAAAATACGTGTAACATGAGTTCCACATATATCTCATCTTAAGACTGTAACTCATCCAACATGAGTTGCACAAACCTGTACGTGCTACTGCATTTCAGCATGTCTGGATCAACTGAGTCATAACAACAGTACATGATTAAGGGTAACAGCTAATAGTACTTACATTTTGCAATCTTCGCTAACCAGCGGATGAGTTAACTACCAAGACGCGCTTGCGGATGGCCCAAGGACCTGAAAAAAGAGGTTAAGGACGTGAGGCTGCTGCTGCCACAACTGAGTATCTCCTGATGACATAACTAAGCCCACCGTCCATGGCAGCGACCGAATCAATGGGAAATTTGTGAACACAAACCGGAGAGGGAGGAAGACAGCACGTACCAGGTCGACGGTGGTCGGGGCAGAGGAAGCCGCCGTGCTTGTGGCTGGGAACAGCGAGTTTGGGCGGCCTGCAGGATTGAGGGGACGCGGAAGGAGGCCACCCTGTGCGGCTTCCGTCCGACATGGTCGCCGACGAGGCCGGCGCTGGCTGCCCCTCGAGCTCCACACGCCTAAAAAAGTAGATCAAACGGTGAGTGGTGAGGAGGCCGCCGTACCTTGCACATCCCGCGAGAGGGGGTCGGACGAATGCACCTCGGCCGCCGCAATCCGTCGGTGGCGGCGTGGGTGACGAAGGCCTTCCATGGCGTTCGTGCCCTGGTGGCCGGCGTGCAGCGCCCTCCCAGCAGCACGGCGCCGAGGGAGAAGGGATCCGTCGACGGAGCGGCGGCTTGATCTGGATCGTGGTGGCGTGGTCTGCATAGCGCAAGGAGAGAAAGGAGGAGGGAGGTGGGTGGAGCGTGGACGGCGGCGCAGAAGGATCGTGGGTGCGGTTGGCTTTAGGGTTTAGGTGCGGCGCTGCGTCTATGTGTACGGACGGATGGGACGCGATCTTAGGCGGACGTTCAGATGGCGTATTTGGGGGGCAATCCGTGGGAGGCAAATCATTGCGTTCTGATTGGCCCGACACAATGACGCTGGATCAAGGATTTAACAAATAATTTGAAAATTCAGTTTGGCAAAATTGTTTTCCATGCCAAGACACACATATGTGTCAAATATGAGCACTTTATTACAAACTATGACACGGGAATGACCATACGTTAATCATTTGGTTTGAAACCTATAGGTGATTATAGGTGATAGTCATTTTTGTGAATGATATTTTTGAAACATTTTCAAAATTTAAGTTTATCATTTATACTAGCAACTAGTACACATAAAAGGATCACATGCCAAGGGATTTCTTTTTTGAGTTAGTTTTCACTTTATTTGATTTTTTTAAACATGGTCAAAATGGTTACGATGGCTATTCATTGAAAAGGGACGATTTTTTCAAAACTATCAATGGTTCTGTGATATAATCAATACTTATGTACCTTAAAGTGATTTTTGGAAATTTTTTAAAGCAAACCATCACACACTTGTATTTCAAATTTGAATTACTTTCATAAAATCGACATAAAGTCATTTATATAGGCGAAATTAGATAGAAAGAGAGAAAAATCCTAGGAACGATCCTGAAAATATGGACTACTTTGCTTGAAAATTGTACTGGTGCCATTTTGCACCATTTTTTGTACTTGCTTCACAAAAGAGTCATTTTTGGCACTTAGAAAATGAAAAAAAAATGAAATTTCTATAAATAATATGAAAATTCACTTTGGCAACATTGTTTCTCATGTCAAGATACACCTATGTGCCAAATATGGGCACTTTATCACAAACTATGCCACAAGAATCGCCATACCTTGGTCATTTGATTAAAACCTATAGATGTTTATACATGATATTCCTTCTTGTGAATAATATTTTTGAAAGGTTTGTCAAAACTGATGTTTATCATTTATCCTAGCTTCTACTACACATAAAGGGACCCCATGCCAAAGGATTTATTTTTTTGAGTTTGTTTTCACATTTTTTTTTTGAAAGCATGGTCAAAATGGTTAGGATAACTATTCATTGAAAAGGGTCAATTTTTACAAAACTATCAATGGTTCTGTGATATAATCACTACTTGCGTATCTTAAAATTATTTTTTCAAAAAATTAAGAGAAACCATCACACGCTTGTAGTTCAAATTTGAATTAATTTTGAAAAATTGACATAAAGTCATTTAAATAAGCGAAATTAGGTAGAAAGAGAGAAAAATCCTAATAATTCGGGATGATCCTTCAAATATGGACTAATTTCCGTGAAAATTGTACTGGTGCCATTTTGCGCCATGTTTTTCGTACTTGCTTCACAAAAAAGTCATTTTTGGCACTTAGAAAATGCAAAAAATGATTTTTCTATAAATAATATAAAAATTCACTTTGGCAACATTGTTTCTCATGTCAAGATACACCTATGTGTCAAATATGGGAACTTTATCGTAAACTATGCCAAAAGAATGGGATTTATCTATTGTTTTTTATTTATTGCCATGCTGCATAGAAATATTTTTATTGAGCCTAATACGGAAATAAATCTTGGGTTCGAGTCCCCAATTCTCTAACTTTTATTCCATTTTCTAGTAATTGTCTCGCTCCATACAAACTAGAAAATTATTCCGTATCCAACTAAATCAAATTGTGTCAATTGGTGCACTGGTTTCTTAACACCCATACTTGGTGGAGGTCTTGTGTTCGATTGCTCCTTGCTGCACTTGATTTTTAATATGCAAAATGAATGCTATCTATATGGCAGGCTGGTCCTACATGTAATTGTGGGTTTCTAATATTTTTATCGAGCCTAGTTACGGAAATAAATAATCAGTTCAGAAACATCTCAGCGGTAACAGTCCACGTCATTCAATCCAAACACATGGGTTCGATTCTTTGTAACCACGATTTTTATTGAATTAATTCTGTTCATGTCAAGTGGGTCACGCATGATATTGAAAACTTATAAAATTTAATATTTTCTGGACTAGTGGGTCCCACAAGAAATAATTAAATAAAATTATAATAAATTATTTATAACCTGACATGTGGATCCGTATTATATTCAATGACGGTTTACATACACCACGATCTTCATTTCGTCACCTATTAACAGAGACGATGGCAGCCCTTCCGGGTTTGGTAATGGGTGACGATTTTTCATTGACGAAAAAGCAAACCGTCAAGCATTAACTTAAGTGCTTGACGCCAGATGAACTCGTCACCTATTAAGACATATCCATGACGGTATGCAACTTCGTCACCAGGCTTTTCGTCAACAAATATCACATCTCTTGTAGTGTCTCATCATTATATACTTATTCTACATGTCATTGGAAGTAGTATCAACTATTCTCTGGTGCCATTGCCACTGTGTTACTATTACTGCTGCTGTGTTACTGTTACTATTGCTCTCATATCACTGCTACTTTCACATCACCCCTGTTACTAGTGCTTTTCCAGGTGCAGCTGAATTGACAACTCAGTTGTTAAGGCTTATAAGTATTCTTTACATCCCCTTGTGCTGAATCAATAAATTTGGGTTTTACTTCCCTCGAAGACTGCTGCGATCCCCTATACTTGTGGGTTATCAAGACTGTTTTCTGGCGCCGTTGCCGGGGAGGCATAGCTCTACTCATAAGTTCACCTGGGGAGTACACTCTACCTCTCTCTCTGCTTTTATTTTGTTTTATTTTGTTTTGCTTAGTTTTCTTTTGTCTAGTTTATTTGTGCTTAGTTTATTTCTGTTTAGTATTATTTTGCTTAGTTTACTTTTGCTTAGTTTCTTTTTGTCTTGTTTTATTTTTCTCATATACCCAAAAATCCATAAAAATTTGAAAAACCTAAAAATTAAAAACTGCTATTATGGGAGAACCTACAACCTACTTGGAGCTTATAGAATATTATAATAATTATAGAGAATCAAGAACTGGTAAAGTAATGAGTGCTATGATAGAAAAATTGAATACAATTGCTAAAATCTTGCTTAAACGCCATGATATAAATTGTTGCTCTAAAGAGGATACTAAACATCTGAAATTTCAATGTGGCTTTAGTGAAGAAGCTTTAATTAAGAACTATAATTGGAATAACTATATTCATTTTGGGTTTGAAGAGGTAGAACAATTTGTCTTATTTATGGGAGCCTCTGAGATAGAATCCTTCATGGTTGAGAATTATGAAACTTGTGTTGTTTGTAAGGACCTTAAAGATTATGTCTCTTCTATCCTTAATTTTTCCAATGAAAGTTACATTGATAATCCTTATATCATTGATTATAAAGAGAGACTCATTAATGCACAAGAATGCACTCACAATTTGCAGGAACCTGTGGAAGAAGAAATTGATGAACCTGAAAGCTCATTGGATGAAAAAGAGGAGGAAATTGATGAACCTGAAAGCTCATTGGATGAAAAAGAAGAGGAGAGTGACGAACAAAAGGAGGAAGAATGGATTAGCTACCCATGTCAACCTTCTAATGAGAGTAACTCTTTATCTCTTACACTATTTGATTGTCCTCCATGCTTACCAAAAGAGGTTGAATGTTATGTTCCTGTGGATTCTCTTGAAATATTTCCTATAAGTAAAACTTGTGAGAATAATTATGCTACTATTATATATGATAATCCATGCTACTTTGATAAATCTTATGATAATGCTTTGTTTGTGCCTGATGTCGAAATGCATGGTACTAAAGAATTTTGCTTAGCAAATGTTTATGATAAAGCTCTAGATGATGGTCCTATGTTACTTGATAATATTAATTGTACTACTAATGAAAATGGGATTGGAGAGTTCTTGAGTTTATCTATGAGTCCCATATCTTTTGAGAATGATCAATCATCTTGTTATATTATTGATAAAAGTTGGTTTGAAAGTTTTAATCCCACTATGTTTGAGCTTGATAAAAATTATATGTTTGTGGATCATGAAAAGCATGCTGTATGTGATAGTTATGTTGTTGAGTTTGTTCATGAAGCTACTGAAAATTATTATGAGAGAGGAAAATATGGTTGTAGAAATTTGCATGGTACTAAAACACCTCTCTATGTGCTGAAATTTTTGAAGCTACACTTGTTCTATCTTCCTATGCTTGTTACTTTGCTCTTCATGAACTTGTTTATTTACAAGATTCCTTTTCATAGGAAGCATGTTAGGATTAAATGTATTTTGAATTTGCCTTTTGATGCCCTCTTTTGCCTCAACTCTTATTTCTTGCGAGTGCATCATTAAAATTGCTGAGCCCATCTTAATGGCTATAAAGAAAGAACTTCTTGGGAGATAACCCATGTGTTTATTTTGCTACTGTTTTGTTGTGTTTTGGAAGTTGTTACTACTGTAGCAACCTCTCCTTATCTTTATTTTATTGCATTGTTGTGCCAAGTGAAGCCTCTAATAGAAGGTTGATACTAGATTTGGATTTCTGAGCAGAAACAGATTTCTATCTGTCACGAATCTGGGCTGTTTTCTCTGTAGGTAACTCAGAAAAATATGTCAATTTACGTGCGTGTTCCTCAGATATGTACGCAACTTTCATTAGTTTTGAGTTTTCTGATTTGAGCAACGGAAGTACCTCTTTAAAATTCGTCTTTACTGGCTGTTCTGTTTTGGCAGATTCTGTCTCTGTTTTTTTTGCATTGTCTCTTGTGGACTTTAAGCGAGGTTTTCTAGACGTGGAGAGCTGTAGCTAATGTTTTATTGAGTTCTTGCAATGTGTTACTACAGGACCAAGGTGGATTCAAGTTTTTTTTGAGTACTAACCCCTCTAATGAAGTTTATGAGAAGTTTGGTGTGAAGGAAGTTTTCAAGGGTCAAGAGAGGAGGATGATATATGATCAAGAAGAGTGAAAAGTCTAAGCTTGGGGATGCCCCCTTGGTTCATCCCTGCATATTTCAAGAAGACTCAAGCGTCTAAGCTTGGGGATGCCCAAGGCATCCCCTTCTTCATCAACTTATCAGGTTTCTTCTATTGAAACTATATTTTTATTCGGTCACATCTTATGTGCTTTACTTGGAGCGTCTGTGTGCTTTTATTTTTGTTTTTGTTTGAATAAGATCGGATCCTAGCAATCCTTGTTTGGGAGAGAGACACGCTCCGCTTTTTCACATGAACGCTTGTTCTTCGTTTTACTTTTAATGTTCAATGATAAAAGTTGGAAGCTACAATAATTATTTTTATTTGGTTGAAAACAGAAAATGCCTCATAATGTCTTGGATAATTTGACACTTGGCAATTGTTTTGAGCTCTCAAGTAGATCATGATTAAGTTTTTTCATGTAGTTTAAACCTATTAGTGGAGAACTACCGTAGAGCTTGTTGAAATTGGTTTGCATGATTGGTCTCTCTTAAGGTCTAGATATTTTTTGGTAAAAGTGTTTGAGCAACAAGGAAGACAGTGTAGAGTATTATAATGCTTGCAATATGTTCTTATGTAAGTTTTGCTGTACTGGTTCATACTTGTGTTTGCTTCAAACAACCTTGCTAGCCAAAGCCTTGTATTGAGAGGGAATACTTCTCGTGCATCCAAAACCTTGAGCCAAAACCTATGCCATGTGTGTCCACCATACCTACCTACTATGTGGTATTTCCTGCCATTCCAAGTAAATACTTCATGTGCTACCTTTAAACAATTCAAAATTTACTATCTCTTATTTGTGTCAATGTTTTATAGCTCATGAGGAAGTATGTGGTGTTTTATCTTTCAATCTTGTTGGGCAGCTTTCACCAATGGACTAGTGGCTTCATCCGCTTATCCAATAATTTTGCAAAAAGAGCTGGCGCGGGGTTCCCAGCCCCCAATTAATTAACTTCATTAATAATTCTCTTCACATGTTTTGCTCTGATTCATCAGTAAGCAACTTAATTTTGCAAATAGACACTCCTCCATGGTATGAGATTGTTGGAAGGCACCCGAGGATTCGGTTAGCCATGGCTTGTGTAAGCAAAGGTTGGGAGGAGTGTCAACCATAAATAAAACTAAAGTACATGTGTAAACAAAAGAGAAGAGGGATGATCTACCTTGCTGGTAGAGATAACGTCCTTCATGGGAGCCGCTCTTTGAAAGTCTGTTTATCAAGGGGGTTAGAGTGCCCACTACCATTCGTTGACAACAAGAAACACCTCTCAAAACTTTACTTTTATGCTCTCTATATGATTTCAAAAACTTAAAAAGCTCTAGCACATGATTTAATCCCTGCTTCCCTCTGCGAAGGGCCTTTCTTTTACTTTATGTTGAGTCAGTTTACCTACTTCCTTCCATCTTAGAAGCAAACACTTGTGTCAACTGTGCATTGATTCTTACATACTTGCTTATTTGCATTCATCATATTACTTTATGTTGACAATTATCCATGAGATATGCATGTTGAAAGTTGAAAGCAACCGCTGAAACTTAAATCTTCCTTTGTGTTGCTTCAATGCCTTTACTTTGAATTTATTGCTTTATGAGTTAACTCTTGTGCAAGACTTTTGATGCTTGTCTTGAAAGTACTCTTCATGAAAAGTTTTGCTATATGTTATCTATTTGTTAGCAACTATAGATTATTGCCTTGAGTCACTTCATTCATTTCATATGCTTTGTAATAGTATGATCAAGGTTATGTAAGTAGCATGTCACTACAAAAATTATTCTTTTTATCGTTTACCTGCTCGGGATGAGCATGAACTAAGCTTGGGGATGCTGATACGTCTCCAACGTATCCATAATTTCTGATGTTCCATGCTTGTTTTATGACAATACTTACATGTTTTGCTTGCACTTTATGATGATTTCATGCATTTTCCGGAACTAACCTATTAACAAGATGCCACAGTGCCAGTTCCTGTTTTCTGCTGTTTTTGGTTCCAGAAAGGATGTTCGGGCAATATTCTCGGAATTGGACGAAATCAACGCCAAACATCTTATTTTTCCCGGAACCTTCCAGAAAGTCAGAGGGGGACCAGAGGGGTGCCCTGGGGGCCCCACACGTGTGGCCGGCGCGGCCCAGGAGGGGGGCGTGCTGCCCTAGTGTGAGGAGGCCCCGTGGCCCCTCCGACTCCGACTCTTCGCCTATTTAAGCCCTTTCGACCTAAAAACGCAGTACCAATTGACGAAACTCCAGAAAGACTCCAGGGGCGCCGCCGCCATCGTGAAACTTCAATTCGGGGGACAGAAGTCTCTGTTCCGGCACCCTGCCGGGACGGGGAAGTGCCCCCGGAAGCCATCTCCATCAACGCCATCGCCTCCATCATGCTCCGTGAGTAGTTCCCCCATGGACTACGGGTTCTAGCAGTAGCTAGTTGGTACTCTCTATCCCATGTACTTCAATACAATGATCTCATGAGCTGCCTTACATGATTGAGATCTATCTGATGTAATCGATGTTGTGTTTGTTGGGATCCGATGGATGATACATTATGATTAGTCTATCTATAAAGTTTGTGAAGTTATTGTTGCTGCAATCTTGTTATGCTTAATGCTTGTCACTAGGGCTCGAGTGTGGCATGATCTTAGATTTGAGCTCTATACTTATTGCTTAGATTGTATCTACAAGTTGTATGCACATGTCATTGTCCGGAACCAAAGGCCCCGAAGTGACAGAAATCGGGACAACCGGAGGGGATGGCGGTGATGTGAGGATCACATGTTTTCACGGAGTGTTAATGCTTTGCTCCGGTGCTCTATTAAAAGGAGTACCTTAATATCCAGTAGATTCCCTTGAGGCCCGGCTGCCACCGGCTGGTAGGACAAAAGATGTTGTACAAGTTTCTCATTGCGAGCACGTATGACTATATATGGAAAACATGCCTACATGATTAATGAATTGATGTTCTTTCTTAATGCTTTATCAATCCTATCAATTGCCCAACTGTAATTTGTTCACCCAACACTTGTCACTTCTTATTGGAGAGTTACCACTAGTGTAGATCGCTGGGAACCCCGGTCCATCTCTCATCATTATATACTTGTTCTACATGTCATTGGAAGTAGTATCAACTATTCTCTGGTGCCATTGCCACTGTGTTACTATTACTGCTGCTGTGTTACTGTTACTATTGCTCTCATATCACTGCTACTTTCACATCACCCCTGTTACTAGTGCTTTTCCAGGTGCAGCTGAATTGACAACTCAGTTGTTAAGGCTTATAAGTATTCTTTACCTCCCCTTGTGTCGAATCAATAAATTTGGGTTTTACTTCCCTCGAAGACTGCTGCGATCCCCTATACTTGTGGGTTATCAGAGGCGCGCGTACCTGGAGCGGAGCACCACGGCGTGCCATGGCGGCACGGCGGCACGGGCCAACCACGGCAGCGCCAAGCCGCGGCCAGGCCTGGCGTCGCCGAGCGCGAGTGCCCCATCACCACCACGGCAGCGCCCACGGCGGCGTCACGGCGCCAGAGTCGCCGGTGAGCGACGCATCACCGCGCAACCTCATAGCCGTGCGGGCGAACGCGACGGGGACGAACGAAGAAGGAGACGGAGAACAGATCGAGCCGGAGGATTTGGTGCGCCGTCGTGAGGCGGTCCAGATCCGCCGCATCTCATTGCCGGAGTTGGCCGGAGATGGCCGGAGTATCTCGGCGAAGGCGGCGGCGACCACGGCATCGCCAGAACGTCGAGGAGGGGATTAGGGTTTCTGCGCAAGGAAGAGAGGAGAGGACGAGTGGGCCGACCAAGCCGACCGAGCCGAACTGGTGGCTCGGGTGCGACCTAACCCACTGGGCCGCACTGACATGTGGGCCCAGGGGCATTATTGTCATTCCACAAAATCATTTAAATACAGAAACTTTGAAATTACACAAGAAATGTTTAAAAGCTCTAAAAAAATAATGAAAAATATGAAAATTGATCAGCATAAAATTCTCTATCTGAATAAAATGTCAAAGGGAATTTTTTAAGATAACTAAGAATAAGTCTTAATTTGATGATTTAAATAGTCATTTAAATCACACATATTATTTTCAATAATGAAAATAAGTCCATTAATGCCTTTGGACTATAAAAACACCTTGACAACATTTCAAGGTTTTATTTTACTCTAAATAGAGTATCCCAAAAATTATTCTTAGTATTAACCTCTCACATGAAATAATAATGACATCGGAAGGGGGGAAACAAACCCTAAAAGCTGAATCATGCATAATTGCTTCTTTAACCATTGCCCTTATCAGACAATGATGCTATTTTTCAGAAACAGAGGACAAGGGTCAGTCCACACCATCCAACTGCAAAACTTTGCAGTGTTCAGGCAAGTTCATCACTTGCTCATGTCATTTGAGTATTTTTACCAAATTACTTGCAAAGTACTATAATTATCACTCTTGCATAAAAAGCAAAACCACTATTTTCATAACTATGAATATGACTATGTGGTGGGCAATGGAACCATGGATTGTGTTGATATGGTGGAGGTTCCATTGCAAGGGTTTATATCCATCTAGGATTAAACAACAAATGTCGTCCAGTGATTCTTGTGCCGTAAAACTCGTGTTAACCATAAGATCTGGAATGGGACGGACTAGTCAATCGTATTTACACCTCTTGTACATCAACGGATGCGCTTACCGTAGCAGTTGTATCTTGCGGAGCAACTTGAGGGTGGGGATCCCACTCTAATTCCTCACGGATATGTTGTGCATACCGTAGCAGTTGCGGCTTGCGGAACAACTTGAGGGTGGGGATCCCACTCTAATTCCCCACGGTAATGTGGCCTATGATGGGTTGCAGCTACCGGCGAAGGAGTTTGGTTCGATCCCAGACTGTCGTCGTGGTCGGGGTCCATCCTTAATTGGAGTAAGAGGACCGGCGAGGACCCACGGTCGGGTTTTGCAACAATGGGTGGGTGTGCGAGGTAGCGGAGGAATATGATTGGCTATGACCTTATACCGGGCCTCACACCGAAGGAAGTGTGGACGGGAAAGCTGCCCGGTTGGCACCAAGGTTAAGATCTCTTATGGGTAAAGCAACACACCTCTGCAGAGTGTAATGAATCGTGACCTGTCACTCCTTGTTCTGGGATTTGGAACTGCGAACGCTGCCAGAAAGGAACTCCATGAAGTTCTAGTAAACCGGTGAAGGCTGACGGACATAGTTCTTTGGAATAAAAGCAATCTCTTGAAGAAATGTTTATCAAAACTTGCATTGATATTAGACTTTCTGGTCTAATATCGTAGCTAGTGCATTAAACACCTCTTTTCTATAATGAACTTGTTGAGTACGCTCGTACTCATACCTAATGAGGACATCCCTACTACACCACTACCTCCGTCATTGATAAATGAAGATGAACCTGCTGTGAAGCTCAAGTCCAATGAAGTTCGGATTGGACCAATTACAAGGGCTCGTGCGAAGCTACTTAAACAACAGGTGAACTTGTTTCTAAACGATACTTTGATCGATGAGAACTTTATACTGCCTAAGTCCTATTACTTATGTATCATCAGGTATCAAGAGGAGATGAGCATCGCACGAGGAGAGAAGGAGCTGGACATGAAGACGGATGTCAAGATGGACGTGAAGCTGGACATGGAGCTGGACATGAAGATATCTCATGGACGCGCGAGGGAGGAGCGGGAGGCATGCGCTAGAGGAGAAGTCGACGTCCAGGCCGGTCCAGCGCCCGGTTAGACCGGCCTCCAGACCGGCCAGCCCGGTCCCTGGCCCGGTTGACTGGGCGGCAACCGGAACGGATTTATCGTACTGGGGCCAAACCGGGTTTTTGCGAACTTCCCGGTTTCCGCCCGGTTGACCGGATCCCACGCCGGCCTGCCCGGTCCATGGCCCGGTTGACCGGATTCCAGACCGGATCTGTCCGAGTCTGTCTCGACCAGAACTTTTCTGGGTCGGTTTTACTTGTATTTTTCGACCAGAACTCGTCCCGGACGCCTATATAAGTGCCTTGGACGACCCCCTAGCTGCTTGAGAGACCAAGTTTAAGATAAACCCTAGTTCATAGTTGTTTGCTAAGCAAAACTATTGTTCCCCAACTCTCAAATTCGTTGCGATCTGGAGT
This sequence comes from Lolium perenne, assembly GCF_019359855.2. Lineage (NCBI taxonomy): Eukaryota > Viridiplantae > Streptophyta > Magnoliopsida > Poales > Poaceae > Lolium > Lolium perenne. The sequence continues at coordinate 182,623,637 of NC_067248.2, read as the reverse complement.
TTTATGCTACTGAAAGTTTGTGTGATCTGCTATTCCATTGGGGATTAGAAGATTGCAATCTACCGCTTCGTGGTCGGCGGCTACGTGCGCAAGTGTGTGGAGTTGCGAATATCTTGCAGGGTTGAGAGCTGTTGCATTGGCATCAGGAATCAATCGAGAGACTTCGTAGGCGTCATACAAGTTATCCTCCTCATCATCATCGATTCCATCCGCTGCTACCTTCGTGTGTTCATCACCACCCGTCGCTTACTGAGAAGATCGGGACACCCCTTATCATCTTGGTATCAGATTTCCAGTTTTCCTCGGTAAGCCATCCACAATCCACCCCATAGTTGAGTTGTGAGTGTTTTCGTATCCAGAAAAAGCCAAAAATATTAGGGTTAGGGTTTGCCATAGCCTTAGATTGCACTAATTTTGAGTTTTAGTTGCTTTTTGTAGTTGTTTTTGCGTATCTTTGTCTTCCATCTAGTTTTAGGGTTTGAGTTTCCACCATCATCTAGTGTTTACAGTATCATATCGTATCAGTTTTTGTTACTCCGAGTCCACATAGCGTACAATGTGCTTGTTCCCAACCATAGACACAGCCATTCGATATACGTGACTAGGAACTTCCCCAGAAGAGACTAGTTTTACCGCTCGACAGGCTGCTCGTTAGGTTATCGGTGCTTTGCAATTTCTGTTGGCCGTGTTATCAAGGAGTTGAGTCATAAAATCAAAAAAAAAAAGAGAAAAGAGAAAAGAAGCAAAAAGAGCTACATAGCTGCGTGTGTTATACAAAAATAAAATACAAAAAGAAAAGTGAAGTGCTAGTAGAATCAAGTGAAGGCCTAAGTTTACTTTACTGCACCCGTAGTTGAGCAATCTTGTGCCTGTCTCGTTGAGCTTTGCTAGCGTCTCTCTAGTGCATTGCAACCTTTCCTACATATAGTTGCATTGCCCCATGATATCGCCTTGTGTGAGTATCATTGGTTGTCTACGGTCAACGCTAGAGCTTGTTATTGGTGCAAATAGGTAGCCCACCTACAGCCCCACATATATCCTGCTTTGTCGTGTGATTTGTTCTTATACCCTTGATATTCGCTTCGCTACATCCGTGCACTAGTCCGTCAATCCAAGTTGGTAAGCAATACTAATTCACTTTGGAGCGGTAAGATTTACCTTTCTTATCAGTTTTGAGTGAGTTGTGAGAGTACCACCAAAGATTTTTGTTTAGTGCACTAACCTACTAATCATGTCTTCTTCCGAGAATGTTGATGTGATGCAGAAAAAGGACGCCGCTACACCAGTTACTTGGCGTGAATTTGAGGCACTTCGTGATCATATGCAACGTGAAATACGAGATGCTAGTGATGTGTTGGACAAGGATATTCAGAGTGTACACTTGAAGGTCGATGAGGCTACTACAACGGTTAATACCGTTCAAATATCGGTGACGACTCTTCAAGCATCTATACAAGCTTTGACAACCGCCGTTGGTGAGATACGTACAATGGTGCAACAACAACCACCACCTGATGAAGATGGCAGTGTGCAAGGTGACAATGCCGAAGCTGCTAATGCTCAAGGGCGTGGTGTTGGTCGTGGTCTTGGACGTGGCGTTGGAGATGTGTTCCGTGGTCGTGGTTTTGTCCCCGTCGGAGCCCAACGTGTTCCTCAACAACAAGACGATGGTTTGGGTAAGCCCAAGTTCTCAATTCCCAGATTTGAAGGAGGTACTGATGTTGAAGAATATCTTACATGGGAGCTGAAGATTGAGAGATTATGGCGTTTACATCCTGACTATACTGAAGATAGGAAGATCAAGCTTGCTTCCTCTGAATTTGATGGCTATGCATTGCGTTGGTGGGATGGACTTGTACATGCTCGAGAAGAAGATGGTGAGCTGCCCATTATCACATGGCGTGCTATGAAGGCGGCAATGACAGCTCGTTTTGTGCCTACCAATTACTTGCGTTCAGTCTTTGACAAGTTGACCCAATTGAAACAAGGTGTGTTGATAGTTGATGCTTATTACATGGAGATGGAGATGCTTATGCAGCGTGCCCATGTCCGTGAGTCTCTTGAGATGACACTACAGAGATTTCTGAATGGTCTCAGATTTAACATCAAGGGCATTGTGCGTCATCACACTTATGCTACTATGAATGAGTTGCTACATCATGCAAGAGAAGCTGAGTCACAGTTGGCTGAAGAACTGCAAATGAAGGGCCGTGCTATAGGCGCTGGGCATTACACACCCCGCGCGCCGCCCTCCATGGCGCCATCCTCGCGCCCTGCGGATGCCCCTACTTCGTCTAGCAAGCCGGTCTCCAATGTGTCTACCACAAAGAAGCCCGTTCCTGCAGCAAGTGGAACTAGTTCTAACATGTCGACAGCGCGCAACCGTGATATGCTTTGTCATACATGTGGTGGCAAGGGTCACTTCAAGCGAGATTGTCCTAACCGCAAAGTTATGATCATTAATGAGGACAATGAGTATGAAACTGGAGATGATGTTGATCCAAATGCTCCAGATGAGGATGATTATGACAGTGATGGGTTTGATGCTTTCCCTTCTGAAGCTCAAACTATTGTTGTCTCGCAGCGTGTTCTTAATGTGCAGTCAAGTGCATCTACACAGCGCTGTAATTTGTTCCAAACAAAGGCACTAGTTGGTCCTGATAAAGCTTGCAAGGTCATTATTGATGGCGGGATCGCAATCTAGCAAGCAAAGAGTTATGTGCCAAGCTGAAACTGAAGTATCTACCGCACCCGCATCCATATTATATTCAGTGGTTGAGCAATAATGGTGAGATGAAGGTGAGCCACATGGTGCGTGTTGATTTTGAGATTGGACCGTATAAGGATTCCATTGATTTTGATGTGGTTCCTATGACGGTTTGCCATCTACTCTTGGGACGGCCATGGCTCTATGACCGTTCTGTGCAACACAATGGCCGCGCCAATACATATCACTTGGAGTTCAAGGGCAAGAAAATTAACTTACAGCCTACGTCACCACAGCAAATTGTCAATGAGTCTCGTCAGAAGATTGAAGTAAACTTGGAGGATGCATCCATAGATAGGCGAGAGAATTGTAATGCCGTGAGTGATATAACGAAAAGTGAGAGAGTGAATTCCTTAGTCTCATTAGCCACCAAACAAGACATGAGAGAATTTTGTGAGGATCCTACAGCCATGCCTATTGTGCTCATGTACAAGGGTACGGTTTTGGTTTCTAACGACATGACCCCTCTTCCTCTTGGTGTTTCTAATGTTTTGCAGGAATTCAGCGACGTGTTTCCGGAAGAGGTACCCGCAGGACTTCCACCTTTGCGAGGTATTGAGCATCAAATTGACTTGATCCCCGGAGCATCGCTGCCCAATAGGGCGCCATATAGGACGAATCCCAAAGAGACGAAGGAGATACAGCAACAAGTACAAGCACTACTCGACAAAGGTTATATCCGCATAAGCCTTAGTCCTTGTGCTGTTCCTGTTATTCTTGTTCCTAAGAAAGATGGTACATGGCGTATGTGCGTAGATTGTAGAGCGATAAACAACATTACTATTCGATATCGTCATCCTATTCCCCGTTTAGAGGATATGCTAGATGAATTGAGTGGTGCTGCTGTTTTCACTAAAATTGATTTGCGTAGTGGTTACCATCAAATTAGGATGAAAGAAGGGGATGAGTGGAAAACCGCCTTTAAAAGAAAATTTGGTTTATATGAGTGGTTAGTAATGCCTTTTGGTTTGACTAATGCACCTAGCACTTTCATGAGACTGATGAACCATGTTTTGCGTGATTTTATTGGCAAGTTTGTGGTTGTGTATTTTTATGACATATTAATCTACAGCCGCAATGAATCTGATCATATTATACATATTCGACATGTTTTGCAAGTGTTGCGTGATAGTAAACTCTATGGTAATCTTGAGAAGTGCACATTTTGCAAAGATAAGGTCATATTTCTGGGTTATGTTGTCTCTAAGCATGGAGTAGAAGTAGATGTGTCTAAAATTGAAGCTATTCAAAATTGTCCTACTCCCATGAATGTGAGTCAAGTTAGAAGTTTTCATGGTCTAGCTGGGTTTTATCGCCGTTTTGTGCCCAATTTTTCTACTATTGTTGCACCTTTGAATGAATTGACTAAAAAGGGTGTTGTCTTTGAGTGGGGCGTTGCCCAAGATCATGCTTTTGATGAACTGAAACGATTGTTAACTTCTGCACCGTTGCTTGCACTTCCTGATTTCAATAAGCAATTTGAGATTGAATGTGATGCTAGTGGTATTGGAATTGGTGGTGTGTTGATGCAAGAGGGTCGCCCAATTGCATATTTTTCTGAGAAACTTTCTGGTGCTAAGTTGAACTATCCAATATATGATAAAGAATTGTATGCTTTAATTAGAGTTCTTGAGGTTTGGCAACATTATTTGTGGCCAAAAGAATTTATCATACATTCTGATCATGAAGCTTTGAAATATCTGAAAGCCCAATCTACTTTGCATAGGCATCTTGCTAAGTGGGTTGAGTTCATTGAGTCTTTTCCGCACATTATTAAGCATAAGAAGGGAAAAGATAATATTGTTGCTGATGCTCTATCTAGGAAGACTATGCTATTAACCCATCTTGATGTTAAAATTCCTGGATTAGAGGTGTTATGTGATTTATATGCGACTGATCATGATTTTGCTGAACCATACCGCTTGTGTGTTATTGGTAAAGCATGGGAAAAGTATCACATACACGATGGGTTCTTGTTTAGAGCTAACAAACTATGTGTTCCAGAATCGTCTGTGCGTTTGCACTTATTGCAGGAATCACATGCTGGAGGTTTGATGGGTCACTTTGGGCGTGAGAAGACGCTACTCTTGCTAGCTGATCACTTTTATTGGCCAAAGATGAGGCGGGACGTGGACAGGTATGTGAAGAGGTGCATTACTTGCAACAAGTCCAAGTCCAAGCTGAAGCCTCACGGTTTGTATACTCCTTTACCGGCATCTACTACACCTTGGAAGGATATTAGTATGGATTTTGTGTTGGGTTTGCCGCGTACTAAAAGAGGCCATGATTCTATATTTGTGGTAGTGGACAGATTTTCTAAAATGTCACACTTTATTGCCTGCCACAAAAGCGACGATGCGTCGCATGTTGCTAACCTGTTTTTCAGGGAGATTGTTCGACTACATGGAGTCCCGAAGACTATTGTTTCTGATCGTGATGTGAAGTTCATGAGCTACTTCTGGAAGACACTTTGGGGGAAGCTGGGGACAAAGCTACTGTTCAGTACTACTTGTCATCCCCAAACTGATGGTCAAACTGAGGTGGTGAATCGAACCTTATCACAATTGTTGAGATCCATGATCAAGAAGAACCTGAAGGAGTGGGAAGAGTGTTTGCCGCATGTGGAGTTTGCTTACAACAGGGCGGTACACTCTACCACGGAGCTGTGTCCTTTTGAGGTGGTGTATGGTTTCAAACCCATTACTCCACTTGACTTGTTGCCTTTGCCCATACACGAGAGAGTTAATATGGAGGCATCCAAGAGGGCAGATTTTGTGCGAAAGATCCATGTGAAGACTAAAGAGTTGATAGAGAAGAAAGGCAAGAGCAATGCTGCAAGGATGAACAAGAAGCGCAAAGAGATGTTGTTCAAGCCTGGTGATATGGTCTGGGTACATTTTCGCAAGGATAGGTTCCCGAAGCTGCGGAAGTCTAAGTTGAAGCCTCGTGGTGCTGGTCCTTACAAAGTGCTTGCCAAGATCAATGACAATGCATACTCGATAGATCTTCCAGTTGATGAGTTTGGTGTCAGTAATTCTTTCAATGTTGCTGATTTGACACCATATGACGGAGAAGACCTTGGAGCGTCGAGGTCGACGCCTTTTGAAGGGGGGGAGATGATGAGGACATCCCTACTACACCACTACCTCCGTCATTGATAAATGAAGATGAACCTGCTGTGAAGCTCAAGTCCAATGAAGTTCGGATTGGACCAATTACAAGGGCTCGTGCGAAGCTACTTAAACAACAGGTGAACTTGTTTCTAAACGATACTTTGATCGATGAGAACTTTATACTGCCTAAGTCCTATTACTGATGTATCATCAGGTATCAAGAGGAGACGAGCATCGCACGAGGAGAGAAGCAGCTGGACATGAAGACAGACGTCAAGATGGACGTGAAGCTGGACATGGAGCTGGACATGAAGATATCTCATGGACGCGCGAGGGAGGAGCGGGAGGCATGCGCGAGAGGAGAAGTCGACGTCCAGGCCGGTCCAGCGCCCGGTTAGATCGACCTCCAGACTGGCCAGCCCGGTCCCTGGCCCGGTTGACCGGGCGGCAACCGGAACGGATTTATCGTACCGGGGCCAAACCGGGTTTTTGCGAACTTCCCGGTTTCCGCCCGGTTGACCGGATCCCACGCCGGCCTGCCCGGTCCCTGGCCCGGTTGACCGGATTCCAGACCGGATCTGTCCGAGTCTGTCTCGACCAGAACTTTTCTTGGTCGGTTTTACTTGTATTTTTCGACCAGAACTCGTCCCGGACGCCTATATAAGTGCCTTGGACGACCCCCTAGCTGCTTGAGAGACCAAGTTTAAGATAAACCCTAGTTCATAGTTGTTTGCTAAGCAAAACTATTGTTCCCCAACTCTCCAATTCGTTGCGATCTGGAGTTTTATGCTACTGAAAGTTTGTGTGATCTGCTGTTCCATTGGGGATTAGAAGATTGCAATCTACCGCTTCGTGGTCGGCGGCTACGTGCGCAAGTGTGTGGAGTTGCGAATATCTTGCAGGGTTGAGAGCTGTTGCATTGGCATCAGGAATCAATCGAGAGACTTCGTCGGCGTCATACAAGTTATCCTCCTCATCATCATCGATTCCATCCGCTGCTACCTTCGTGTGTTCATCACCACCCGTCGCTTACTGAGAAGATCGGGCCACCCCTTATCAATACCACTCTTAAATCCCATGCTTAGATTGTCTGAACCGTCTGGAGGAGGACAACGACAACCCTGAAGGAGCCGAGATCATCGGCTATGAAGAACCAGACCTCTCTGGAGGTGTTGAAGGCGTAGACTACCTTATAGTCTACGGAACCAGGGAGGCTTCCGGAGGAAATCAAGTCTAGAATCACCGAGTAGCAGTAGTATCCGAGCAGTGCGAACTCTTAGTACTTAACTGCTCGGGAGAATATGTCGTGGTATCGTCACGGCATATGCCATAGGGTGGCTAATCGAAGTGGTTCCTGAGGGATCTCACGGCGGTATCCGGAAGCGGGTATGGGCACGAGCGACACGGCGACGTACCCAGGTTCGAGGCCCTCCGGTGGAGGTAAAACCTCTACTCCTGCTGTGAGTGTATATGATGATCACACAGTACAATGGTGCTCCTAGAGCTGAGTCCGGCTGGCCCTGAGAGGCTAAGGGAGAAGATGGTCTCTCTCTCTCTCAGGGCAGCTCTGCAGGTAGGTGAAAGCAAATAAGTGATCGATCCCCCGCACGAGAGGGGGTAGTGCGGCTTATATAGGCACCGGCACTTTACATAAAAGACCCTATAGTTTACTGGCCGGCTTGGCCGGCTCCGGCTCCCGCTCCTTCCCGAGGCGGTGACGTCAGGAGTGGTTGAGGCATCGTGGCCTGTCCCATCCGGCTGCCACGGTCAGCGGTATGGAGGAGGTGTCCCTGTCGCCGTCAGCCGCTGTAGCCAGTACGGATCGTCGTAAGCCTGACGGCCTGTCCGGCGCGTGGCACTATTGCTCCACAGTGCCCCGCGCTTTACGGAAGATGGAGTCAGCGTGGACTTTTGGGAACCCGGATCACCAACCCGGTTCCTTCCAGTGCAAGACTCGCCAGCCTCGAGTCGGTCTGAGGTACAAACCCCAGTCGGATATGGCTTGTAGAAGCCGGCCCAGCCACAGCATTGGTGGCCGTAGCCAGGCCGACTAGGACCTAGAGCCTGCCGGCTTCCGGACCAGCCGGCCACGGCGCCAGCCGGCTGCTCCTCAGCCGGCCTTTGCCGCGAGCCGGCCAGTGGCCAGCCGGCAGCCCCGCGTCCATTGCCCTATCCGGGGTCTTCCCCCCGACATTAGCCCCCGAAGCTGGCAAGGTCCTGCGTTTAGAAGGACCTAGGCAGGTTTTCCTGGCTTCTCGAATATATTAGACGGCACTTGGAGGGGCCGACTGAGAATTTCCATTCAGCCGGCTGCGCCCTCATCCGGCTCGTTCCTGCCGGCTGCTTCCCAGCCGGCCGCTTTTTACACTTGTACAGTTTTTGCTTTCTCGCAAGATCTGATGGCGCCTCCGCCTTGCTGATGAATTTTGGCTCGAGTGGAACTTTTGGTCCGGCTCCGGCTTGCGGCGCGCCGGAGTCTCCGCCGCCTCGGGCCCTGCGCCCGACTTGACGGGTCTGACGCCTGGCCCGGCGGTCGGTTCGTCTGGTCACATCAATGTTCCCCCGGATCCGGTGCGGTAGTGGGCGGCGTGGTGTGGCCGTTTTCGGTAACCGTCGTGGACGTGGGAGGAGTTACGGCGCAGTTACGGCGCAGTAAATCCGGCGACGTGGGAGGAGTTACGGCCCACGACCGCCACTTGGAGGCCAACCGCCCGCGTCGGGTGGCTATAAATGCCGCGGGGGGGGGCGCCTCGAGGCGGCCACTTGCCATTTCTTCTTCCTCGCACTCTTGCTCCCATCGCTATCCTCTGCGCGCCCGAGCTCGCTGCTGCTCCGGCGGACATCTTCCGCTGGCGAACTCCGGCGGGCGAATCTCCACCGATCCGCCGCCGCCACTCCGCCAATCCGGCACCACGGGGCCGCGCGTCTCGACGGAGCGTCCTCAGCCGCCGCTGTCGCCGCCGCGATCGCAAGGTTCTTCCTCGCCGTTCAGCCTCTCCTGGTCATCTTCTTCCTCGACCTCGTCAATGGCGTCCCCCAGCGGATCGTGGAGGGGCTCCTACATGCAGGAAGACGACATCGAGCGCCTGGTACGCCTCCGGCGAGTCCCGCAGTCGGTCATCACGCGGGTGCCCGGCGAGGAGACGGAGCCCGAGCCGAGGAACGGCGAGCGCGTCGTCTTCGGCGCGCACCTCGACCGCGGGCTGGGTCTGCCGGCTTCGCCGTTCTTCCGGCAATTCCTCGACCACTTCGGCCTTCAGCCGCACCACCTGCCGGCCAACGCGTGCGTCCTCCTGAGCTGCTTCGTAGCGTTCATGGAGGCTTATGCCGGTTTGTGGCCCGACATCGACTTCTGGAGCCGGCTCTTCTTCTTGAAGGCGCAGACCAACGACGGCCGCCTGCGAGCCTGCGGCGCCGCCTCGATCTACACCCAGCCTGGTACGCCTTTCCCCAAGATCCCCACCGTCGACTCGGTGAAGAACTGGCAAATGTCATTCTTCTACGTGCGCAACGAGGGGGAGCTCGTTGACCGGATCAACCTGCCGGAGTTCAATCCGGCTCCTCCAGTCGGCCGGATCAACTGGAGCCACAACGCCCGCTCGACGGATCCGGACGCGGAGGTGAACCTGCTCTGGGATCTCCTGGCGACAGCCACCGCTGGCGGGCTGACTGCCGAAGATCTCCTCTGCACCATCGCCGAGCGCCGGGTGCTGCCGCTCCAGATGCGCACCCACAAGATCGGGCACATGTCCGGCCGGCTCGATCCGAACCGGACGTCCAAGGTGCCGCTCACCAAGGCCCAGGTGGCCAGCCGGGTGAACCACATCACCAAGGCGAACCTGGCGGAGGACTGGAGCTACGGGCTGGTGCCCTGCGACAGGAACCATCCACCGGCGCGGGTAAGCTTCGTGTCTTTGCCATTTTCCGGCTTGCGGCTGCGAGGCCGACTTCCTTTTTCTTCTGCCGACTTCCGGCTTGTCATATGCTCATGTTTTTCTGTCTTTCTAGGTTTTTGAGCGCCAGAACGTCGAGGACGGCGACCTGGCGACGAAGAGGTGGACGCCGGATCTCGTCGATCCGGCTGACCAAGCCGGCGACCATGCCGGCGACGACGACCTGCCGCAGGCGCCTGATCTAGGCGGCCAGGGGGAGCACAATCCGCCCCCTTCGCCAGAGCACCAGGAGGAGGAGGAGCCGGCGACGTCCGGCACGGGGCCAATCCCCGCCGTGCCTCTGCGCACGAGGCCGCCAAGCACCACGGCGACTTCGGCGCCCAAGGGCACGAAGAGAGCCGGCTCCACCGCCGCCGCGGAGTCGAGGGCGAAGAAACAGCGCCGGCATCAGCCGAAGAAGGTCCCGGAGCAAGCCGGGTGAGTTCTCTCTCGTTTTCTTGTTTGATTCCTTTTCTTTCCTTACTTTCATGCTTACCATCTTTCTGTTTATCCAGCTAGGGCCCCTATCAAGTTTGCCCAGGGCGGCGGCTCCCGGCAAGCTCCACGCGTGGTGTCGCCGCTTCCGCGCCAGAGGAGGGAGCAGACGCCACAGCCTTCCTCGCGCGCACCTACGCCGCCGCCGCCGCCTGCGACAGGGGCGTCTTCCTTCGCCGTGCCGCTAGCCTCCGCGCCAGATCGCGGCACGCGGGTCGAGCCCACGCGGCAGCCGACGCTGGACGACATGTTCCCGCGCCGGACACCTCTTACGGACCCAGCCGCTGGGGCCGGGCGGGGCATGCCGCCTTCAGCCGGGGCCGGAGCCGGCGGGGCTGCTCTAGGACCGGCGCCGGCAGGGCCGCGCCGCTGCGGCCGGAGCCGGCAGCAGGCCCACCGTGGTGGAGTTGGACGAGAGTCCGGAGGGGGCGCCCCAGGCGCCGGAGACAACTGGGCCGGCTGGGCCATCTGCTGCGCCCGGAACGACGCCGCCGCCGCAGCCGACACCAGAGGAGCCGGCCAGGCAGGAGCCGGCAAGGGACGAGCCGGCGCGCACTGGGGACGCCGACTCGCGCGCGCTGGTGAGGACGGAGGGCGCAGCGGGCCCGTCTGAGGGCCTTCATGTGGCCAAGGGTGCCCGGCTGGTGGCTGTGCCGTCCGCCTCCGACTCCAGCTTCGGCTCGGCAGGAACCATGGAGAGGGCATGGCATCAGGCGAACTCCTGCGAGGTACTCAGCCGGGAGGGGCAGCCTGGCACGGCGCCCATGAAGATGCTTTTCTCCGGCTATCGCGCCAGCCTCAAGACCAAGGCCGCCGAGACCCTTGCCCAGCTGGCGACGCTGGAGGATGCTGAGAAGGTGTGTTTTCTTTTCTTCTGCGATTTTCTTGTCCTGGTAGCCCTCCGAGACGTGGGCCGACTGCCTGAAGCCGGTCCAGGTTTCGTCTAAACAACTGATTCTTTCAGACGGTTGAGGAGCGGCGCACCCTCTTGTACAACCAGGTGGTGACCAGCTATCACCGGGCCAAGATCGAGCGGGCCGCCTTGGCTCGCGAGCTGGAAGTCGTCAAGGGTGAGCTCTACGCTTCTTCCGACTTGATGTCTTATTTTCTTTTTAATCTTGGTTGGCTGATATTTCTTTCCGGCCGCCCCGCAGCTGAAGCCGCCAAAGTCCCGCAGCTGGAGTCGGATCTCCGAGCCGCTCGTGCGCAGTGCGCCGAGAGCGAGGAGGCGGGCCGATCCGCCGCCGGCAAGCTCAAGCTGGCTGAGCAGGAGCTGACACGGCTGCGCCTGCTGGAGAAGAACCACATCACCGAGCTCAACTCCCTCAGGTCGGCGGAGAAGGAGAAGGTGGATGATCTGGGCCGGCGGCTGTCGGAGGTGGAGAAGCAGCGGCTTGCGCTGCAGGAGGAGGTCACTGCCAAGTCCACAGAGCTGACGGCTACCGCCAAGCGTTGGACCGACGATTTTAGCGCGCTTGATCGCGGCTTGGCGGGTGAGTGCATCTTTATGTTCCTTCCCTTTGCCGGCTTTCGGCTGTCGACTGCCGGCTTTTGTTGGCAGCCGGCAGCAGAAACTTCTGATTTCTTCGTTATCCTCGTCTTCGGGCTGGTGACAGTCGGCTCTTGCCGGCTGCCGCCAGGCTTTTCCTTTTGGCTTAGGACTTCGAAAATTTGCATTTTTCAGCTTATTTCGGCTTGGATGGTTTCTGACTTGCTTCTTCTTCTTGCAGCGGCCTTCCCGGAGACGCAAGACGCAGCTTTGGCAGCCGTTGGCGCCGCGCGTGACTCCAGGAGGCAGGAGACCGGCGAGGGCAGCTCGGAGTACTTCTCCATGGAGGACCACCTGGCGTCCATGGCTGCCCGCATCGAGCCCGTCACCAAGCTTGGCTGGGAGCTGCGGAAGGCGGCTGAAGAGCTGGTGCCCATGCTGTGGCCTGGGGAGGTGGCGCCGCAAGACATCTCCGGCCTCATCTCCTCGATGGAGCAGGCGCCGGACCGCTTCCTCGACTGGAAGGAGTCGGCCACGCGCGCCGGTGCCGATATGGCGCTGTCCTTCGTCCTCTCCTGGTACAACGAGGTGGACCTGAGGCAGCTTGAGTTCCGGCGAGCCGGCGTGGAGGACAAGCTCCCAGCCGACTTCAAGGCCGCCCGCCTTGCTCGAGCCAGCACCATCGCCGACTTCGTCGACAAGACGCTCTTCGTCGCGGACCCGAACCCTCCTCCATCCGATGGAGAATACATGGATGATGAGGAGGCGGAAGATGTGCCTGAGGACGACCCGGCCGCCGGCTCCACTGACGCCCCTCCGGCTTAGATTTCCTGCTTTTCAGTTGTTCTTTTGCAAGACAATTTATTAAATCCCCGGGATGCCGGGTGCAGATGTAAGACAATATTATCGCCTTTTAATTATGCCACACTTTAATGTGTTTGTTAACCAATTATGTGCCGAGTTGCTTTCTTTCGACTCGTTCGCTTTTTCCCATCCGCCCCACTCTTTGGCTGTGCCCTTGCCGGTCGTACGTCCGACTTGCGGTCCGTCGCCGGATCAAGAGCGGGCCGCTGGGTGAGGCCGACAGTATTTCAGTCGAACGAGCTGAATTCAGCAATCCGGCACTTTTGTGAAAAGTTGCAAGTCAACTCGCTTTTACTCTTTCTCTTAGTCGTTTTTCGCGTGCCGGCTCCCTAGGCCTTACTCCCGCCATAGGGTTCGTCCACGGAGCTGTAGAGACGGCTGACGCGGTTGATTCTTCGTCGGAATTGAGAACACACCGAGCTGCTTCTTCTCTGATCTCGGTGCTCTGCGTCTTGAGGTCACCGGCGTGCGGTGGAGAAGGAGCCCGAGCACTTGATTGCTTTCCCTATTTTATTGCTAGGGCCATTTTTGTAAATTTCGGTGCCTTTACTTCAATTTTAGGTTTTCCAGGGCGAGAGATGCTAAAGGGCATCGATGTAATTTATGTACCCACCGCTTTTAACCTATCTTCTAGGCCTTTCGAGGCCGACTTTGTAAAAAAAATCATAATTTCATCAAATTGACTTTATTTTGCAAAAACTGACAAGGTATTACAATTTACCTACCTGATTTCTTATCGTTACTATTGTAATTCTGTGAGGATTTCACGCGATCGTGTGTCAAGGCACACATCTAAATCTAGTTGCGTTAGGTCTCGGAGTTGCATCCCGGACAGAGACATGCAACCTAACTTTCAAGTTTGACTTGAGTAAGTTGAGGATTGAATATATGCATGTAGTACTATTTTCTAACATGCGTTCTGATTTATGACAGACTTCGTCCAGTATTCTCTTTTTTGTGAAAACTTAAACTATCTAAAACTCGACCGAATTTACACGAAAATATATTACTAGTACTTACGAAATAAAATAGCTATGTATGAATATATTTTATCATGAATCTACTGACACCAGTTTGGCGGTATAAATGTTTTTTTTGTTGAATAAACACGATCAAATGATCAAACTTTTAAAAGCTTAACGTCTCAAAAAAGTTGGAAGTACCCTCTTTCATGAATGTAGGAAGTAACAAGAGAGCGCTATTTTTTTTGCTCGTGATGAAAATGGTGAGCCTCAAGGCTCTTCGCCGAACTTATATGGTGTTAGGCCATCTCCGAACCACGAGGCTTATATGCGAGGCCTCATGGCCAACCATATATAGACTGCGCGGTTGTTTCTGTTCAGCCTAATAACCCCATTACGAGCCCATAAATGCGGTCGGTTTACGGTGGCTGTGGATGGCACACGCGTCCGCGCGTCCTCCTGAAATTACCATGGACCCACCGAGGGAGGCGAGGAGGCGCATGAGTGGGTCTCCTTAAATGGAGAACAATGTCCCTCTCACTCTCATGTCCCCACTCGCTACTGAATCTTCCAAACCCTAGCCACCCGAGCTCCCTAGCCATGGCCAAGAAGGGGGGCGGATGGTTCTGCCCAGGACAGAACATCAACGAGGCCTTGGTGTCTCGTGCCGATGGCTAGTACGGTGGCAATGGAGGCCGCCAGAACACCTGAGCGCTCGCTGGGATGCCACCGACATCGGAAAGGCCACCGCGCTCTCCTCACGTTCCGCGCTTCTAGACACGCGTCAATGTCAAAACGGAGACGTCGCGCCTCTAAGCCGACCTCGGTGTGCCGATGCCATGGCCAGACGCGCACCTGCCGCATGGCTGGCATCTCAGCCAGGCGCGGCAGCCGGTGCATGCGATTCCCCGTGCGCCTCCGCAAGATCCTTCGATGCAGCGCTCACCTGCCGCCAGATCTACGACGGGATCCGGCATACGCCATCGACTCCCTGTTGTGCGTGCGGTGGTTCTAGGCCGAGCACGATGCTCGGCGCGAGATGATCCATGCCTACCTGAAGGGCCTCGGCGATGATGACTTCGACTACGAGGAGGCCGAAGCGGCCTTCCAGTCCCAACCGCGACCACCACCACCACGACAGCCGCCTCCACCACCGCCAAGGCCGACGTAGGCGCCTACGCCACCGGCGCCCGTGAAGGGGGAGGAGGAGGAGGACACGCTCCCTCCATTGGGTTACACCTTACCCACACTGCGAGGGGGGCACACCGACTGTTTCGAGTACCAGGGGCATACACCCAGTACGCCGATCCCCTCCCGTGGGTGCGGGAGTTTCCGGGGCATGTCTACCAGTAGGCGACGGTCGAGGTCCCGCCTGAAGATGACGACGACCTTGACTACCAGGAGATGGAGGAGGAGGCCATCGCGCGCAGAGGCTATCGCCTTGGTGGAGGGGCGCACCAAATGGCACCTCGACTAGGTCATCCGGGCCTCCCTAGAGGCCGCGGTGGCACTGGCGCCACCACCATCCCAGGAGTACCAGCTGCCGCCTCCACCGGCGGCTAATGTCTAGCCACCGCCGCAGGTCTTCATTGACCTTGGCGACGAGGACTACGAGGCGGCCGGCAAGCATCCCCGCAGCGGGGATTATCCATTTTATTGTTTTTTTCTTTTTTATGGAAAACTGGGGGTTTGGGGGCTCCAAATATACTACGAGTAGTATGTTTTTTTTTTTTTTTTTTGCGGTTTTAGCTGGGTCGGGGCTGCCTCCGCCCGTATCTGGACCACAGTCTATTCCGTGTCCACACACGCCGCCGTATCCGGAATCAAACGGACCGAAACTGTCGGAGATGGCCTTACTCCGGTCCGGTCAATGTATGTCCGTTTCATGTCATAATACGTATAGTACGATCGAGCGTAGAAGATAGAAAATGTTGCACTAGAATCGCTATCGCGAATGGATCTTCTCTGTGCCACGAAAGGGAAATTTTGAGGGCAATGCATGCCGAAATTTTGACCTTATCCCTAATTTAGGCCTTGCTTAATTGTCTAGTGGCTACAAGCAAGTTTCAGTAGTACACTAGCAAAAATACCCGTGCGTTGCATCGGAAATAAATCAACTTAACAAAAATATTCGGCATGACTTTTCCCCAAAGACGATTGACCCACATAACCCTAACAATCAGCTCGCCCTTTCATTTAATTTTTAATTTATATTATGTTTTATTTTGATCTATTCTTTTACCATTAAATGCAATACTCTTGCTATTGTTTAGTGCTAGTATGCTAGGCATGAAAAGTATTATGCTGCACAATTCTTAAATATTTAGAATGTACCATAAAATATTTGTTTTTGAATGGTTCTTTTTAGTGGTAAGAACAGAAAGCAAAAAACTATTTATCTGGTAAACCTATTAGGAAGATACTGTAACTCAAAAGAGAAGATTGGTCTTATACAACAGAAAACGGGCATGAATTCTAATCATACTTGGCATCAGAGTAGAAAACAACAGCAAGGCCTTGAACTCGTAGTCATCCGCCACTCCTGCATGAGGTTGTTGACCTCTGTCTTGTATGGAGAGCGAGGTGTGGACCCGGACATGCCACACCCTCCATGAACTCGACCTTGATCAAGGTTAGTGATTGTACAAATCCTACTTTAATTATTCAATGCGTAGCAGCCCAGTCCGAACCGACCCAAGGCCCATGCCAGCCAGCCACGAAGGCACCCCCAACCCTATCCTCTCCCTCGCTCAGCACACACGCACGTTTTCCTGCCGCCACCGCTGCTAGCTTCTCTTCTAGCCCGTGCTCCGCCGGCCGTTGACGTCCCGACCGACTCTCACGCGCGCCGCGTCGGTCCGCCCCAGAAGCTCTCGATCTCCGCCGCTATGGAGCTATCCCCTCCTTAATTTCCTCCCTCTGTCGCCTCCCATCCCCACCACGCAGCAGGTGCTGGTCAACGCTTCCCTCGGGCATCCCGATCGCTCGCGCCAAGATCTCTCCACCCCTCTAGCCCTATTTTTCCCAAATTCATCTGATCCTTCATTCATCATGTCACCAGCCAGCGTGTAATTCCGTTCAACATATTCAACATATTGACCAACATGCAATTCTTCCTTTTGATTCACTCCATATTTTGGGCTGCTTTGTTGTTCCAAGTTGGCTCGTATTAATCCAAGATACTTGGGCATATAAATTGGTGGGAGTCGTATTACACGAGCGAGGTGGGACTATTTGAAACTAATAGGTACTGCTCTAAAAAAATAAAGAAAATCACCTTATGCTTGTGGCCTGGCTTAGTCTGGTGGCCCAGGACAGAAGGGCCGACGTTACCCAGCCAGCGAATATTCAACGTCGAGCGATCGATCGAGCACACGCAGGGAACAAATCAATGCGAAACGTTTTCTTGACTAACCGGTGGCAGTGCCTGTAATTTCTACCGAAAATTAGGGGTAATTGAAAAACGGACGAAAATTTAGGGGAGACACCTTCCTTCCTTTATTAATAGGTAAAGATAAAGATAAAGGGTATCGATTCAAGAAGGAACAGAAGTCACAAGCAGGACGTTGCAGACGGACAAGAGCAATGGAGAGCTTGCTCCCGCTTCTCATAGCCCTAGGGGTTCTTCTCCAACTGTGTTGCTGCAGCCCTCCGCCGTCCCCGGTGGTCTGCACGCACGGCAATTTGAATTGCACGGTCACCAACGCCTACGGCTCCTTCACGGACCGTAGCATCTGCCACGCCGCCAACATCATCTACCCGCGCACCGAGCAGGAGCTCGTGGCAGCCGTGGCGGCCGCGGCCTGTGCGAAACGCAAGCTGAAGGTGGCCACCAAGTGTTGGATATTTTGGTGATCTAGGCTGCTCTCCTAGGTCAGATCTTTTTGGGTTGCTACAGTAGGACGGTGCTACAGTAGGGCGGTGCTACAGTAGGGCGGTGCTACAGTAAATGGCCACCTATCCTTATGTGTTGTCTTGATCGGAGACATCGATTTTGATCCAACGGTGCTGGTTCCCCTAGTGCATAGTGCTAAACATATATAAAGGGGTCAAATGACCCTAGAAGAGTAGAGAATACACGGCTGCTCTCAGTTCTCTCTCTCACTCTCTCTCTCACACAAATTAAGCCACCGATCAGGCTAGCACTAAAGCACTGGGAAGAATCAAGCACAAGTTGCTCCATTTTGGTGTGAGCAATTAAACAAGAGGAGACATGGCATCATCTTCAGACCAAGGTATTTCTGATCTTATTCTTTTGTGGCTCAAACTAGAGCTAGTTGATCCTGGTGGATCCAACAGTGGTATCAGAGCATCTAGCTCTTAAGTTTGAGCCCTCTTATGTTAAGATTCATGCTTGATTTATCAAGCCAAAATCAAGATCAGGGGCATATGCACATACCCATGTGTTTATATGTTGTCACCAAGTCAAGACATATGCCCAAGTTGCTTCTGTGAAAGAATTTTATGCTTATGTTTAAAGGCTGTTCTTCCTGGTTATCAATTATGTTTTAAGTTTAAGCCCTGTTTTCTTAAGTAACAGCCCTAAAAGTTCTAAAGTGAATCTAGGGTTTTCTCGGTTTTAAGCATATATGAAGGGGATTAAGGCAGATTCTTGCAAATCTTCAAATTCCCCAATTCCTAGAAACCCTAGAGTTAAAATCCCTTATGATTCTCCTCTGAAATCAAGTTGTGGTTTCGGCTTAAGCATGATTCTTTAAAGGGGAATGAATAAATAATGATGAATTTAAGCACTCCTTCCCAATTCCGAAACCCTAGATTACGAAATTCCCCAAATTTGAAGGAACCCTAACCCTAATTCAAGATCAAGATCAAGGCGGACTTTACCTTATGGGCCTCGTCGTCGTCGCTGGCCACGGCGGCATCGGAGCCATCTTCTTATGTTGGAAGGTGTGCTCGGACTCGAACCCGAGCAGCCTTGCTGTCCGCTGAACTGGCCGGTGGCTGCTGCTCTCCCCGCGCGCTCGACGCCGTTGGAGACCAGCTGCTGTGCCGGTTCCTGGCGAAGGAAGCTGTCGCCGTCGCGGGGACGCCCACACGCGCACGCTTGCCTCGCACAGGGGCGCCGCCCAGAGCCGCTCGACGGAGCTGCGCGCTGGCCAAAGCTGCACGCAACTCCGGCGAGAGGGCCTGGTTGACGCCGAAGCCTTTTCCCCGTCGCGCGGTGCTCGCCGTCTTCGCTATTGCAGCGGCGTCGCCACTGCTGTCGGGAGAGGAGAGCAGGAAAGAAAGGTAAATGGGCTAGGGTTTCGTGGGGAGCCGGGCGGCGACGACGCGCTGGTTTTGATCCAGCCGGGGTCGTTCCTGGCCATCGGATTGCATCCGACGGCTCGGGTGGTCCTGGCGTTGCAAATGGGCTGTGGCCCAAGAGGGGATCAGGGGGAGCAAATACTGGGCTGGGCCAATTTTGGCCCAGTTCAGCAGGATTATTATGCTATTTAGGGCTGAAATAAATATCTTTTCAGGGCTATTTTTCTGGATAAATTGATTATGCTTATTATGTTTATTTTAGGCCACAATTTTAATTGCCATGCTTAGATAATTTGCATGTTGTTATTATATTTATTATTTAGTTTATTTATGATTAATGAATTATGGTGATATTTATCACTATAATTATTATGTGATAATGCTTTCGCTGCAAAATAAAGTTTATGGATCCTCAAATAAAGTGTGGTTTTATGCCTTGTCATTCTGACCAAAGTTGTTTGACGGGCATTTTAACTGCAAAATTCTTTTATTGGTCTGTTTCACTTCTGGCCAAAGCTGATGTGAACCGGGTCGGTAAAAGAAAATAATGAATGAGGATCATTAATGTGTGGCTTCTATTTATCAATTTGGCCAAAGCTAATTGATGAATATTTGTCCACAAAATTTTGTTGTTCATTTTCATCTCTGGCCAAAGCTGATTTGAATTTGATCAATAAAATTTAATGATGATTATGATGATGCTTACTAAAGCATTTTGAATTTTTCTTTTGCAGCAACTAATGTCTCTAATATTGCTGGAATGCTAAATGGCATCGAACAGCTAAATGGCAGCAATTATGTCACGTGGAAGGAGAAGCTTGAGATCACTATGGCCTTACTCAATATTGATTATGCTCTCCTTAATGATCCTCCTGAGGTGCCTAAAGAAAATAATGAAAATTATGAAGCCCTCAAGAAGGAATATGACATTATTAAGACTAAGTGGGATGACTCTAATCGCAAGTGCCTTATGATGATAAAGGGCTCCATTACACAGAGTATGAGGGGAGCCCTTCCTGATTGTGAGACAGCAAAAGGGTACTTTGCAAAAATTGAGCATCAATTTAAAGGGTCTTCTAAAGTTTATGCAACAAGTCTTATCAGAAGGCTAATTGATGAAAAATATGATCCCACTGGAAGTCTTCGAGAGCATATTATGAAAAAGTGCAACATGGCCGCCAAACTAAAGTCAATGGAGATGGAAATCTCTAATGGTTTCCTCGTCCATTTTATTATGTCATCTTTGCCTCCCCAATTTGATCCATTTATGATCAACTATAATGCGATGGATGTTAAATGGGAGATTGATGAGATGATGGCGCGATGTGTGCAAGAAGAAGAAAGGCTTAAGGCTGACAGAATTGATCATGTTAATCAGTTTGGTCATTCACAAAAGAAGAAGTATAGAAAATTTGTGAATGAATATGTGAAGCCCAAGCCTTATAAGTTCAAGGAAAAAGGCCAATCCTCAAAAGGTTCACAGCAAAAGAAGCCAGAAAAAGTGCCTAATCTTTGAAGGAAATAATTCCAATGCTTGCCACTTTTGTGGAAAAGGTGGGCATAGGCGAAAGGATTGTTTTGGCTTCAAGAGATGGATCAAAGAAAGAGGTACCGACACTATTACTGTTGTTGAAGAATCCCTTTATGTTAATTATGCCACCAATACTTGGTGGATTGATTCAGGTGCAACAATTCATGTTGTAAATTCGTTGCAGGGATTCAATATGAGGAAGACCCTAAAAAGAGGGGAAAGAACAATTAGAGTTGCTAATGGTGTTGAAGCTTATGCCGAGGCGATTGGAGACTTCACTCTTACACTTCATGGCGGTTTTAAGCTTCAGCTAAATAATGTTCTTTATGTACCCTCGATGAAACGGAATTTAGTTTCCGTCTCATGTTTAGATGATGATAGTTATGAGTGTCACTTTGGGAATAAGCAGTGTATAATTATGTATGACAATAATAATGTTGGCCTTGCCTGTCGACACGACAAACTTTATGTAATTTCCCTTTGTGATGATATAAATAATGTGGGTTCTACCTCAAATATAAATGTCGGTACCAAACGCAAACGTAATAATAATGAGACTTCTTCGAAATTATGGCACTATCGTTTAGGCCATATTTCGAGGGGGAGGATTGAGCGTCTCATTAAAGATCAAGTTCTTCCTTCTCTTGATTTTTCGGATGCGGATGTTGATCATTGTATCGACTGCATCAAAGGAAAATATGCCAAGAAAATTAAGAAAGGTGCAAACCGAAGCACGGGAGTTTTGGAATTAATTCATACGGATATATGTGGTCCGTTTAATGTGAGATCGGTGGACGGTTATAATTCATTCATAACGTTCACTGATGATTTCTCCCGTTATGGATATATTTATCAAATCAAAGAAAAATCAGAGGCATTAGACAAGTTCAAGATTTTCAAAGCTGAGGTTGAAAATCAATGTAATAAAAGAATTAAAGTTGTAAGATCTGATCGTGGTGGTGAATACTACGGCAGACATGCAACTTATGGTCAAATTCCTGGACCATTTGCAAAATTCTTACAGGAAAATGGCATTGCCGCCCAATACTCAGCACCGGGTGAACCTCAGCAAAACGGGGTGGCTGAAAGGAGAAACCGCACACTTATGGATATGGTGCGGAGTATGTTAAGCCACTCCACTTTACCGGTGAATTTATGGATGGAAGCCCTTAAAACAGCAGCACATATTCTTAACAGGGTTCCCAGTAAATCGGTGCCCAAAACACCGTATGAATTATGGACTGGGAAAAGCCAACCCTGAATTATTTTCATGTATGGGGCTGTCCTGCTGAAGCAAGGATTTTTAATCCGGTTATGGGAAAATTAGACCCCAAGACAGTCAGTTGCCATTTTATTGGTTATCCTGACAAATCTAAAGCATATCGATTTTATTGTCCAAATCAGACAACGAAATTTGTTGAAACAAGACACGCTGTGTTCTTGGAAAGTGATATGATGAGGGGGAGCATGACTCCCAGAGAAATAGTCTTGGAGGAAAAACAGGAATATGTCCCGATGCCTGTAATCCAAGAGCCAGTGTTTCCAGTACATACTGAAATTGCACCTCAAGTTTCAGCTCCTGTAGCTGATGGTGCTCACATAACTGGACAACAAAAGGACCAAGAACAGCAATTACGAGTGTATTCAAGAAGGCAACGTGCTGCTAATGCAACACCTGCTGATACACCGGCGACTGTTCCAGATGTCACATCTAATGATGCTCTTATTGAAAATAATCAGCAGTCTCAAACTGTTATTAATGTGCCGAATAATGAGCCTCTTAGAAGGTCACAGCGGGCTAGAAAGCCTGCTATTCCTGATGATTATCTCACCTACATGAGTGAGGATACAAATGAGCCAGTGTTGGATAATGATCCCACCTCATTTAAGGAGGCTATGGAAAGTGAATATTCGTCTAAATGGCTCGATGCTATGAAAGATGAAATGAAGTCCATGAGCACTAATGATGTATGGGACTTAGTAGAAATCCCTGAAGGAGCCAAAACAGTTGGATGCAAATGGGTCTATAAGACCAAACGTGACTCCAAGGGTGATATCGAAAGGTTTAAAGCAAGGCTTGTGGCAAAAGGATTCACTCAAAGAGAAGGGATTGATTATAATGAAACTTTTTCACCCGTCTCTTCGAAGGATTCATTCAGAATAATTATGGCACTCGTAGCTCATTATGATTTAGAGCTACATCAGATGGATGTCAAAACGGCATTTCTAAATGGTGACTTACGCGAAGATGTTTACATGGCACAACCGGAAGGTTTTGTTATGGAAGAAAATAAACATTTAGGATGTCATCTGAAGAAATCCATCTATGGTTTGAAACAAGCATCAAGAGAGTGGTATCTCAAATTTGATCAAGTCATAAAGAAATTTGGCTTTAAGGAAAATAAGAAGGACAATTGTGTTTATGTTAAGTTCAGGGGGAGTAATTTTATCTTCCTGATATTATATGTTGATGACATACTCTTGGCCAGCAGTGATAAAAATATGTTGATGGAGACCAAGAGATTCCTGTCTTCAAAGTTCGATATGAAAGATCTCGGTGAAGCAACTTATGTTTTAGGAATTGAAATTCACCGGGATAGATCCAGAGGGATCTTGGGGCTATCTCAGAGAGCATATATTGAAAAGGTACTGAAAAAGTACAATATGTATAAGTGCTCAGCCTACTTTGCTCCTATTGTTAAGGGCGATAAATTTGGGACTTTCCAATGCCCAAGAAATAATTTTGAATCTGCGCAGATGAAGTCAATTCCTTATGCCTCAATTGTTGGGAGTATTATGTATGCACAAGTGTGCACTCGCCCTGATTTAGCTTTTGTGACCGGGATGCTTGGCAGATATCAGTCCAATCCAGGTCTGGATCACTGGAAGGCTGCTAAAAAGGTCTTGCGTTATTTGCAAGGTACTAAAGGCCTCATGCTTACTTATGAGAAATCTGATAATCTCGAAATAGTGGGTTATTCAGATGCTGATTTTGCGGGGTGTGTTGATACTAAGAAATCCACATCAGGTTATATCTTCACCCTTGCAAAAGGAGCTATATCATGGAAAAGCTCGAAGCAAACTGTTACTGCATCGTCGACAATGCAGGCAGAATTTGTAGCATGTTATGAGGCAACCGGGCAGGCGGTATGGTTGAAGAATTTTATCCCGGCACTAAGAGTGATTGACAGCATTTCCAGGCCTCTCACTCTATACTGCGATAATCAACCCGCAGTGATCTATGCGAGTAACAACAAGTCAAGTGCAGCTGGCAAATTTATTGACCTTAAGTATCTTGTTGTGAAAGATAGAATCCAGGATCAAACAATAGATATCAAGTACATTAGTACTAAATTTATGTTAGCGGATCCGCTCACGAAAGGCTTACCACCCAGCGTATTTAGAGAGCATGTTGCCGGCATGGGTTTGGTTGAAAGCTTTTAATCCTGGAGAAGTTGGAACTATTATGGCACCATCTCCCCAAAAGGGACTCATTTTGAGATCGGATGGGAACCATAGTCACTTGGTTTAGCAGTACTTAATTGACTGTTGTAACCTATTGTCTTGGTGTACCATTTTATCAAAAGATGAGTCTGTAATGTTTATGATGTTTATGTAAAGAATTATGTAAATTAAGTTAATATATGATGTGAATAAAGTTTATGGAGCTCATAAATTAAAGAGGTTCATTTTGATATGAAGTAATGTGCTATAGTCACTAGATTAAATGGTACCTAACAGACCATTATAATCTTTTCGTCCTAGTGCATTATTTTGTTGAAAAAATGAGCTTATAATGATCAGCCTTACGATCAAGGGGGAGAATGTTGGATATTTTGGTGATCTAGGCTGCTCTCCTAGGTCAGATCTTTTTGGGTTGCTACAGTAGGACGGTGCTACAGTAGGGCGGTGCTACAGTAGGCCGGTGCTACAGTAGGACGGTGCTACAGTAAATGGCCACCTATCCTTATGTGTTGTCTTGATCGGAGACATCGATTTTGATCCAACGGTGCTGGTTCCCCTAGTGCATAGTGCTAAACATATATAAAGGGGTCAAATGACCCTAGAAGAGTAGAGAATACACGGCTGCTCTCAGTTCTCTCTCTCACTCTCTCTCTCACACAAATTAAGCCACCGATCAGGCTAGCACTAAAGCACCGGGAAGAATCAAGCACAAGTTGCTCCATTTTGGTGTGAGCAATTAAACAAGAGGAGACATGGCATCATCTTCAGACCAAGGTATTTCTGATCTTATTCTTTTGTGGCTCAAACTAGAGCTAGTTGATCCTGGTGGATCCAACACCAAGCACTCTCACAGCATCCCCAAGCTGTCCTGCCCCGGTGGCCGCCACGGCACGATCATAAGCACCGCACGGCTGAACCAGACGGTGCACATTGACGCCGCGAAGCGTCTCATGACGGTGGAGAGCGGCATGCTCCTTCGGGACCTCATCACGGCCGCCGCAGCTGCGGGGCTCGCTCTTCCGAACTCACCCTACTGGTACGGCCTCTCCATCGGCGGACTCCTGGCGACAGGCGCGCACGGTAGCTCGCTGTGGGGCAAGGGAGGCGCCGTGCACGAGTACGTGGTCGGGCTGAGGATCGTGACGCCGGCGCCTGCGATCAAGGGTTTCGCTGTGGTGAGGGAGCTGGGCGCCGATCACCCGGACCTGGACGCCGCGAAGGTCTCCCTTGGGGTCCTCGGCGTCATCTCCCAGGTAACCCTGGCCTTGGAGCCCTTGTTCAAGCGGTCGCTGACGTTCGTGAAGCGCGGCGACTCGGACTTGGCGGACCAGGTGCTTCCGTGGGGCCTCCTCCACGAGTTTGCCGACTTGGAATGGCACCCGCAGGACGGCACGGTCATGTACCGCCAGGACGACCGCGTCGACGTCTCCACGCCGGGCAATGGCCTCAACGACTTTCTCATCTTTCGCGCCAGCCCCACCGGCAGAACCATTGGCGCGAGAGTCGCCGAGGAGTCGATGCAAATGAATAACGTCACCGACGTGGCCCGGTGCGCGGCGGTGCAGCTTCAGGTGTCCGCGAAAGACCAGCAGGCCTTGGGCTTCACGAACGACGGCGTTTCCTTCACGGGGTACCCGGTGGTCGGCTACCAGCACCGCATGCAGGCGGCCGGCACGTGCATCGACGGTCCGGAGGACGGCCTCCTCACCTCCTGCATCTGGGACCCGCGCATCCGGGGCTCCTTCAACTACAACTCCGGCTTCAGCGTCGCGATCTCCAAGGCGCCGGCGTTCATCACCGACGTGCAGCGGATCAGGGACCTCAATCCGGACATGTTCTGCACCGGCGTCGATGGCAGGGTGGGCCTGGTACTTCGCTACGTCAAGGCCTCCTCCGCTTACCTCGGCAAGCCCGAGGACTCGATCGACCTGGACATCCTCTACTACCGGAGCCGCAGCTACGGCATCCCGCGTGTCTACGGCGACCTAGTGGACGAGATCGAGCAGATGGCGCTGAACAAGTACGGCGGCCTGCCGCACTGGGGCAAGAACCGCGACTTCGCATTCGACGGTGCCATCGCGAAATACCCCAAAGCCGATGAGTTTCTGCTGGTGAAGGATAGGTACGACCCCGACGGGCTCTTCTCCAGCGAGTGGAGCGACCAGGTGCTCGCCATCCGCGGGAGTCCCACTGTCGTCAAGAAGGGCTGCGCCATCGAAGGACTCTGCGTCTGCTCCGACGACTCGCATTGCGCGCCAGAGCAGGGCTACTTCTGCCGGCCAGGAAAGGTGTACCGCGAAGCTAGAGTTTGCTCCTTCATCAAGGAGAACGGAAAATAATGATTGGTTTCTTTCAAACACGGGCATCGTTTGTGAAAATATGCAATAGCACGTTGTCGCTGGCCTTCCTTGCTATTACTATCCTTCTATTCAATAAGATGATGTTTTTATGGCTTATATCGTCGATATTCAGTTCGAGCCTTGCTCCGGTGTCCCCCCCCCACCCCCAAGCCCACCACGGTAAGTTACTGAAAAAGTCTACATAACCCTTGGGAGTTTTAAAATTTGGACAGTAACCCCTCAACTTTGAACTGGTAGTCTGGTACGTATCTTTAATTCCGAAAATTATGTAAAACGAGGCAATTGAACCCTAGACTCGGGTAAGCTATTTTGGAGGCTGGTTTTGCCTGCTCCATCATTCGCCCAACATGGGATTGGGTTGTAAAAAATTAGTCAACATGACGTGCACGTCGGGGGAAGGGACGAGCCATGTTGCCCTGCTGCGTCACACCACAAACTTGGTCCCGATTACCACGTCGGGGCCATCGGAATCGGAGTGAGGTAATAGAGCATGTCCGCGAGCGGCACAAGTACGAGTAGCTGCAACAGCCGAAGAACGCCACCGGTATCACCATGTGGGCGAAGTACGGGATGGAGCTTCAGCCGTTGTCGTCACGTTCAGGTCTGCCACAACCGTGGCCGTTTCCATGAAAGTTCAACTTTGCATGAATTTTGCACTTCTCTATGGCCGTTTATGTACAAGATCCGATGATGGAAATCCCATGCTAGTTACGATGCTTTGCAGCTCGTCGGCGCCCAATTTCCTAAACTAGCGACGCTCTGACTGCACATCTAGCCACGGCCACGATACTCGATAGGCAGTGTGCCGCTCTCGTTTTGCCGGCGCCCCTGCCCCTTTGACAATGAGCGGCCTGATGCAGTACACCAGCATGGTCAGGCGGTTTCATGGACGCCTACATGGTGACGCCATTAGTAGCCTCGACGCTGACGGACTTCCTTAGCCGCTCCAAGTTGTACCTAATTTTGGTAGTGCCACGTCCCCAAAACCGGCCTCCCAAATAGCTTACCAAAGGTTAGAGGTTAGGGGGTAATTGTTTGATTTTAGAATTTTGGAGATTTAAGTATGTCAGTTTAGAGCTGAGGGGGTTTAGTGTCTAAACTCTAAAAGACATGGGGTTACCTAAACTTTTAATAAGTTAGGCCACGAAGAGGTATCAGGAGATCCTGACCATCCACAATAGGCAACGTTCAGAGAGGGGGAGGGGGGGGGGGACTGGAGCAAAAGCGATTCAGTTCGGCTCCCGGGTGTATATGCTCGCTCACCAAAAAACATATATATCTAATTGTCGAAAAATTGCAACAATTTTTTTTTGCATGTACATCTCAACAATCTATGTTTGTTCACACAGTTTCACGAAAAACAGATATTTTTTTGTGGTTGATGTAAAAGACAAAACATGTCTCACAAAAACCTTTTTTAGCAACAATTTTTGTCTTTTGCACAACCCAAACGACATGCTGATTTTTCATGGAGGATGTACACGTGAATTTTTTGTTTGGAATTTTTTTACATTTAAAAATGTATCAAAGATGCATTTCAATATATAGGGAGTATGTGCACTCGAGAGCCAAAACATCATTCTAGTATATTGCTCACAAGTGAAGTTCAAAATCTGTTAGGCTTATTTACATTATTGTCCCCTAGATTTTGGAAAATCAACCTATAGTCTTAAGCTTCTCCATTTAAAATGAAAGGCCTATTGCTTTGGCCCTGGCCTACTCGATACTCACAACAAATATGCAACCATGGTGATTTACCCCTAGACCAAAGAGTATTGCACCAAAAATCTCTCACCATGCATATAAAAAATGCTATTGCAACAAAATATTTTCATATATGGATTTATTCTAACTTTTATTCTCAATGGTTTAGTAAAGAATGCAATTGGTTGTCCTTCCTGCATTAAGACTGCCCCTAAGTCATTACCAGAACCATCTATCTGCAGGATGAAGGGAAGAGAAAATAGAGGTAATGCCAAAACAGGAGGTGTTGATACTAATTATTTAAATTTTTGGAAAGCAACTTCTTGTTCCATGTTCCACTTGAATCCAGTTTTTACATATGAGCTTCCATGGTTATTGGATGCACACGGCTCCAGATGGCGTACAGTGAATTTCACATATGATCTTCCACCTCCAACCAATACTACTAATATGTTTGGTAATTGGTTAAACGGAGTAGATAGACAATCTAAGGATTTTATCCGGATTGGGTTTTCTGCTTTATGTTGGTCTATATGGAGGGTCAGAAATGATATTATATTTAACAAAATACAATCTTTTCATTTTCTGCAGGTTATCCATTTGGTGTCACACTGGGTCCAGCTTTGGGCCCTCCTTTCGCCGGAGGGACAGCGGGATGGCATGGTTACTGGATGCACAAGGCTCCAGATGGTCGCTCAGGATATCTGGTCCCAGGTTGGCTGGCGTCATACTAGAAGATTACTTTGATGGGTATTTGGAGTAGTTTGTGTTTCTTTCGCTGGTTGATTTTTGTATCAATTCTGGGCAATGCTTGAGTTGTAAAACTTTACCAACCTTGAATTATTAATAAAAAGCCGTGTGCATCATCATGATGCAGAAGCCGGGGTGATACTCCCCATTTCGAAAAAAAAACTTGAATCCAGTTTTCATCAAAGCTCCATGCAAGGGCTTGAAAATTACCTCACATCCTTTCACAAATCTCATGTACTAACCACTTAGTCTCAAGAATCCTCTCAGTTGTGCCATTGTAGTTGGAGTTTTCCAGCTGGCAATATCTTGAGTTTTACTTGGATCAGTTTGATTTCCTGCAACGGATATAATATGACCTAGATATTCAACTTTCTCAGTAGAAAATGTACACCTAGACCATTTAGCTTTTAATTGGTGTGTTCTCAGTACTTGCGATGCTACCTTGAGATGTTTAGCATGTGCTTCCATATTGTTGCTATAGATTAGTATATTATCGAACAATACTAATATAAAATATCTCAAGCGGTGAGAAAAAATATCATTCATGAATTTTTGAAATGTGGCAGGTGCGTTTCTTAAGCCAAGTGGCATCACAAGGCAACATAATGGCCAAAGTGTGTTCCCAAAGCAGTCTTACTAATATCATCCTAATGTATCCTGATTTCATGGTACCCACACGTTGAATCCAATTCGGAGAATATTGTTGCTCCTTTCCGTTCATCCAACATATTTTCTTCTATCACCGGGATTTGGTACTTATTTTTATTGTAGTGCATATATTTGTCTAAAATCAGTGCACAATCTATATATCTTGTCCTTTTTTTTGTTACTGCTAGTGTTGATAAAGAGTAGAGGCTAGAGCTTTGTATGATTTCCTTGTTTTTGAGAAATTCATTGATCATATTTTCCACATTATTTTGAGTATGCAACATTCTATAAGGCCTAACGTTTGGAGGATTTTCTCCTTCTTTTGGTAGGATTCTTTCTATGCAGAGATAGGCTCCGAAGAAGAATACGAGCCGGCGTGGCGTTGGGAAATCCCTCGTGGGATCCCCTACCTCTCCAAAGTGATGCAATCACTGGTGGAAAAACAGGCTTCGGGTGAGCCCCATAAGTCGCGAAGCTGCAGGAACCGCGACTAATGGTACCTTTAGTCGCGGTTCGGGAGGCGAACCGCGACCAAAGGCCTGAGCCCAGGGCGCTCGGTGGCCAGCCGGTGCACGTGGGGGTCTTTAGTCGCGGTTGGCCAGGCCAACCGCGACTAAAGGTGCCCGAAGGCCTTTAGTCGCGGTTGGCCAGGCCAACCGGGACTAAAGCCCCTCCCCTATATATACCCACGCAGCAGCCAACACTTAGCCATTTGGTGCCATTCTCTTCACAAGCTTCACAAGTGGGTGTTAGGTTTGCTTTTGGTTCCTCTTATGCACATAAGGTGTTTGATGAAATGCCCCAAGAGCATGAAACAAACATGATATGAAGTGTTGGAGCCACACTTGAGCTTTCTCATTTATTTTTTCCTCCTCGATCGCGGTTAGCAACTTGAACCTTTGATGTGTCGTTGATAAAATGTGCATGTGTGTGTAGTTCATTGTTTAATTTATATTGTTTGTAGCTAGTTAGTTTAACAAATGCATGATGGTTAATTATATATTTTATATTATAATAATGCAGATGAATCGACAATGGATGTACGGTAACCGACTCTCCGGCGAGTTCAGTGCGGGTTTGAAAGATTTCCTCGTAGTGGCTAATGCGAACAAGCAGGGGGGTTTTGTTATCTGTCCATGTGTTAAATGTAAGAATCAGAATGGTTACTCTTCCTCAAGAGATGTTCACATGCACCTGCTTCGGCACGGTTTCATGCCAAGCTATAATTGTTGGACCAAGCATGGAGAAAGAGGGGTTATAATGGAAGAAGATGAAGAAGGGGATGATTTCATCGATGAAAGCTATCTTGCTCATTTCGGTGATACTTTCATGGAGGATGCTGAAGGTGAAGGGGAAGGTGAAGGGGAAGGTGAAGAAGAGGCACGTGATGATCCCGTTGATGATCTTGGTCGGACCATTGCTGATGCACGGAGACGCTGCGAAACTGAAAAAGAGAGGGAGAATTTGGATCGCATGTTAGAGGATCACAGGAAGGCGCTGTACCCCGGATGCGATGATGGTCTGAAAAAGCTGGGCTGCACACTGGATTTGCTGAGATGGAAGGCACAGGCAGGTGTAGCTGACTCGGCATTTGAAAACTTGCTGAAAATGTTGAAGAATATGTTTTAAAGAATAACGAGTTGCCCGCCACTACGTACGAAGCAAAGAAGGTTGTCTGCCCTCTAGGTTTAGAGGTTCTGAAGATACATGCATGCATCAACGACTGCATCCTCTACCGCGGTGAATACGAGAATTTGAATGAATGCCCGGTATGCACTGCATTGCGTTATAAGATCGTAGGCGATGACCCCTGGTGACGATGTTGAGGGCCAAACCCGGGAAGAGGGTTCCCGCCAAGGTGATGTGGTATGCTCCTATAATACCACGGTTGAAACGTCTGTTCAGGAACAAAGAGCATGCCAAGTTGTTGCGATGGCACAAAGAGGACCGTAAGTCGGACGGGGAGTTGAGACACCCCGCAGATGGAACGCAATGGAGAAAGATCGACAGAGAGTTCAAAGATTTTGCAGCTGACGCAAGGAACATAAGATTTGGTCTAAGTACGGATGGCATGAATCCTTTTGGCGAGCAGAGCTCCAGCCATAGTACCTGGCCCGTGACTCTATGCATCTACAACCTTCCTCCTTTGTTGTGCATGAAGCGGAAGTTCATTATGATGCCAGTGCTCATCCAAGGTCCGAAGCAACCCGGCAACGACATCGATGTGTACCTAAGGCCATTAGTTGATGAACTTTTACAGCTGTGGGGCAGACCTGGTGTCCGTGTGTGGGATGAGCACAAAGAAGAGGAATTTGACCTACGAGCGTTGCTTTTCGTAACCATCAACGATTGGCCTGCTCTTAGTAACCTTTCGGGACTGTCAAATAAGGGATACAATGCATGCACGCACTGCTTACATGAGACTGAAAGTGTACATTTGCCAAATTGTAAGAAGAACGTGTACCTTGGGCATCGTCGATTTCTTCCGAAAGGTCATCCAGTAAGAAAGAAAGGCAAGCATTACAACGGCAAGGCAGATCACCGACCGAAGCCTGCGGAACACACTGGTGCTGAGGTATTTGATATGGTCAAGGATTTGAAAGTCATCTTTGGAAAGGGTCCTGGCGGACAATCAGTTCCGAAGGGAGCTGACGGGCACGTAGCCATGTGGAAGAAGAAATCTATATTCTGGGAGCTAGAATATTGGAAAGTCCTAGAAGTCCGCTCTGCAATCGACGTGATGCACGTTACGAAGAATATTTGCGTGAACATCCTAAGCTTCTTGGGCGTGTATGGGAAGTCAAATGATACAAAGGAAGCACGACAGGACCAGCAAAGTTTGAAAGACCCTGATGACCGGCATCCGGAACGGTTTCAAGGTCGTGCCAGCTACGCTCTGACCAAAGAAGAGAAGGTCATCTTTTTTGAATGCCTGAGTAGTATGAAGGTCCCGTCAGATTCTCGTCCAATATAAAGGGAATAATAAACATGGCGGAGAAAAAGTTCCAAAACCTGAAGTCTCACGATCGCCACGTGATTATGACGCAATTGCTTCCGATTGCTTTGAGGGGGCTCCTGTCGGAAAATGTTCGAGTAGCCATTGTGAAGCTATGTGCATTCCTCAATGCAATCTCTCAGAAGGTAATCAATCCAGAAGTTCTACCACGGTTACAGAACGATGTGATCCAATGTCTTGTCAGTTTCGAGTTGGTGTTCCCACCATCCTTCTTCAATATTATGACGCACCTCCTGGTTCACCTAGTCGATGAGATTTCCATTCTCGGTCCTGTATTTCTACACAATATGTTCCCCTTCGAGAGGTTCATGGGAGTATTAAAGAAATATGTTCGTAACCGTGCTCGGCCCGCAGGAAGCATCGCCAAGGGCTATGGAAATGAGGAGGTAATTGAGTTTTGTGTTGACTTTGTTCCTGACCTTAAGCCGATTGGTCTTCCTCAATCGCGGCACGAGGGGAGACTAAGTGGAAAAGGCACGATCGGAAGGAAATCAATGATATGTATGGACGGCCATTCTCGATCGAAGCACACCACACGCTTCGACCAATTCCAGCTTGGTGGCTCCGTACTTTGAGAAACACAAGAATATTTTACGCTCGGACAACCCTGGGAAGCCTGAATCCTGGATTAGGAAGGCCCACATGGAGACTTTCGGCAGTTGGTTGAGAAAACATTTAATGAGTGACAATAAGGTTGTAGATCAGCTGTACATGTTGGCCAAGACACCATCTTCGACTATAACGACTTTCCAAGGGTACGAGATAAATGGGAATACATTTTACACGATCGCCCAAGATAAAAAGAGCACCAACCAAAACAGTGGTGTCCGCTTTGATGCAGCAACCGAGAATGGGCAAAAGGTCACATATTATGGTTACATAGAGGAGATATGGGAACTTGACTATGGACCCTCCTTTAGGGTCCCTTTGTTCCGGTGCAAATGGTTCAAGCTAACAGGAGGTGGGGTAAAGGTGGACCAGCAATACGGAATGACAATGGTGGATTTCAACAATCTTGGTTACCTTGACGAACCATTCGTCCTAGCGAAAGATGTCGCTCAGGTTTTCTATGTGAAGGACATGAGTAGAAAACCGAGGAAACGGAAAGATAAGAAAACGATCAGTACATCATGCGATGATCCAAAGCGCCACATTGTTCTTTCAGGGAAAAGAAACATCGTGGGAGTGGAGGACAAGACAGACATGTCAGAAGATTATAATATGTTTGCTGAAATTCCGCCCTTCAAAGTGAACACCGACCCAAGCATTAAGTTAAATGATGAGGATGCTCCATGGATACGGCACAATCGTAAGCAAGCAGGGACACAAGGGAAGACATGTTGTGTAATAATTTATTGTACCAAACTTTGTTGAATGAATCATGTGAATTATATTACCCGTGATGTGTTTGGTGTCCATTTTCGAATGATTCAATTGACTCGAGAGAGCACTGATGATACATGAAATTTGGAGTGACTAAGTCATACTCCTGCATGCATACATGAAATTTGGAGTGACTAAGTCATACTCCTTCATACAGGAAATTTGGAGTGACTAAGTCATACTCCTGCATACATGAAATTTGGAGTGATTTAGTCATACTCCTGCCTAGGCGTATAATATGCATACTCGTAGTCTTCATAGCCGCCGCCGTTGTGCAGGTAGTCGTCGCCTTCTAAGTTGCCGGCGTCATCGTCGCTGTCGTCGGCTGTCGTCGGGCGGCGCTCGTGGCTCGAACTGAGGGTAGCGCAGGCGGGGGATATCGCCGGCCGTGATGTAGTCCATGACGCTCTGCAGAGTCCGGCCGTACCACCATAGCCGACGGCCGGCCTCGTGGAAGTTTCCAGGAGGCAGACCGTCCTCCTCATACCTGGAGAGCGCCCTCTCACGCCGATTGATGAAGAAGGCGTCCTAAGTATGCTGGTTATCGGGATGCCAACGGGGATTCATCCGCTGCTCCGGCGTGAGGTCGAGGTAGTAGTGGTTCGTGATGGCCGCCCGGCGCGCAGTACCCTGAGGGACGGGAGGGACCGGCACGCCGCCAGCGCTTAGGCTCCGGCCGCGAGGACGCGGTAGCCCGGAGGGCAAGGGTAGTTCGAGGCGCAAAGCTCCTCCACCTGCTGGTAGGTTAGAGTGGGTGCGGTGGAAGCCATGAGAGAGTGATGAGAGATTGTAGAGATGTGATGCTGGCCAAGCCGGGCTACCTATATGTAGTGACAAATGGCGGGAAAAATGGGAGCGGGAAGACAGGAGGCGGGAAGAAAGAGGCGGGGAGAAAGTGGCGGGAAGAAATTGGCGGGAAAAAATTGGCGGGAAGAAAGAGGCCGGAAGAAATTGGCGGGAAACAATTGGCGGGAAGAAAGAGGCGGGAAGACAGGGAAGAAATGGCGGGAAGACGAGGAGGGAAGAGGGGGTCGGCGGAAAGAGGCGGGAAGAGGGGGCCAACGAACTTTTGAATTGAATTAGTTTTATTTTATGAATTTTTGATAATTTGTATTTTTAAAATTTTGAATTGAATTAGTTTTATTTTTCTGAATTTTTTGATATATTATTTGTATTTTTAAGATTTTGAATTGAATTAGTTTTATTTTTATGAATTTTTTGATATATTATTTGTATTTTTAAGATTTTGAATTGAATTAGTTTTATTTTTATGAATTTTTTGATATATTATTTGTATTTTTAAGATTTTGAATTGAATTAGTTTTATTTTTATGAATTTTTTGATATATTATTTGTATTTTTAAGATTTTGAATTGAATTAGTTTTATTTTTATGAATTTTTTGATATATTATATGTATTTTAAACATTTTGAATTGAATTAGTTTTATTTTTCTTAATTTTTTGATATATTATTTGTATTTTTAACATATTGAAATGAATTAGTTTTATTTGAATTAGTTTTATTTTTCTGAAATTTTTTGATATATTATTTGTATTTTTAAGATTTTGAATTGCATTAGTTTTTTTTCTGATTTTTTTGATATATTATTTGTATTTTTAAAATTTTGAATTGAATTAGTTTTATTTTTCTGAATTTTTTGGTATATTATATGTATTATATGATTTTCAAAAAAGAAAAGTATTTTCAAAAAAGAGCTTTAGTCGCGGTTGGCCTGGCCAACCGCGACTAAAGGTCCTTGCGCGCGGGAAATTAAAAACCGGGCGAAAATCCCTTTAGTCGCGGTTGGGGTCGCCAACCGCGACTAAAATAACCCTTTAGTCGCGGTTGGCGACCCCAACCGCGACTAAAGCCCCATCCCTATTTATACGCGCGGGCGCGAAGGCGCGCCCCATTCGTCTTCTCCGCCCGCACGAAGTTCTTCTCCGCCCGTCAGGCTGCCCCGTCGTCGCCGCCCCCGTCGTCGTCCGCCGCCGTCGCCCGCCGCCCTCGCCCGTACGTCGTCGCGCGCGCCGCCCTCTCTCTGCTCGCCCGCCGCGTGCGTCTCACTTTGGCCGCGCGCGCAGCTCGCGCCCGCCGCCTCTCTCGATCTGCTCGCGCCGCCTCTCTGCTCGCGCCGCCTCTCTGCTCGCCCGCCGCGCGCGTCTCACTTTGGCCGCGCGCGCCGGCTCGCGCGCGCGCCCGCCGCCCTAGCCCGGCGCCCGCGCGCGCCGCCTCGCCGCGCGCCGCGCTCGATCTCTGCTCGCCGGCACGCCGGCCTCCGGCCACGCGCGCGCGCGGCGCCGCACGGACATGCAGGCAGAGAGATGAGAGGAGGGAGAGAGAGAAACCGGCGCCCTTTTTTTAACTAAAATTAACTCACAATTTGTTAATTTGACTTAACATTTGTTAATATTAACTCACAATTTATTTTTAGTAATTAACTCACAATTTGTTAATTAACTCACAATTTGTTTTTAGTAATTAACTCAAAATTGTAAACTAAAATTTGACTTAAAAAAGAGTGTGAAAAAAAACTAAAATTTGACTCAGGAAAACTAAAATTTGACTTAGAAAAACTAAAAACTCAAGTTTGTGTAAAAAAAAAAACTAAAATTTGACCATCACACGCGTATATGGAGGGGGCAGCGAGCCCCTCGTCGCCCCCTCCGTAAACTTAACAAAATCTTGACTTAACAAAATTTTGACATAACAAAAATTTAACTTAACAAAAATTTTACTTAACACCGCCACCGCCACTGCCACCGTGGCGAGGGTTATGTGTCCTCGGCACCGCCACCGCCCTTTCGCCACCCCCCTTTCGCCAGCGCCCTTTCGCCACCAACCCCGCGTGTATATGGAGGGGGCGGCGAGGCCCTCGCCGCCCCCTCCGTATACGCGCGGGGTTTTTTTTTGTTTTTTTACGAGAGAGAGGATCGGCACCGCCACCTCCACTGCCACTGCCCTTTCGCCACCGCCACCGGTCTCTCGGTCACGCGGTCACTGCGAGGCGAGGTCGATCGTCCGCATATACACATCTAATACGCGTCACCGCCACCGCCCTTTCGCCACCGCCACCGGTCTCTCGGTCACGCGGTCACTGCGTCCCCCCTCTCGCCTCCCGCTCGTCGCCCTCTCTGTTTATATGTAGAAGAGATGTGATAATGCATATACACAATTAATTTGTTTTGACTACATGTTTTCAGGACTGACATATGGCGGACGATAGAGCTGACCCGATTCTGGACAACTATGATCCGGAAGCTGAAGACCATATGTTCGGCATCATAAAAGGCGATATTCTATATGTGCCGACCGGAGAAGAAGAAGATGATATCTCTTCTTATCTGAACCTTGAGGGTGAAGATGAAGGGCGCCGTCAGCAAGCAGATGATGCCGAAGAAACGTCGATAAACGACGATCTTCAATTGGAAGTAGCAACCACCTCCGGCGCCGAGGTATATATATATATACATATTGAGCGTCTGGTGATACAAACTAACTGATTTGAATAAATGTGTGTGTACTAACGCGCGCGACTCTCTTTCTTATTTTAGCCCTCGGCCGGATCGTCGAAAAAATCGAGTACGTCGTCAAAGCATGGCGCAACCAAGACGATGAAACCAAACGAAACATGCACCATCGATGTTGTCGATGAACAAACCGGCAGGCCGCTGGAGCCCAGCAAGAACGCCACCAAGTTTGTCAGCCAATGCGGAGCCGTTGTTAGAGACAACGTCTCGATCACCGTCCAGGAGTGGAATGAGCCAAAGAAGGCACGTCTTGGTTTCACTTTTGTCGATAAGAGAACAAAAAAAGATTGCTTCAAGAAGCTTATGGAACATTTCGTTCTACCTCCGGAATACCGCAGATACGATGAGGCGGGTAACAAGATTCAGGAAAACAAGGAGAGGTGCAAGCTAGTCAAACAGTTCGCTCTTTCTAGGATGGCCAACGCATTCCGGAAATACAAGCAAAATCTAGCCCATAACTTTGTCAAGCCGGGCAAGACTCCGGATTTCACAGGACAATATGAGAAACTACAACATGATTGGCCAGAATTTGTGAAGCAAAAGAAATCGGAGCAGTTCCTTGAAATATCGAAAAAAAATAAGGAGAATGCGGCCAAGAAGGAGTACAATCATATCATGGGGCCAGGAGGGTATCGCTTTTGGCAGCCTGAGTGGGAGAAGATGGAGAACGAGCTGAGGGCGCGAGGAATCCGTCCAGGTACGGAGGGATGGGACCCAAGGGCCAAAAGCTGGTGGTACGGGCATGGGGGATCGCTGAACCCGGAGACAGGGGAGTGTGTTTATCAGGGCAAAATAATTACACCCACCCAAAAGCTTATTGAGGCAATGAGGGAAGCTCAAGAGGGGAGGATCAAGTTCAACAGAGAGAACGACGCCCTGACAAAAGCCCTCGGGAATCCTGAACACGGAGGACGTATACGAGGCATGGGGCCCATTCCGTGGAAAGTAGGGTTCCCCCAGAACGATGACCCGTACGGTTACAGAAGCCGTAAGAGAAAGATGGATCGAGATGCAGATGTTGTGGCGAAGTTGGTAACGGAAATGGATGTGATGAAGAAAACCGTGAGTGTACTAGTCGCCGAAAGAGATGCAGCTCGGGCGCAGCATGAAGATCATCCAATGGATCTCGGAAGCCAGCAGCGGAGAAGAAGCAGCGTGGCTTCCACGGAGGCCTCACCGGCTGGTGCACCGAAGATCGAAATTACTGCACCGGAGCCTCTGGTGGTCGAAATTACTGCACCGGAGCCTCCTCGCTACCCCGTGGACGATATAAAGGAGATGAAAGCATGTCATCTGTATTATCCTATCGGGAACATGTCCATGAAGGTAGCCATCGGCAGTGCTTTACCACCTGGAGCACTCCACCACAACAACCCCATTCAAGATGGCTATGCTCGTGTGATACGTCTCCGACGTATCGATAATTTCTTATGTTCCATGCCACATTATTGATGTTATCTACATGTTTTATGCACACTTTATGTCATATTCGTGCATTTTCTGGAACTAACCTATTAACAAGATGCCGAAGTGCCAGTTGCTGTTTTCTGCTGTTTTTGGTTTCAAAAATCCTAGTAAGGAAATATTCTCGGAATTGGACGAAATCAAAGCCCAGGGGCCTATTTTCTCACGAAGCTTCCAGAAGTCCGAAGGAGAGACGAAGAGGGGCCACGGAGGGGCCACACTATAGGGCGGCGCGGCCCCCCCTTGGCCGCGCCGGCCTGTAGTGTGGGGCCCCCGTGCCGCCTCCTGACTTGCCCTTCCGCCTACTTAAAGCCTCCGTGACGAAACCCCCAGTACCGAGAACCACGATACGGAAAACCTTCCAGAGACGCCGCCGCCGCCGATCCCATCTCGGGGGATCCAGGAGATCGCCTCCGGCACCCTGCCGGAGAGGGGAATCATCTCCCGGAGGACTCTACGCCGCCATGGTCGCCTCCGGTGTGATGTGTGAGTAGTCTACCCCTGGACTATGGGTCCATAGCAGTAGCTAGATGGTTGTCTTCTCCCCATTGTGCTATCATTGTCGGATCTTGGGAGCTGCCTAACATGATCAAGATCATCTATCTGTAATTCTATATGTTGCGTTTGTTGGGATCCGATGAATAGAGAATACTTGTTATGTTGATTATCAAAGTTATATCTACGTGTTGTTTATGATCTTGCATGCTCTCCGTTATTAGTAGATGCTCTGGCCAAGTAGATGCTTGTAACTCCAAGAGGGAGTACTTATGCTCGATAGTGGGTTCATGCCTGCATTGACACACAGGACGATGTGACAAAGTTCTAAGGTTGTGTTGTGCTGTTGCCACTAGGGATAAAACATTAGTGCTATGTTCAAGGATGTAGTCACTAGTTACATTACGCGCCATACTTAATGCAATTGTCTGTTGTTAGCAACTTAATACTGGAGGGGGTTCGGATGATAACCTGAAGGTGGACTTTTTAGGCATAGATGCAGTTGGATGACGGTCTATGTACTTTGTCGTAATGCCCAATTAAATCTCACTGTACTCATCATGATATGTATGTGCATGGTCATGCTCTCTTTATTTGTCAATTGCCCAACTGTAATTTGTTCACCCAACATGCTGTTCGTCTTATTGGAGAGACACCTCTAGTGAACTGTGGACCCCGGTCCAATTCTCTTTACTGAAATACAATCTACTGCAATACTTGTTCTACTGTTTTCTGCAAACAATCATCTTCCACACAATACGGTTAACTCTTTGTTACAGCAAGCCGGTGAGATTGACAACCTCACTGTTTCGTTGGGGCAAAGTATCTTGGTTGTGTTGTGCAGGTTCCACGTTGGTGCCGGAATCACTGGTGTTGCGCCGCACTACATCTCGCCGCCATCAACCTTCAACGTGCTTCTTGACTCCTACTGGTCCGATTAAACCTTGGTTTCTTACTGAGGGAAACTTGCCGCTGTGCGCATCACACCTTCCTCTTGGGGTTCCCAACGGACGTGCCAACCACACGCATCAAGCAAATTTCTGGCGCCGTTGCCGGGGAGATCAAGACACGCTGCAAGGGGAGTCTCCACTTCTCAATCTCTTTACTTTGTTTTTGTCTTGCTTAGTTTTATTTACTACTTTGTTTGCTGCACTAAATCAAAATACAAAAAAATTAGTTGCTAGTTTTACTTTATTTGTTATCTTGTTTACTATATCAAAAACACAAAAAAAAATTAGTTTACTTGCATTTACTT
The DNA here is from genome assembly GCF_019359855.2 of Lolium perenne. NCBI lineage: Eukaryota > Viridiplantae > Streptophyta > Magnoliopsida > Poales > Poaceae > Lolium > Lolium perenne. Next base: position 182,583,144 of record NC_067248.2, on the reverse strand, counting down.
TACTTATTTCATCATGTTTCCTTTTAATTTTACCACAAAAGACATACCGGTAGGACGTGGGTCTATAGTTGGGAGAAATAATATAGAAGAATTTTTCAATCATGTTAGTACTATTGAAAATTTTGAAGATAGACACTTGGTAGACCTTGCGCCTACCTATGAAATTGCTGCTGCGCATTTAGTTCGCTTGTTGGAAACTAAATTTGTTAATCTTAATCCTATAATCCAACACATGTTCTTCACACTTGGCGATATGGAAGAAGGGGAAAAGAAAGATTTTGTGTTAGAAACCCTTCTTAGAGAATTTGGTGGTCTAGCAAGAGAAGCTAGAAAGGTGTTTGCTAAATTCAATATGCTTGGTTCTCCTACTAATTTTGTTAGTCTCCTTGAAAAGATGGATATGGATAGAATAAGATTCACTAATAATATTGATGATGGAGGGGAGATCAAAGCACCAATACCATGTAAGCTCCTAGCTATGAATGATGCACTAGAAAATAACTATGCTTGGCTTGTTCCTGAAAATTTGTTTGATGAGAGTAGCACGCCTAAGGCTAATGAAAAGGGAGATGCTGAAACTTATGTATCTAATATACCATGCCTGGTTGAGAAAAGCCCACACCCCGCTGTAGAAGTACCACCCTTCGATAATACTTGATACACACTTTCTGCGCCTAGCTGAAAGGCGTTAAAGAAAAGCGCTTATGGGAGACAACCCATGTTTTTACCTACAGTACTTTGTTTTTATTTTGTGTCTTGGAAGTTGTTTACTACTGTAGCAACCTCTCCTTATCTTAGTTTTGTGTTTTGTTGTGCCAAGTTAAGCCGTTGATAGAAAAGTAAGTACTAGATTTGGATTACTGCACAGTTCCAGATTTCTTTGCTGTCACGAATCTGGGTCCACCTCCCTGTAGGTAACTCAGAAAATTAAGCCAATTTACGTGCATGATCCTCAGATATGTACGCAACTTTCATTCAATTTGAGCATTTTCATTTGAGCAAGTCTGGTGCCATTTTAAAATTCGTCAATACGAACTGTTCTGTTTTGACAGATTCTGCCTTTTATTTCGCATTGCCTCTTTCGCTATGTTGGATGAATTTCTTTGATCCACTAATATCCAGTAGCATTATGCAATGTCCAGAAGTGTTAATAATGATTGTGTCACCTCTGAATATGTCAATTTATAATGTGCACTAACCCTCTAATGAGTTGTTTCGAGTTTGGTGTGGAGGAAGTTTTCAAGGATCAAGAGAGGAGTATGATGCAACATGATCAAGGAGAGTGAAAGCTCTAAGCTTGGGGATGCACCCGGTGGTTCACCCCTGCATATATCAAGAAGACTCAAGCGTCTAAGCTTGGGGATGCCCAAGGCATCCCCTTCTTCATCGACAACATTATCAGGTTCCTCCCTGAAACTATATTTTTATTCCATCACATCTTATGTGCTTTTTCTTGGAGCGTCGGTTTGTTTTTGTTTTTGTTTTGTTTGAATAAAATGGATCCTAGCACTCACTTTATGGGAGAGAGACACGCTCCGCTGTAGCATATGGACAAGTATGTCCTTGGTTTCTACTCATAGTATTCATGGCGAAGTTTCTCCTTCGTTAAATTGTTATATGGTTGGAATTTGAAAATGATACATGTAGTAATTGCTATAAATGTCTTGGGTAATGTGATACTTGGCAATTGTTGTGCTCATGTTTAAGCTCTTGCATCATATGCTTTGCACCCATTAATGAAGAAATACATAGAGCATGCTAAATTTTGGTTTGCATATTTGGTTTCTCTAAGGTCTAGATAATTTCTAGTATTGAGTTTGAACAACAAGGAAGACGGTGTAGAGTCTTATAATGTTTTCAATATGTCTTTTATGTGAGTTTTGCTGCACCGGTTCATCCTTGTGTTTGTTTCAAATAAGCCTTGCTAGCCTAAACCTTGTATCGAGAGGGAATACTTCTCATGCATCCAAAATACTTGAGCCAACCACTATGCCATTTGTGTCCACCATACCTACCTATACTACATGGTATTTTCCGCCATTCCAAAGTAAATTGCTTGAGTGCTACCTTTAAAATTCCATCATTCACCTTTGCAATATATAGCTCATGGGACAAATAGCTTAAAAACTATTGTGGTATTGAATATGTAATTATGCACTTTATCTCTTATTAAGTTGCTTGTTGTGCGATAACCATGTTTACTGGGGACGCCATCAACTATTCATTGGTTGAATTTCATGTGAGTTGCTATGCATGTTCGTCTTGTCTGAAGTAAGGGCGATCTACACTGAGTTGAATGGTTTGAGCATGCATATTGTGAGAGAAGAACATTGGGCCGCTAACTAAAGCCATGATCCATGGTGGAAGTTTCAGTTTTGGACAACAATCCTCAAATCTCAAATGAGAAAATTATTAATTGTTGTTGAATGCTTAAAGCATTAAAAGAGGAGTCCATTATCTGTTGTCTATGTTGTCCCGGTATGGATGTCTAAGTTGAGAATAATCAAAAGCGAGAAATCCAAATGCGAGCTTTCTCCTTAGACCTTTGTACAGGCGGCATAGAGGTACCCCTTTGTGATACTTGGTTAAAGCATATGTATTGCGGTGATAATCCAGGTAGTCCAAGCTAATTAGGACAAGGTGCGGGCACTATTGGTACACTATGCATGAGGCTTGCAACTTATAAGATATAATTTACATGATGCATATGCTTTATTACTACCGTTGACAAAATTGTTTCATGTTTTCAAAATCAAAGCTCTAGCACAAATATAGCAATCGATGCTTTTCCTCTATGAGGACAATTCTTTTACTTTCAATGTTGAGTCAGTTCACCTATTTCTCTCCACCTCAAGAAGCAAACACTTGTGTGAACTATGGATTGATTCCTACATACTTGCTTATTGCACTTATTATATTACTCTATGTTGACAATATCCATGAGATATACATGTTACAAGTTGAAAGCAACCGCTGAAACTTAATCTTCTTTTGTGTTGCTTCAATGCTTTTACTTTGAATTATTGCTTTATGAGTTAACTCTTATGCAAGACTTATTGATGCTTGTCTTGAAGTGCTATTCATGAAAAGTCTTTGCTTTATGATTCACTTGTTTACTCATGTCATATACATTGTTTTGATCGCTGCATTCACTACATATGCTTTACAAATAGTATGATCAAGATTATGATGGCATGTCACTCCAGAAATTATCTGTGTTATCGTTTTACCTGCTCGGGACGAGCAGAACTAAGCTTGGGGATGCTGATACGTCTCCGACGTATCGATAATTTCTTATGTTCCATGCCACATTATTGATGTTATCTACATGTTTTATGCACACTTTATGTCATATTCGTGCATTTTCTGGAACTAACCTATTAACAAGATGCCGAAGTGCCGATTCTTTGTTTCTGCTGTTTTTGGTTTCAGAAATCCTAGTAAGGAAATATTCTCGGAATTGGACGAAATCAAAGCCCAGGGGCCTATTTTCTCACGGAGCTTCCAGAAGTCCGAAGGAGAGACGAAGAGGGGCCACGGAGGGGCCACACTATAGGGCGGCGCGGCCCCCCCCTTGGCCGCGCCGGCCTGTAGTGTGGGGCCCCCGTGCCGCCTCCTGACTTGCCCTTCCGCCTACTTAAAGCCTCCGTGACGAAACCCCCAGTACCGAGAACCACGATACGGAAAACCTTCCAGAGACGCCGCCGCCGCCGATCCCATCTCGGGGGATCCAGGAGATCGCCTCCGGCACCCTGACGGAGAGGGGAATCATCTCCCGGAGGACTCTACGCCGCCATGGTCGCCTCCGGTGTGATGTGTGAGTAGTCTACCCCTGGACTATGGGTCCATAGCAGTAGCTAGATGGTTGTCTTCTCCCCATTGTGCTATCATTGTCGGATCTTGTGAGCTGCCTAACATGATCAAGATCATCTATCTGTAATTCTATATGTTGCGTTTGTTGGGATCCGATGAATAGAGAATACTTGTTATGTTGATTATCAAAGTTATATCTACGTGTTGTTTATGATCTTGCATGCTCTCCGTTATTAGTAGATGCTCTGGCCAAGTAGATGCTTGTAACTCCAAGAGGGAGTACTTATGCTCGATAGTGGGTTCATGCCTGCATTGACACAGGACAGTGACAGAAAGTTCTAAGGTTGTGTTGTCTTTGTTGCCACTAGGGATAAAACATTAGTGCTATGTTCAAGGATGTAGTCACTAGTTACATTACGCGCCATACTTAATGCAATTGTCTGTTGTTAGCAACTTAATACTGGAGGGGGTTCGGATGATAACCTGAAGGTGGACTTTTTAGGCATAGATGCAGTTGGATGACGGTCTATGTACTTTGTCGTAATGCCCAATTAAATCTCACTGTACTCATCATGATATGTATGTGCATGGTCATGCTCTCTTTATTTGTCAATTGCCCAACTGTAATTTGTTCACCCAACATGATGTTCGTCTTATGGGAGAGACACCTCTAGTGAACTGTGGACCCCGGTCCAATTCTCTTTACTGAAATACAATCTCTTTGCAATCTTTGTTCTACTGTTTTCTGCAAACAATCATCTTCCACACAATACGGTTAACTCTTTGTTACAGCAAGCCGGTGAGATTGACAACCTCACTGTTTCGTTGGGGCAAAGTATCTTGGTTGTGTTGTGCAGGTTCCACGTTGGCGCCGGAATCACTGGTGTTGCGCCGCACTACATCTCGCCGCCATCAACCTTCAACGTGCTTCTTGACTCCTACTGGTCCGATTAAACCTTGGTTTCTTACTGAGGGAAACTTGCCGCTGTGCGCATCACACCTTCCTCTTGGGGTTCCCAACGGACGTGCCAACCACACGCATCATCGTGTCACGGTGGAGGAGATAGTCCAAGGGTTTGAGGACCTGGACATTGACATTGCTACACCTGAAGGGGTGAAAAGACTTGGAGATGTCAAGCGCCAGTTCATTCTATGGCAGAAGAAATTTATCAAGTTTCCAGGCGAGGCGCCAACAAGTCCACCCCCGTACGGTGGTGGTGGTGGCGGTGGCGGTGACGGTGGCGGTGGCGGTGACGGTGGCGGTGGCGGTGGTGGTGGTGCTTCACCTAATACACCTCATTCACGTCAGCCGACGCCGCCCCCCAATTCACCTCCGGCGGGTAAGCAGACGCCGCCCCCCAGTCCTCGTCCGGCGGGTGATCAGACACCGGTACCGCCCCCCAATCCACCTCCGGCGAAGAAGCAGAAGCAGTCCTGGGTTATTAACCCGGACCCTTATGTACCTAGAACCACAAAGATACCAGAGCCATCACTGAAGCCTCTCATCCCGAGGCCTTGGGAACTTAGTGTCGAGGAAAATGCAGCGGCCGTGGCTGCTCAGCATGAGAAATGGAAGGAGGAGTGCAAGAAGAAAAGAGAGGGCGAGCCCAAGCCAGTATATTCTGACAAGCAAAAGCAGTGGGCTAAGTCATTTTTGAACACACCGTCCCAAGCCGCGAAGAATCTGCCTGACGACTATTTACGTGAACTTCGTAGGCAAGCACTCGCGTTCAAGAGGAACCAAGAGTTGGCGGAGAAGAAAGCCTTGGAGGAGGCCGAGAAAAACTTAGAAAGGGGGAAAGAAGTTGCCCAGCTCGGGGAACAAAGTAAACAATCGATCGCGCCGCTCATAGTGCAAGCCGCCGATCCGGATGCCCCCGATATCATAGCAGCTGCCGCAGCACATGGATTGACTGTAACGAGTGCCAGAGAACAAGCGGCCAACTTAGGTATCACTCTTCGTGCACTGCTAGGCCTTGATGAGGCGCCAATGAAGGACGTAGTATTTACATATGTGAAGAATGGCCCTCTCGTCGAGCCTGCGCAGGAAGAGGATCTACCTCGACAAATGAAAGGTCTGCTAAATTGGTACAAGGGTTACATAAAACATAAAAACGCCAAAGACTATATCTATGCGGAAGTTAGATATGAGCATCACTTCAAACATTACTGGGTACAAATTCATCTGAGTGAATTGTTCCAGCTGTTCAATTTGCGCGACCTCGACAAATCTATCATCAGTTGCTACGTTCTGTAAGTGATTTATTAATTTCTACCCCATCTCGTTCATTGCCTGCACTATATATATATATTGTCCTAACTATCTTGTTGTGTACGCTATTATGCAGAATGAAGAAGCGGGAAATGCGAATAAGGAACATCCATGATGTTGGGTTCATTGACCCACACATCGTTAATTCACATGTGTTAGAACACCACCCCGCCGATGTGGAGGATGACCTGTGGCGGTTTATTAGAAAACAGCAACAGAAAAGTGATATTCTATTTCCTTACCATTTTGGGTGAGTGTTTCTATCTTGAGCACATTCTCTTTTGTTTACTCCATGCATGGTATGTGGCTAATCGATGAGTTATGCATGACTGTGCATGTATCGTGTCCGCAGGTTCCACTGGATTCTTATGGTAATTCAAGTTCAGACCTCCTCAGTTCTCGTCCACGACTCTCTGAATATGGATCCGGCGCTTTGGGCCGACATGAGAAAAATGATGCAAAAGTAATTATTTTCATTCATTTGCGCTCTATATCGATCGGCCTATTTCGTTCATCATTTCCTAATATCAAGTAACTAATTAATAACTCTCTTGTTTATTTAATTTTCTTTGCCTCGTAGGGTTTGGAGACGGTTCGTAGATACCAAGGTCGGTGAATTCAAAAAAGAGCTACATTTTAAAATGGCAGTGCGGACGACTGGGGATATTCAGCCACCGGGGACCAATCTATGTGGATACTATGTTTGTGAGAGGATCCGGAGATACTGCAATGAGCGGGACCAGAAGTGTGAGAACAACATCCTGAGGAATAACCTCCGGAAGACGCTTAGTCCAGAAGCTCGCTTCCGACCACTTCAAGAGGAACTAGCTGGATGGTTGGCGAGGGAAGTCATCGATCCTAGAGGAGAACACCATTACGATGACGTAGAACTTTATATGCACCAGAATTTGTAACTAACTTGTTCAAAATTGTATATGGTCATCCGATATTGAATATATATTGTATATGGTCATCCGATATTGAATATATATTGTATATTCCTCTTGAATTCTTTTTGGTTCTAATTTCAAATTTGTTTGAAATTGTACATTCATATGCATGTATGTAGTACCGTAGAATATGTGAAACTCCTTCAAAATTAAAACCCAAAAGAAATAAAATAATACAAATTAAAAAGAAACCAGATTTAGGGGGAGGGGGGGCTAAACCCTAAACCCTGCGGAGGCCTTTAGTCGCGGTTGGCCAGAAGAACCGCGACTAAAGGTCCTCCGCCCTGGCGCTCGCCTGCGGCCCACGTGGACGGGCCTTTAGTCGCGGTTCGTAAGGAACCGCGACTAAAGGGGGGGGCCTTTAGTCGCGCTACTTTGGTCGCGGTTGCGCAACCGCGACTAATGGCAGTTGCGAACCGCGACCAAAGCCCCTTTTTCCACCAGTGAATCCTTTCTCTTAAGGAAGGGAACACGGAAATACATCTTTATCTCTACGTGCTTCGAGTATTGGTGTATGCAATTGCAAAGTGGAATTAGCTACACTACCGGAAAAAGGCTTACCAGTGATGGGCGTGTTTTTCGCGCTGCCGACGGCAGAGGCCAACGTTGCCATTATGCAACATGTGGCAATGTGCACAACTGATGGACGCCAGATATGTCGCGGGTAGGATGCAACGTTTATGAAAAAATTGTTTTTCGACCATCTCTGGTAGTTACTCATGTGACAACCGAAGCATAGCGGCGGTATTCTAGTGGCGACCAAAAAAATGTTATTTACGTCAGCAATTTTCTAGTGGTTACGTCAGCAAAAAAGCATAGTGACACGGCCGAGCGAGATCCAGGCCGTCGCCAGCCAGCACGGCCGAGCCAGCGGCTGGACGGGTGGTCGGACCGCCGCGGATGGACGCTGGCTCAAGGATCCATTTTTATTTCTTTTTTCTTCCCCTTTTTATTTGTTAGGATCTTTTTTTTCTTGATTTGGATTTAGTCTGTAATTTGGGGGATCCCTTTTGAAATCGTACCTAAATCATGCACGGATTTCCTGGATATCTGCAACGAAAAGTTAAGATCTTCGACTACTGTGAATGGATCCTTTTATTTCCTGTATGAATCCTGCATGGATTTCTTGGATATTTACCAGGAAACGTTAAGATTTCGCGACTACTGTGAATGGATCCCTTTTGTTCGTGTATGTATCGTGCACTGATTTCTTGGATATTTACAACTTGAAGATCTTTTTTTGACTATGTAGATACTCATTTTCAAATCCTGAAGAACTTTAGAATGACAATAATGTATCCATATAAAAACTTGTGCAGAACTTCGTAAAAACAACAACAAATCTGAAAAACTTTAGAGTGACTGATGTGGCATTATCCTTCGGATATCCGACATTAGTCCACCTCCCTTGGTCCAACTAGGGGCCCATGAAGACTATCCAAGATCAAGGTGGACTCAGTATGTCGGTTGCAACGGAGAAAATCTACCAGAAGATGGACTCTTAAAGAACAAGAGACAAGAAGGCGTCAATACATGAAAGATCAGATTAGGCCCCAATGTAACCTAGTCGAGTTCAAACAGGACTCTCGGGACCTGGACTCCTATATAAATACCAAGAGAGGACCTGTCGAACAAGAGAGAAGAAGAACACACACAACCCTCGCAACATAGCATACACAAACCCTAGAAACCTTGTCTCCCGACGAGTTCACCATAGTAGTCTATCAGCTACCCCGTTGTAACCTATTCTATTCGATAAATCAAGATCAGACAAGCAGGAAGTAAGAGCATCTCCAGTCGCGTCCTCCAAACCGTCCCCCCCAAAACGATTTGGGGCGCGCCGGACAAAAAAACGTTCCCAACCGCGCCCCCAAACCCAATTTTTGTCCGGCGCGGCCTGATACGGTGTCCGGCGCCCCGAGCCCGTCCCCGCTACACAGGGGACGCTCCGGGGACGCTCCGTGGACGCCGGACACACCGAAAAGCGAGGCGAGGCGTGGTGGGACCGACGCGTCAGCGACACAGGAAAAATTTGTCCACCGCTCTGATGTCTACGCACGCTTCTATTCCTGTAGACAGTGTTGGGCCTCCAAGAGCAGAGGTTTGTAGAACAGCAGCAAGTTTCCCTTAAGTGAATCACCCAAGGTTTATCGAACTCAGGGAGGAAGAGGTCAAAGATATCCCTCTCAAGCAACCCTGCAATCACGATACAAGAAGTCTCTTGTGTCCCCAACACACCTAATACACTTGTCAGGTGTATAGGTGCACTAGTTCGGCGAAGAGATAGTGAAATACAAGTGTTATGAATGAATATGAGTGGTAATAGTAATCTGAATAAAATATGGCAGCGAGTAAACATGCGGTGGAACAGTAAATAAACGGAGATTCGATGTGTGGAAACAAGGCCTAGGGATCATACTTTCACTAGTGGACACTCTCAACATTGATCACATAATAAAACTACTCTACACTCTCTTGTTGGATGACAAACACCATTAATTGTGTAGGGCTACAAGAGCACCTCAATGTCGGAGTTAACAAGTTCCACAACATTCGATGTTCATATTTAAGTAACCTTAGAGTGCATGATAGACCAACGCAATTATACCGAGTACTAACATAGCATGCACACAGTCACCGACAGGCTATGAAAGGGGGAATAGATCACATCAATACTATCATAGTAATAGTTAACTTCATAATCTACAAGAGATCACAATCATAGCTTATACCAAGTACTACATGATGCACACACTGTCAACATTACATCATGGAGGAGGAATAGACTACTTTAATAACATCACTAGAGTAGCACATAGATGATATTCAACTAGATCACAAAGAGAGAGATGAACCACATAGCTACGGTAGAGCCCTCAGCCCCGGGGGAGAATTACTCCCTCCTCATCATGAAGGCAGCGATGGCGGTTGATAGGTCTCCAACGTATCGATAATTTCTTATGTTCCATGCTACTTTATTGATGATATACACATGTTTTATACATACTTTATGTCATTTTTATGCATTTTCCAGCACTAACCTATTAACAAGATGCCGAAAAGCCAGTTGATGTTTTCTGCTGTTTTTGGTTTCAGAAATCCTAGTAAGGAAATATTCTCGGAATTGGACGAAATCAACGCCCAGGGGCTTATTTTTCCACGAAGCTTCCAGAACACCGAAAGGGAAACGAAGTGGGGCGACGAGGCGCCGCCACACTAGGGCGGCATGGCCCAAGGGGGGGCCCGCGCGGCCCTAGCGTGTGGCCCCCTTGTCAGCCCTCCGACTCCGCCCTTCCGCCTACTTAAAGTCTTCGTCGCGAATACCCCAGTACCGAGAGCCACGATACGGAAAACCTTCCAGAGACGCCGCCGCCGCCAATCCCATCTCGGGGGATTCAGGAGATCGCCTCCGGCACCCTGCCGGAGAGGGGAATCATCTCCCGGAGGACTCTTCACCGCCATGGTCGCCTCGGGAGTGATGTGTGAGTAGTTCACCCTTGGACTATGGGTCCATAGCAGTAGCTAGATGGTCGTCTTCTCCTAATTGTGCTATCATTGTTAGATCTTGTGAGCTGCCTAACATGATCAAGATCATCTATTTGTAATGCTACATGTTGCGTTTGTTGGGATCCGATGAATAGTGAATGCTATGTTATGTTGATTATCAATCTATCATCTATGTGTTGTTTATGATCTTGCATGCTCTCTGTTATTAGTAGAGGCTCTGGCCAAGTCGTTACTTGTAACTCCAAGAGGGAGTATTTATGCTCGATAGTGGGTTCATGCCTCCATTAAATCTGGGACAGTGACAGAAAGTTCTAAGGTTGTGGATGTGCTGTTGCCACTAGGGACAAAACATCAATGCTATGTCTAAGGATGTATTTGTTGATTACATTATGCACCATACTTAATGTAATTGTCTGTTGTTTGCAACTTAATACTGGAGGGGGTTCGGATGATAACCTGAAGGTGGACTTTTTAGGCATATAGGCATGCTGGATAGCGGTCTATGTACTTTGTCGTAATGCCCAATTAAATCTCACACTACTCATCATAACATGTATGTGCATGGTCATGCCCTCTTTATTTGTCAATTGCCCAACTGTAATTTGTTCACCCAACATGACATTTCTTATGGGAGAGACACCACTAGTGAACTGTGGACCCCGGTCCATTCTTTACATCAAATACAATCAACTGCAATACTCGTTCTACTGTTTTCTGCAAACATCATCATCCACACTATACATCTAATCCTTTGTTACAGCAAGCCGGTGAGATTGACAACCTCACTGTCACGTTGGGGCAAAGTAATTTGGTTGTGTTGTGCATGTTCCACGTTGGCGCCAGAATCCCTGGTGTTGCGCCGCACTACACTCCGCCGCCATCAACCTTCAACGTGCTTCTTGGCTCCTACTGGTTCGATAAACCTTGGTTTCTTACTGAGGGAAAACTTGCCGCTGTACGCATCACACCTTCCTCTTGGGGTTCCCAACGGACGCGTGCTGTACGCGTATCAGCGGTGAAGATGGCGGTGAAGATGGCGGTGGAGATGGCTTCCGGGGGCAATTCCCCGTCCCGGCAGGGTGCCGGAACAGAGACTTTTGTCCCCCGAATCGGAGTTTCGCGATGGCGGTGGCTCTGGAAGGTTTTCTGGTGTTTCGTCAATTCGTGTCGATGTTTTAGGCCAGGGAGGCTTAAATAGGCGAAGAGGCGGAGTCGGAGGGACCACGGGCCCCCCTCACTGTAGGGGGGCGTGCCCCCCTGGGCCGCGCCACCACCATGTGTGGGGCCCCCAGGGCTCCCCTCTGGTCCCTCTCTGACTCTCTGGAAGCTTCCGGGAAAAATAAGGTTCTGGGCGTTGATTTCGTCCGATTCCGAAAATATTTCCTTTGTAGGATTTCTGAAACCAAAAACAGCAACTGGCACTTCGGCATCTCGTCAATAGGTTAGTTCCGGAAAATGCATAAAATCATCATAAAGTGCGAGCAAAACATGTAGGTATTGTCATAAAATAAGCATGGAACATCAGAAATTATAGATACGTTGGAGACGTATCAGCATCCCCAAGCTTAGTTCCTACTCGTCCTCGAGTAGGTAAACGATAAAAAAAAAATTCTGAAGTGACATGCTACCAACATAATCTTGATCATACTATTGTAAAGCATATGAGATGAATGAAGTGATTCAAAGCAATGGTAAAGACAATGATTAAACAACTGAATCATATAGCAAAGACTTTTCATAAATAGTACTTTCAAGACAAGCATCAATAAGTCTTGCATAAGAGTTAACTCATAAAGCAATAGATTCAAAGTAAAGGCATTGGAGCAACACAAAGGAAGATATAAGTTTTAGCGGTTGCTTTCAACTTCAACATGTTTATCTCATGGATAATTGTCAACACAAAGTAATATGATGAATGCAAATATGCAAGTATGTAGGAATCAATGCACAGTTAACACAAGTGTTTGCTTCTAAGATGGAAGGAAGTGGGTAAACTGACTCAACATAAAAGTAGAAGAACGGCCCTTTGAAGAGGGAAGCATGGATTGCTATATTTGTGCTAGAGCTTTTATTTTGAAAACAAGAAACAATTTTGTCAACGGTAGTGACAAGGGATTAACTTGTCAATGCCTACGGGTTGTAGACTAGGGTTTTAGCTAGAAGTAGAGGGCAAGTAGATCTCGAAGGTTTCAGCCGAAAAGTGCTCGATGATATGAAAACTAGGGTTTGTGAGACAATGAATCGATACTTTCTTTGTCCCTCGGCTCCCCCTTATATAGGAGGTGGAGCCGAGGGATTCGTGATACACAAGTTACAGAGTCCGGGAGGGTTTCCAACTCATCCCGCAATATTACAAGTGTTCTCTCCTAATACAACTCTAGCTTTCCTTAACTAGCAACTTGGGCTTCCGATTCTTTTTATCCTTCGGGTCGTGGGCCTTCAGTAAACCCCGGGTACCATCTTCGGCAGGCCCATTGGGGATGCCTATGTCAGTAGCCCCCGAGATTTTGCTTGAATCGCAGAGTCAGGGAAAATCTCCACCTTTATATTTATTCGATAACTCTGAACTTTATCACATATCTTTGCATACGAATTTATATATTGAACAGGGATAATGGTAGTTGGGGCTAGTTCATCTGACGGATCAGGTACTAGTTAACTGCTCTAGTGGCAATCCGCAAAAACCTACTTCAAGATCACGTCCCTGGACATGATCTCGGGATACTGGTGTAAACTTCGACAGGTGCCGCTTAAGGTCTTACCATTCTGTCGAGTCCCAGTCATATTTATCGGGTACCTAACGCGTCCGTTAGGATTTTTCTTCGTATCTGTTGATACGGAAAAAAGTAGCAAACCGACGTCAGAGACGGCGCCATGCCTCACAGAACGGATCTGGGGTCTTACCTTCGCAAAGTTTTGCGGCATTCAGAAATTGTTCGCAACTTTGGCGTTCTGAGAATATATTGTCGAGTGCTTATTCGGCTGTTGGAATAGCACATTTTATCGAGTCAACAGATGACTTATATTGTTCTCCCGATGGGAGTATATGTAGAGTTATTTATATAACTCGAGATATGCTCACTTTTTCTTCTTTTTTCTTTCACTCTTTTTTTTATAATTTCATCGGGCACGCGAACAGCGTTCCCGATGGGAGTAGCCCCCGAGGCTACAGCCAAGGACTTGTGCTTGGGTGTAGGTGATACGCGTACAGCACGCGTCCGTTGGGAACCCCAAGAGGAAGGTGTGATGCGTACAACGTCAAGTTTTCCCTCAGTAAGAAACCAAGGTTTATCGAACCAGTAGGAGCCAAGAAGCACGTTGAAGGTTGATGGCGGCGGAGTGTAGTGCGGCGCAACACCAGGGATTCCGGCGCCAACGTGGAACCTGCACAACACAACCAAATTACTTTGCCCCAACGTGACAGTGAGGTTGTCAATCTCACTGGCTTGCTGTAACAAAGGATTAGATGTATAGTGTGGATGATGATTGTTTGCAGAAAACAGTAGAACAAGTATTGCAGTAGATTGTATTAGATTAAAGGGATTTCTATTTTCGTGCCCTCGGTTTCTTAGTTGTGCTCAGTTTTCCCCAGCTCCTTAGTTTTTCCTCAGTTTTCCCCAAGACCTTGTCTGAAACCATCACAGATGCTGTAACGGCCGGTTGCCCGACGGTTGACCGTTATCTTCTGACTAGTGGGGCCACGTAGAGCCCGCAAAGACACGTCAGACCATCCATCTTTGTTTGACCGTAAGCATCACTGTATCCCTGACCAAAACACGCACGAGTGGGGCTTCGGTATATCGAATGACAAGTGGGCCATGGCGCTGATACAAGAGGCAATACACGGGTAGGAATAGATTTTTAAACGGAGCTCTATAGCGATGGCACGGAGGAGGTGGCCTGCGGGGTGCCGAGATGAGATCGACGTCCACAAAGAACTGCATGAGGCGAGACCAGATGCATTAGATAGATATGAACTAGACACGTTTAACCATGCAAAGAAGAGAAGAAATGGTCGACGACATCGACGACTACCTCAAAACTTTGACTGACCGTGTCCGACACGAACGCGAGCAATGTAGAGAAGACTAGTGTCTCTCCTTTCTGGCGTGTATAGATGGGTGCTAGAAGAGTGTGGTGGCGAAGGGAAAGACCTCGCGGTGGTCTGTGGCGTCCAGCATAGCGGGGCGGCGTGGCCGTGCCCACATCAGCGTGGATGCATGTTCGGCATTGGCATCAGCATGTACGTTCGGCATTAGCCTAGGCGGTATCTCCGGTGTGTCAGTGATCGAATGAGGGGACGGGATTGAGGGTGCATCCCGACGGTGACCTAGCAGTGGCGTTGAGCATAGCCGTTCTGACCATGCCGATATCGGCATCGGCAATGTTTGGAGGCTGTGGTGCTCAAATCAAGGAGGGATTTGTTTCTTGTACGCCAAAAGTGATTTGAAACAAGTTTCGTGTTGAAGGTTAAGTAACGAAAGTTTGTAACTAAGCCCAAAATTATACTAGCGCCATGGTGAGGTTATTTTTGATAGAGCTATATGGTTGGGCAAACTTTTTTGACACTTTTTAGATAGGGTTCCTCGTTGTTACACGTATGGCATCATGTATGGCAAATTTGGGATCATTTGGAGATGTTCGAAAAAATCACTTTGCTTAAACGCATGCCGTTTCGTCTCACTGAAACCAGCTTTTCTAACAAGGTGATTTATTCTACCTTCTCTAAATGACCTCAAATTTCATACAGCTGATATTCTATACATAGATAGATATATTGTTTCGTTTTTATATTTTTCGAACTTTTTATTTCCCTTTATAATATCCAATTGATTTTCAGGTCAAAACCTCGAAAAACAGCATCATGTATGGCATCATTTTCGCCATAAATTTCAAATTTTGTGAAACTTTCCCTTTTAGATATTCCTTGTTGTTATAGATATGGCATAATGTATGCCAAATTTGGTTAGGTCTCACTGAACCAGCTTTTGTAACAAGTTAGGTTTTTTCGACCTTCTCAAAAGGTATTTTTTTCTACCTTCTCTAAATGACCTCAAAAATCATACAGATGATCTTCTATACAAAGATAGGTAGATTGTTTCGTTTTTACATTTTTTTGAACTTTTATTTCCCTTTATAATACCCATTTGTTTTCAGGTCAAAACCTCGAAAGTTAACATAACTAGATGGTGAACCCTTCCAAACTTCAAATACAGAGATAGATAGATTGGTTCGTTTATCATTTTTACCGTGAATAGTAATGGCTACAAGAAATCGGTGATGGTCTATCATTTTTTGCGTGAAAAGTAATGGATACAACAAATCGGTGATGGTTTATCATTTTTTGCGTGAAAATTAATGGCTACAACAAATCGGTGATGGTTTATCATTTGGGATTTTCGTGAAAATTAATGGCTACAACAAATCGGTGACAGTTTATCATTTTTTGCGTGAAAATTTATGGCTACAACAAATCGGTGATGGTTTATCATTTTT
The DNA here is from genome assembly GCF_019359855.2 of Lolium perenne. NCBI lineage: Eukaryota > Viridiplantae > Streptophyta > Magnoliopsida > Poales > Poaceae > Lolium > Lolium perenne. The sequence continues at coordinate 182,567,106 of NC_067248.2, read as the reverse complement.
TGCGTGAAAAGTAATGCCTAAAAGAGTTTATAATTTTTAGCGCGCGAAAATAAATACAGAAAACCGCCCTTTAGCATACTTAGAGAGTGGAAGGTAACCGCCGACAGAGAGAGAGGGGTTATCCTGCCCGTTAGATCATACGATCAACGGTCGGCGGGCACGATCCGCGTGACATGGGCTAGACCAATCAGGGCAATGTTGCACGTGTGAGAGAATTTGTGGAGGGAGAGGGCAAAACTGAGTAGTATCAAGAAACCAAGGGCACCTATGTAATAAACAGACTAAGGGATTCAAATATGAGATTTAAAAAATGGAAAATGCGTGTTTTGTATAATAAAACCCATCTTGGCCTATCTCAAACTATTTGCAATACAAATATACATGAGTGTGAGAATTGTGGCCTCATTTAGACAAAGTATGTTTTGGGGAAAGCTGTTTTGGGAAGGGCTTATTGTGGAAAACCATGCACCTTCATAGCTACTAGGTGATTTGAGAAGGCCTTTGAGAAGTGGCAATTTGTGGTAAAACTTGATTTATCTATGACTTATCTATGTTTTGAGAACTGGCAATTTGTGGTAAAGACTCCATGAGTATGTGCCACTATTTTTCGGAATTTTTTGCACATTAAATGACTCATTTAACTAGTTAATCCCATTTGTTGACTGTCTGTTGACCAGCTACTTGAGGGTAAAACTGAGCATATTGCACTAGCCAGCATTAGCACTCAAGGGGAAAAACTGAGCACACAAAAAATGCTAGTATAATGCTCGAGGTTATACCTGAGTATATCTAAATTTCCAGGGTTAGACTCGAGGACGCGTGTTGCGGTGCAGAAATGAAAGACGTGCAATTGTTGACGCGTAGACGCCGGACGCGGTGCAGAAGTCGAAGACGTGCAATCGTGGACGCGTGGCGCATTGCAGAAGTCCAAGACGTGCAGACGTGCAGCGGTGGACGCGTAGGACGCGGGTCGCATTAACCACCCCTTGCCTTTATAGACGCCTCCTCCCACTATCTCTGTCACTCTCACTCGCCTACGCAACACCGCCTCTCTCACGTCCCATCATCTTCTCCAAAGCAAAAAACCCTCTCCCTCTCCCTCTCCTCTGCCGGCGAGATGGACAAGGAGAATGCCAATCCCATCGTCCACGGCGCCGTCGGCTCCAAGCGCGACGCCTCCCTCTTCGACGCCGTTCCCTCAACGGACGTCGCCGCCGCCTCCGCCGGTGCATCGGAGGCTGCTGCCGCCGGTCGCGGTCAGATCCCGCCGGGATATGACCCCTACGAGCCGGTGCCGTACGTCCCGCCCCCGAACCCCTACGACACCTCCATGGAGGACCCATGGAACGAGGTAACTACGGTTTGCTTCCTTTTTTGTTCCCCATTCCTTTTTGAACCCTATTTGTGCTGGTGTAGATGGATCTGTGGATGGATGAGTATTGGGCTAATATTTGCGCCGATTTTATTCCATTTTGCTTTGATCCCTCCTTGATTTCGTTTAAGATTTGGGGTTCGGCCGTTCGGTTAATTTATGCAAGTAATAATGGGATCTCAATCAGTTAATTTATGCAAGTAATCATAGGATCTCAATCAGTTATTTTATGCACGAATCAAAAGATATCAACCGTTTAATTTTGCAAATAATCTGGAATGTGTTCAAGTTCAGATCTGGAATCTGTTTCTTTGCCTATGATGAATTGGTGGGCACGGATTTTTACAGGGAGGGTTCAGCGAACCATTTCTGTGTACAAATCTGTTGTGCATGAGCTTTGGTTCGCTTACACCGTCCCTGTAGATATATAATCGTGTCCACTCTAAATGAGGCTGCCTCTGTTTTTCCTAACTTTGTTATCATGCACGTTAGTCATCGTTGCAACTCATTCACTAATAGTTCACGTTTGATATGGATCAGCTGTCTGGCAGCGACGTCGGCAGCGACGATGAGCACCATGACGTCAAGACTCGCCAGGTGCTGCGGAGGCTGCAGGTCGGCAAGTACGTCTCCTACTTCGCCGTTGACAAGGGTGTCTACAGGTGCCCCTTCTGCACTAGGAGGCTCGGCGGCACTGACTTCAACTGCCTCCTCACGCACGCCGAGAACATCGGCAACACCAACCCCAAGGTCGGCGCGTCGGTGAACCCCCACTCCTTCTGCGCCAAGCACTTGGCGCTCGCCATGCACCTCCGCAGCATCCAGCGGGTGGAGATCTCCGACGGGCGCATGCCTCCGCTCAAGCCCAAGGCTCCCAAGGGGAGCAACAAGTGGAGGCAGAGGCAGATGGGGTAGGCGGAGTCCTGGATGTGTGCTGCTGCTGCCTCCTCCATTTTGTTGTTGGAATCCCTTTGTTGTTAGCTAGGGATCCCTCGTTGTTATGTTGTTAGTATGATGGTGCTGTACTGCTGTGAAGAACCTCGAACCCTACTATGTTTGGCTGCTGAATGCAGCTTATTATCTATATTATCTATCCCTATTCTACTATATGACCTTGTGAATTTATCGTACATTCCCTGTAGATTTGCTTCTAGATTTAACTACATACATATGGACCAGATGGAGTACTAGATTGGGCTCCCTACTAGATTTGCTGCCATATTGGGCAAACAACGAGGGCCAAAAGGCACAAATAATAATTGAAGAAAGACAGAAATGCAAGCTTCTCTAGATTTGATACTAATTAGGTGAAAAAAGGCAGAGAGAAGGAGGCAGAAAAGGTACTCTTAAAAGGGAAATTCCAATGGCCGAGAGAGACAAAACCCAGCTCCTGCTCACGTGCAACCAAACGCTATCTCGTCCTGTCCCACGCGGTCCCTTTCTACCAGCCCCACGCGACGCGGGCCCACATGACGCGGCCCCACACGTCAGCACGGAGCGGTCAACTTAAAGGGAATCCTGCCGTGTGAGCTGCTTCTGCGGGTTTCAAACAAGCACTTGGGGAAAACTGAGGAAAAATTAAGGAGCTGGGGAAAACTGAGCACAACTAAGGAACTGAGGGCACGAAAATAGAAATCCCTAGATTAAAAGAATGGACCGGGGTCCACAGTTCACTAGAGGCGTCTCTCCCATAAGAATAAATAGCATGTTGGGTGAATAAATTACAGTTGGGCAATTGACAAATAAAGAGGGCATGACCATGCACATACATGTTATGATGAGTATAGTGAGATTTAATTGGGCATTACGACAAAGTACATAGACCGCTATCCAGCATGCATCTATGCCTAAAAAGTCCACCTTCAGGTTATCATCCGAACCCCTTCCAGTATTAAGTTGCAAACAACAGACAATTGCATTAAGTATGGTGCGTAATGTAATCAACAACTACATCCTTAGACATAGCATCGATGTTTTATCCCTAGTGGCAACATCACATCCACAACCTTAGAACTTTCTCATCACCGTCCTGCATTTAATGGAGGCATGAACCCACTATCGAGCATAAATACTCCCTCTTGGAGTTACTAGAAAAAACTTGGCCAGAGCCTCTACTAATAACGGAGAGCATGCAAGATCATAAACAACACATAGATAATAGATTGATAATCAACATAGCATAGTATTCTCTATTCATCGGATCCCAACAAACACAACATATAGCATTACAGATAGATGATCTTGATCATCTTAGGCAGCTCACAAGATCTGACAATGAAGCACAATTAGGAGCAGACGACCATCTAGCTACTGCTATGGACCCATAGTCCAGGGGTGAACTACTCACTCATCACTCCGGAGGCGACCATGGCGGTGAAGAGTCCTCCGGGAGATGATTCCCCTCTCCGGCAGGGTGCCGGAGGCGATCTCCTGAATCCCCCGAGATGGGATTGGCGGAGGCGGCGTCTCTGGAAGGTTTTCCGTATCGTGGCTCTCGGTACTGGAGTTATTATCGATGAAGGCTTCTTATAGTCGGAGAGGTAGGTCAAGGGGCGACGCGAGGGGCCCACACACTAGGCCGGCGCGGCCAGGGCCGCGCCGCCCTAGCGTCTGGCCGCCTCGTCGCCCCACTTCATTTCCCTCCCGGTGTTCTGGAAGCTTCGTGGAAAAATAAGATCCTGGGCGTTGATTTCGTCCAATTCCGAGAATATTTCCTTACTAGGATTTCTGAAACCAAAAACAGCAGAAAACAACAACTGGCTCTTCGGCATCTTGTTAATAGGTTAGTGCCGGAAAATGCATAAATATGACATAAAGTGTGCATAAAACATGTAGGTATCATCAATAAAGTGGCATGGAACATAAGAAATTATCGATACGTTGGAGACGTATCAGCATCCCTAAGCTGACAATTTCTGAAGTGACATGCCATCATAACCTTGGTCATACTATTGTAAGCACATGTAATGAATGCAGCGATCAAAGCAATGGTAAATGTAATGAGTAAACAAATGAATCATATAGCAAAGACTTTTCATGAATAGTACTTTCAAGACAAGCATCAATAAGTCTTGCATAAGAGTTAACTCATAAAGCAATAATTCAAAGTAGAGGCACTGAAGCAACACAAAGGAAGATTAAGTTTCAGCGGTTGCTTTCAACTTGTAACATGTATATCTCATGGATAGTGTCAATGTAAAGTAATATAACAAGTGCAATATGCAAGTATGTAGGAATCAATGCACAGTTCACACAAGTGTTTGCTTCTTGAGGTGGAGAGAAATAGGTGAACTAACTCAACAATAAAAGTAAAAGAAAGGCCCTTCGCAGAGGGAAGCATTGATTGCTATATTTGTGCTAGAGCTTTGGTTTTGAAAACAAGAAACAATTTTGTCAACGGTAGTAATAAAGCATATGCATCATGTAAATTATATCCTACAAGTTGCAAGCCTCATGCATAGTATACTAATAGTGCCCGCACCTTGTCCTAATTAGCTCGGATTACCAGGATTATCACCGCAATACATATGTTTTAACCAAGTATCACAAAGGGGTACCTCTATGCCGCCTGTACAAAGGTCTAAGGAGAAAGCTCGCATTGGATTTCTCGCTTTTGATTATTCTCAACTTAGACATCCATACCGGGACAACATAGACAACAGATAATGGACTCCTCTTTAATGCTTAAGCATTCAACAATTATTAATTTTCTCATATGAGATTGAGGATAGTTGTCCAAAACTGAAACTTCCACCATGGATCATGACTTTAGTTAGCGGCCCAATGTTCTTCTCTAACAGTATGCATGCTCAAACCATTCAACTCATGGTAAATCGCCCTTACTTCAGACAAGACGGACATGCATAGCAACTCACATGATATTCAACAAAGTGTAGTTGATGGCGTCCCCAGGAACATGGTTATCGCACAACAAGCAACTTAATAAGAGATAAAGTGCATAAGTACATATTCAATACCACAATAGTTTTTAGGCTATTTGTCCCATGAGCTATATATTGCAAAGATAAAGGATAGAAATTTAAAGGTAGCACTCAAGAAATTTACTTTGGAATGGCGGAGAAATACCATGTAGTAGGTAGGTATGGTGGACACAAATGGCATAGTGGTTGGCTCAAGGATTTTGGATGCATGAGAAGTATTCCCTCTCGATACAAGGTTTAGGCTAGCAAGGTTATTTGAAACAAACACAAGTATGAAGCGGTACAACAAAACTTACATAAAAGACATATTGTAAACATTATAAGACTCTACACCGTCTTCCTTGTTGTTCGACCCTTACTAGAAATTATCTAGACCTTAGAGAGACCAATTATGCAAACCAAATTTTAGCAAGCTCTATGTATTTCTTAATTAATAGGTGCAAAGTATATGATGCAAGAGCTTAAACATGAGCACAACAATCGCCAAGTATCAAATTATCCAAGACATTTTACCAATTACTACATGTAGCATTTCCCGTTTCCAACCATATAACAATTTAACGAAGAAGATTCAACCTTCGCCATGAATATTATGAGTAAAGCCTAAGGACATATTTGTCCATATGCAATAGCGGAGCGTGTCTCTCTCCCAAACAATGAATGCTAGGATCCATTTTATTCAAACAAAACAAAAACAAAAACAAACAGACGCTCCAAGCAAAGTACATAAGATGTGATGGAATAAAAATATAGTTTCACTAGAGGAACCTGATAATGTTGTCGATGAAGAAGGGGATGCCTTGGGCATCCCCAAGCTTAGACGCTTGACTCTTCTTGAAATATGCAGGGGTGAACCACCGGGGCATCCCCAAGCTTAGAGCTTTCACTCTCCTTGATCATATTGTATCATATCCCTCTCTTGATCCTTGAAAACTTCCTCCACACCAAACTGAAAACAACTCATTAGAGGGTTAGTGCACAATCAAAATTCACATGTTCAGATGTGACATAATCATTCTTAACACTTCTGGACATTGCACAAAGCTACTGAAAGTTAATGGAATCGAAAAATCCATCAAGCATAGCAAAACAGGCAATGCGAAATAAAAGGTAGAATCTGTCAAAACAGAACAGTTCGTAAAGATGAATTTCTAAGAGGCACCAGAATTGCTCGAATGAAAATGATCAAATTGAATGAAAGTTGCGTACATATCTGAGGATCACTCACGTAAATTGGCATAATTTTCTGAGTTACCTACAAAGAATTAGGCCCAGATTCGTTACAGCAAAGAAATCTGTTTCTGCGCAGTAATCCAAATCTAGTATGAACCTTACTATCAACGACTTTACTTGGCACAACAATGCAACAAAATAAGATAAGGAGAGGTTGCTACAGTAGTAACAACTTCCAAGACTCAAATATAAAACAAAAGTGCAGTAGAAAAATCATGGGTTGTCTCCCATAAGCGCTTTTCTTTAACGCCTTTAAGCTAGGCGCAGAAAGTGTGTATCAAATATTATCAAGAGACGAAGCATCAACATCATAATTTGTTCTAATGATAGAATCAAAAGGTAACTTCATTCTCTTTCTAGGGAAGTGTTCCATACCTTTCTTGAGAGGAAATTGATATTTAATATTATCTTGCTTCATATCAATGATAGCACCAACAGTTCGAAGAAAAGGTCTTCCCAATATAATGGGACAAGATGCATTGCATTCAATATCCAAGACAACAAAATCAACGGGGACAAGGTTATTGTTAACGGTAATGCGAACATTATCAACTCTCCCCAACGGTTTCTTTGTAGAATTATCAGCAAGATTAACATCCAAATAACAATTTTTCAATGGTGGCAAGTCAAGCATATTATAGATTTTCTTAGGCATAACGGAAATACTTGCACCAAGATCACATAAAGCATTACAATCAAAGTCATTGACCTTCATCTTAATGATGGGCTCCCAACCATCCTCTAGCTTCCTAGGAATAGAAGTTTCGCGTTCTAGTTTCTCTTCTCTAGCTTTTATGAGAGCATTTGTAATATGTTTCGTGAAAGCCAAATTTATAGCACTAGCATTAGGACTCTTAGCAAGTTTTTGTAAGAACTTTATAACGTCAGAGATGTGGCAATCATCAAAATCCAAACCATTATAATCTAAAGCAATGTGATCATTGTCCCCAATGTTGGAAAAAAATTCAGCAGTTTTATCACAGGCAGTTTCAGCAGTTTTAGCAGTTTCAGGCAGTTTTTCACGCTTTGCATTAGAAGTGGAAACATTGCCAACACCAATTATTTTACCATTAATAGTAGGAGGTGCAGCAACATGTGGAGCATTAGCATTACTAGTGGTGGTAATAGTCCAAACTTTAGCTATATTATCTTCTTTAGCATTTTCTTCTTTCTCCCACCTAGCACGCAATTCGGCCATCAATATTATATTCTCATTAATTCTAACTTGGATGGCATTTGCTGTAGTAACAATTTTATTATCAATATCCTCAGGTTTAGCAGCCATTTTATTAATTAAAGAAGATTGTGACGCAGACATGTATGAGATTCGGTTTTCAGCATTTGCAAGTTTAGTTTGCAACCCAGAGATCTCCATATTCAGATTTTCAAGTTGTTTTCCTATATTCTTCAATAAGGTAGATTGTTCATTCATAGTTTTAGTAAACAATTTATTTTGCTCATATTGTGATTGCATAAAGCTCTTGGTGGATCTTTCAATCTCTAACATCTTTTCCTCATTAGGTGAAACATATCTACCGTAAGAGTTACCATTAGCAGGATATGGCCTAGAATTATTATAATTGTTATTTTTAATGAAATTCACATCAACATGTTATTTTTGAGTAACCAATGAAGCTAACGAAATATTATTAGGATCAACATTAGTCCTACCATTCACAAGCATAGACATAATAGCATCAATCTTATCACTCAAGGAAGAGGTTTCTTCGACAGAATTTACCTTCTTACCTTGTGGAGCTCTTTTCGTGTGCCATTCAGAGTAATTAATCATCATATTATCAAGAAGCTTTGTCGCGTCGCCTAGAGTGATGGACATAAAGGTACCTCCAGCAGCTGAATCCAATAGGTTTCGTGAAGAAAAATTCAGTCCTGCATAAAAGGTTTGGATGATCATCCAAGTAGTCAGTCCATGAGTTGGGCAGTTTTTAACCAAAGATTTCATTCTTTCCCATGCTTGTGCAACATGCTCATTATCCAATTTTTTAAAATTCATTATGCTACTTCTCAAAGATATAATTTTCGCAGGGGGATAATATGTACCAATAAAAGCATCCTTGCATTTAGTCCATGAATCAATACTATTCTTTGGCAGAGATAGCAACCAATCTTTAGCTCTTCCTCTTAATGAGAAAGGAAACAATTTTAATTTTATAATGTCACCATCTACATCCTTATACTTTTGCATTTCACATAATTCAACAAAATTATTAAGATGGGCAGCAGCATCATCAGAACTAACACCAGAAAATTGCTCTCTCCTAACAAGATTCAGTAAAGCAGATTTAATTTCAAAGAATTCTGCTGTAGTAGCAGGTGGAGCAATAGGTGTGCATAAGAAATCATTATTATTTGTGGTTGTGAAGTCACACAACTTAGTATTTTCAGGAGTACCCATTTTAGCAACAGTAAATAAAGCAAACTAGATAAAGTAAATGCAAGTAACTAATTTTTTTGTGTTTTTGATATAGCAAACAAGATAGCAAATAAAGTAAAACTAGCAACTAATTTTTTTGTGTTTTGTTTTAGTGCAGCAAACAAAGTACTAAATAAAATAAAGCAAGACAAAAACAAAGAAAAGAGATTGGAGGTGGAGACTCCCCTTGCAGCGTGTCTTGATCTCCCCGGCAACGGCGCCAGAAAAAGAGCTTGATACACATACAGCACGCGTCCGTTGGGAACCCCAAGAGGAAGGTATGTTGCGTACATCGGCAAGTTTTCCCTTAGTAAGAAACCAAGGTTTATCGAACCCGTAGGAGCCAAGAAGCACGTTGAAGGTTGATGGCGGGAGTGTAGTGCGGCGCAACACCAAGGATTCCGGCGCCAACGTGGAACCTGCACAACACAACCAAATTACTTTGCCACAACGTGACAGTGAGGTTGTCAATCTCACCGGCTTGCTGTAACAAAGGATTAGATGTATAGTGTGGATGATGATTGTTTGCAGAAAACAGTAGAACAAGTATTGTGATACGCGTACAGCACGCGTCCGTTGGGAACCCCAAGAGGAAGGTGTGATGCGTACAGCGGCAAGTTTTCCCTCAGTAAGAAACCATGGTTTATCGAACCAGTAGGAGCCAAGAAGCACGTTGAAGGTTGATGGCGGCGAGATGTAGTGCGGCGCAACACCAGGGATTCCGGCGCCAACGTGGAACCTGCACAACACAACCAAAGTACTTTGCCCCAACGAAACAGTGAGGTTGTCAATCTCACCGGCTTGCTGTAACAAAGGATTAGATGTATAGTGTGGATGATGATTGTTTGCAGAAAACAGTAGAACAAGTATTGCAGTAGATTGTATTCGATGTAAAAGAATGGACCGGGGTCCACAGTTCACTAGTGGTGTCTCTCCCATAAGAATAAGCATGTTGGGTGAACAAATTACAGTTGGGCAATTGACAAATAGAGAGGGCATGACCATGCACATACATGATATGATGAGTATAGTGAGATTTAATTGGGCATTACGACAAAGTACATAGACCGCTATCCAGCATGCATCTATGCCTAAAAAGTCCACCTTCAGGTTATCATCCGAACCCCTTCCAGTATTAAGTTGCAAACAACAGACAATTGCATTAAGTATGGTGCGTAATGTAATCAATAACTACATCCTCGGACATAGCATCGATGTTTTATCCCTAGTGGCAACAGCACATCCACAACCTTAGAACTTTCTGTCACTATCCCAGATTTAATGGAGGCATGAACCCACTATCGAGCATAAATACTCCCTCTTGGAGTTACTAGCAAAAACTTGGCCAGAGCCTCTACTAACAACGAAGAGCATACAAGATCATAAACAACACATAGATATAAATTGATAATCAACATAACATAGTATTCTCTATCCATCGGATCCCAACAAACACAACATATAGCATTACAGATAGATGATCTTGATCATGTTAGGCAGCTCACAAGACCCGACAATGAAGCACAATTAGGAGAAGACGACCATCTAGCTACTGCTATGGACCCATAGTCCAGGGGTGAACTACTCAGTCATCACTCCGGAGGCGACCATGGCGGTGAAGAGTCCTCCGGGAGATGATTCCCCTCTACGGCAGGGTGCCGGAGGCGATCTCCTGAATCCCCCTAGATGGGATTGGCGGCGGCGGCGTCTCTGGAAGGTTTTCCGTATCGTGGCTCTCGGTACTGGGGGTTTCGCGACGAAGGCTATAAGTAGGCGGAGGAGATAGGTCAGGGGGCCTGATAGGGGGCCCACACACTAGGCCGGCGCGGCCAAGGGCCAGGCCGCGCCGCCCTAGCGTCTGGCCACCTCGTGGCCCCACTTCGTGACTCCTTCGGTCTTCTGGAAGCTTCGTGTGAAAATAGGCCCCTGGGCGTTGATTTCGTCCAATTCCGAGAATATTTCCTTACTAGGATTTCTGAAACAAAAAACAGTAGAAAACAGCAACTGGCTCTTCGGCATCTCGTTAATAGGTTAGTGCCATAAAATGCATAAATATGACATAAAGTATGCATAAAACATGTAGATATCATCAATAATGTGGCATGGAACATAAGAAATTATCGATACGTCGGAGACGTATCAGCATCCCCAAGCTTAGTTCCTGCTCGTCCCGAGCAGGTAAACGATAACAAAGATAATTTCTGGAGTGACATGCCATCATAACCTTGATCATACTATTGTAAGCATATGTAATGAATGCAGCGATCAAAGCAATGGTAAATGACATGAGTAAACAAATGAATCATATAGCAAAGACTTTTCATGAATAGTACTTTCAAGACAAGCATCAATAAGTCTTGCATAAGAGTTAACTCATAAAGCAATAAATCAAAGTAAAGGTATTGAAGCAACACAAAGGAAGATTAAGTTTCAGCGGTTGCTTTCAACTTGTAACATGTATATCTCATGGATAGTTGTCAATGCTAAGTAATATAAAAAGTGCAATATGCAAGTATGTAGGAATCAATGCACAGTTCACACAAGTGTTTGCTTCTTGAGATGGAGAGAAATAGGTGAACTGACTCAACATAAAAGTAAAAGAAAGGCCCTTCGCAGAGGGAAGAATTGATTGCTATATTTGTGCTAGAGCTTTGGTTTTGAAAACATAAAGAGAGCATAAAAGTAAAGTTTTGAGAGGTGTTTGTTGTTGTCAACGAATGGTAGTGGGCACTCTAACCCCCTTGCCAGACAAACCTTCAAAGAGCGGCTCCCATGAATTATTTTTATTTTTGGGTGGCACTCCTTCCAACCTTTCTTTCACAAACCATGGCTAACCGAATCCTCGGGTTCCTGCCAACAATCTCATACCATGAAGGAGTGCCTTTTTATTTTAGTTTTATTATGATGACACTCCTCCCCACCTTTACTTTCTCAAGCCATGGCTAACCGAATCCTTCGGGTGCCGTCCAACAATCACATACCATGGAGGAGTGTCTATTTAGGTTAATTAATTTGGGACTGGAAATCCCATTGCCAGCTCTTTTTGCAAAATTATTGGATAAGCGGATGAAGCCACTAGTCCATTGGTGAAAGTTGCCCAACAAGATTGAAAGATAAACACCACATACTTCCTCATGAGCTATAAAACATTGACACAAATCAGAGGTGATAAATTTTGAATTGTTTAAAGGTAGCACTCAAGCAATTTACTTTGGAATGGCGGAGAAATACCATGTAGTAGGAGGGTATGGTGGACACGCATGGCATAGCGGTTGGCTCAAGGATTTTGGATGCATGAGAAGTATTCCCTCTCGATACAAGGTGTTAGGATAGCAAGGTTATTTGAAACAAACACAAGGATGAACCGGTGCAGCAAAACTCACATAAAAGACATATTGTAAACATTATAAGACTCTACACCGTCTTCCTTGTTGTTCAACCCAATACTAGAAATCATCTAGACCTTAGAGAGACCAATTATGCAAACCAAATTTTAGCAAGCTCTATGTATTTCTTCATTAATAGGTGCAAAGTATATGATGCAAGAGCTTAAACATGAGCACAACAATTGCCAAGTATCAAATTATCCAAGACATTTTACCAATTACTACATGTAGCATTTCCCGTTTCCAACCATATAACAATTTAACGAAGAAGATTCAACCTTCGCCATGAACATTATGAGTAAAGCCTAAGGACATATTTGTCCATATGCAACAGCGGAGCGTGTCTCTCTCCCACACAATGAATGCTAGGATCCATTTTATTCAAACAAAACAAAAACAAAAACAAACCGACGCTCCAAGCAAAGTACATAAGATGTGATGGAATAAAAATATAGTTTCACTAGAGGAACCTGATAATGTTGTCGATGAAGAAGGGGATGCCTTGGGCATCCCCAAACTTAGAAGCTTGAGTCTTCTTGAAATATGCAGGGGTGAACCACCGGGGCATCCCCAAGCTTAGAGCTTTCACTCTCCTTGATCATATTGTATCATCCTCCTCTCTTGATCCTTGAAAACTTCCTCCACACCAAACTCAAAACAACTCATTGGAGGGTTAGTGCACAATTAAAATTTACATGTTCAGAGGTGACATAATCATTCTTAACACTTCTGGACATTGCACAAAGTACTGAAAGTTAATGGAATATAAAAATCCATCAAGCATAGCAAAACAGGCAATGCGAAATAAAAGGCAGAATCTGTCAAAACAGAACAGTTCGTAAAGACGAATTTCTAAGAGGCACCAGTCTTGCTCAAATGAAAATTCTCAAATTAAATGAAAGTTGCGTACATATCTGAGGATCACTCACGTAAATTGGCATAATTTTCTGAGTTACCTACAGAGAATTAGGCCCAAATTCGTGACAGCAAAGAAATCTGTTTCTGCGCAGTAATCCAAATCTAGTATAAACCTTACTATCAACGACTTTACTTGGCACAACAATGCACAAAACTAAGATAAGGAGAGGTTGCTACAGTAGTAACAACTTCCAAGACTCAAATATAAAATAAAAGTACTGTAGTAAAAACATGGGTTGTCTCCCATAAGCGCTTTTCTTTAACGCCTTTCAGCTAGGCGCAGAAAGTGTGTATCAAGTATTATCAAGAGACGAAGTATCAACATCATAATTTGTTCTAATAATAGAATCAAAAGGTAACTTCATTCTCTTTCTAGGCAAGTGTTCCATACCTTTCTTGAGAGGAAATTGATATTTAATATTACCTTCCTTCATATCAATGATAGCACCAACAGTTCGAAGAAAAGGTCTTTCCAATATAATGGGACAAGATGCATTGCATTCAATATCCAAGACAAAAAATCAACGGGTACAAGGTTATTGTTAACAGTAATGCGAACATTATCAACTCTCCCCAAAGGTCTCTTTGTAGAGTTATCAGCAAGATTAACATCCAAATAACAATTTTTCAATGGTGGCAAGTCAAGCATATTATAGATTTTCTTAGGCATAACGGAAATACTTGCACCAAGATCACATAAAGCATTACAATCAAAGTCATTGACCTTCATCTTAATGATGGGCTCCCAACCATCCTCTAGCTTCCTAGGAATAGAAGCTTCGCATTCTAGTTTCTCTTCTCTAGCTTTTATGAGAGCATTTGTAATATGTTTCGTGAAAGCCAAGTTTATAGCACTAGCATTAGGACTCTTAGCAAGTTTTTGTAAGAACTTTATAACTTCAGAGATGTGGCAATCTTCAAAATCTAAACCATTATAATCTAAAGCAATGGGATCATCATCCCCAATGTTGGAAAAAATTTCAGCAGTTTTATCACAAGCAGTTTCAGCTTTTAGCGCTTTCAGCAGTTTTTCGCGCTTTGCATTAGAAGTGGAAACATTGCCAACACCAATTCTTTTACCATTATTAGTAGGAGGTGCAGCAACATGTGGAGCATTAGCATTACTAGTGGTGGTAATAGTCCAAACTTTAGCTATATTATCTTCTTTAGCATTTTCTTCTTTTTCCCACCTAGCACGCAATTCGGCCATCAATCTTATATTCTCATTAATTCTAACTTGGATGGAATTTGCTGTAGTAGCAATTTTATTATTATGATTTTCATTAGGCATAACTTTCGATTTCAAAAGATCAACATCAGCAGCAAGACTATCGACTTTAGAAGCAAGTATATCAATTTTCCCAAGCTTTTCTTCAACAGATTTGTTAAAAGCAGTTTGTGTACTAATAAATTCTTTAAGCATAGCTTCAAGTCTAGGGGGTGTGTTCCTATTATTGTTGTAAGAATTCCCATAAGAATTACCATAGCCATTACCATTATTATAAGGATATGGCCTATAGTTGTTACTAGAATTGTTCCGGTAAGCATTGTTGTTGAAATTATTATTTTTAATGAAGTTTACATCAACATGTTCTTCTTGAGCAACCAATGAAGCTAACGGAACATTATTAGGATCAACATTAGTCCTATCATTCACAAGCATAGACATAATAGCATCAATCTTATCACTCAATGAAGAGGTTTCTTCGACAGAATTTACCTTCTTACCTTGTGGAGCTCTTTCCGTGTGCCATTCGGAGTAATTAATCATCATATTATCAAGAAGCTTCGTTGCTTCACCTAGAGTGATGGACATAAAGGTACCTCCATCAGCTGAATCCAATAGGTTCCGCGAAGAAAAATTCAGTCCTGCATAAAAGGTTTGGATGATCATCCAAGTAGTCAGTCCATGGGTTGGGCATTTTTTAACCAAAGATTTCATTCTTTCCCAAGCTTGTGCAACATGCTCATTATCCAATTGTTTAAAATTCATTATGCTACTCCTCAAAGATATAATTTTAGCAGGGGAATAATATCTACCAATAAAAGCATCCTTGCATTTAGTCCATGAATCAATACTATTCTTTGGCAGAGATAGCAACCAATCTTTAGCTCTTCCTCTTAATGAGAAAGGGAACAATTTTAATTTAATAATGTCACCATCTACATCCTTATACTTTTGCATTTCACACAATTCAACAAAATTATTGAGATGGGCAGCAGCATCATCAGAACTAACACCAGAAAATTGCTCTCTCATAACAAGATTCAGTAAAGCAGGTTTAATTTCAAAGAATTCTGCTTTAGTAGCAGGTGGAGCAATAGGTGTGCATAAGAAATCAATATTATTTGTGGTTGTGAAGTCACACAACTTAGTATTTTCAGGAGTACCCATTTTAGCAACAGTAAATAAAGCAAACTAGATAAAGTAAATGCAAGTAACTAATTTTTTTGTGTTTTTGATATGGCGAATGCAAACAAGACAGTAAATAAAGTAAAACTAGCAACTAATTTTTGTGTGTGTTTTGATTTAATGCAGCAAACAAAGTAGTAAATAAAATAAAGCAAGACAAAAACAAAGTAAAGAGATTGGATGTGGAGACTCCCCTTGCAGCGTGTCTTGATCTCCCCGGCAACGGCGCCAGAAAATCTGCTTGATACACGTACAGCACGCGTCCGTTGGGAACCCCAAGAGGAAGGTGTGATGCGTATAGCGGCAAGTTTTCCCTCAGTAAGAAACCAAGGTTTATCGAACCAGTAGGAGCCAAGAAGCACGTTGAAGGTTGATGGCGGCGAGATGTAGTGCGGCGCAACACCAGGGATTCCGGCGCCAACGTGGAACCTGCACAACACAACCAAAGTACTTTGCCCCGACGAAACAGTGAGGTTGTCAATCTCACCGGCTTGCTGTAACAAAGGATTAGATGTATAGTGTGGATGATGATTGTTTGCAGAAAACAGTAGAACAAGTATTGCAGTAGATTGTATTCGATGTAAAAGAATGGACCGGGGTCCGCAGTTCACTAGTGGTGTCTCTCCCATAAGAATAAGCATGTTGGGTGAACAAATTACAGTTGGGCAATTGAAAAATAGAGAGGGCATGACCATGCACATACATGATATGATGAGTATAGTGAGATTTAATTGGGCATTACGACAAAGTACAAAGACCGCTATCCAGCATGCATCTATGCCTAAAAAGTCCACCTTCAGGTTATCATCCGAACCCCTTCCAGTATTAAGTTGCAAACAACAGACAATTGCATTAAGTATGGTGCGTAATGTAATCAATAACTACATCCTCGGACATAGCATCGATGTTTTATCCCTAGTGGCAACAGCACATCCACAACCTTAGAACTTTCTGTCACTGTCCCAGATTTAATGGAGGCATGAACCCACTATCGAGCATAAATACTCCCTCTTGGAGTTACTAGCAAAAACTTGGCCAGAGCCTCTACTAAAAACGGAGAGCATGCAAGATCATAAACAACATATAGATATAAATTGATAATCAACATAACATATTATTCTCTATCCATCGGATCCAAACAAACACAACATATAGCATTACAGATAGATGATCTTGATCATGTTAGGCAGCTCACAAGACCCGACAATGAAGCACAATTAGGAGAAGACGACCATCTAGCTACTGCTATGGACCCATAGTCCAGGGGTGAACTACTCACTCATCACTCCGGAGGCGACCATGGCGGTGAAGAGTCCTCCGGGAGATGATTCCCCTCTCCGGCAGGGTGCCGGAGGCGATCTCCTGAATCCCCCGAGATGGGATTGGCGGCGGCGGCGTCTCTGGAAGGTTTTCCGTATCGTGGCTCTCGGTACTGGAGTTATTATCGACGAAGGCTTCTTATAGTCGGAGAGGTAGGTCAAGGGGCGACGCGAGGGGCCCACACACTAGGCCGGCGCGGCCAGGGCCTGGGCCGCGCCGCCCTAGCGTCTGGCCGCCTCGTCGCCCCACTTCTTTTCCCTCCCGGTGTTCTGGAAGCTTCGTGGAAAAATAAGATCCTGGGCGTTGATTTCGTCCAATTCCGAGTATATTTCCTTACTAGGATTTCTGAAACCAAAAACAGCAGAAAACAGCAACTGGCTCTTCGACATCTTGTTAATAGGTTAGTGCCGGAAAATGCATAAATATGACATAAAGTGTGCATAAAACATGTAGGTATCATCAATAAAGTGGCATGGAACATAAGAAATTATCGATACGTTGGAGACGTATCAGTAGGCTCCATGCCTTATGTTGCTATATTTTTCTTCTTTCTCGAAGTTTTCAAATCTCTCGGGTGCGCGAACAGTGCTCCCGATGGGAGTAGCCCCCGAGGCTATGAGCAAATACTTGTATTTGATCATAGGCTCTCGCCATTTCTATTTTGTCTTTCTCGAGTTTTTTATTTCTCCAGAGTAGCCCCCGAGCATTTGATCAAAAACTTGTATTTGATCAAAGGCTCTCAAAATAATCCACAATCTTCTGCTGTCGCCGTTTTTATGAAGCTGCTTAGTCGAATTTTTCTCTTGCCAAGGTGACATCACTGCTGACGATAGCCACGACCGCTGTACCGGGAAAACGCGAGAACTACTCTCTCTGCCTTGCGGGCCTAAATTACCCATCAAGTTGACACGTCGTGCAAGTGGGGGACACACGTCCTCCGCTTTTTCTGGCGCACGTACTGTAGCTCCTGTTCTTTCTCGTTTGAATGAAATTACTTTTTACCCCTTGTCCATGTGTACACCATCTGTCCTGTAATCTCCTCATCCAACGGTGCGTCGATTCACCGCACCTCTATATAAAGGCATCGTCTTCCTCCTCTAGTCCTTTCGCTCGCGCCGCACCTCTGCTTCTCCTCTGCAAAATCCTCCATTACTCCCATTGCTTCAAGCACTCAACCACACTCACACCTTTCGCCTCCACACTCATTGATGCCACCTCGCATCCGTTTGACTAGGCATAGCACTCCGGAGTCGAAGATGGCAACGGCGGATCTGGGGAGCGCTAAGTGGGAAAGATCTAAGATCTCTGCCCAAGACATCAACTTGCCGAAGAAGATGGGGTTCACCAAGGAGAACTCGCTCCGCTTCCAGAAGGAGGAGAGCTATCCAACGCCTCCAATCGAGTACCGGGTCAGTTTCGTTGACCACCTCATCCGAGGTCTCTCTCTCCCAATCCACGAGTTTCTTCGGGGTCTTCTGTTTGTCTATGGGCTTCAATTGCATCAGTTGACGCCCAACTCCATCCTCCACGTGTCGATTTTTATCACATTGTGTGAGTGCTTCCTCGGGGTCCAACCTAATTGGGCTCTGTGGAAGCGTATCTTTTGCCTCCGCCGTAATGGCTCCCACAACGTCGCCTACAACATTGGTGGCGTTGTTATTTGTGTACATTCTGACGTTGAATATTTCTACGTCAAATTCCCCGACTCCGTCCAAGGTTGGTGGAAGAAATGGCTGTATGTCCATGAAGAAAGCTCCAACTGAGTGGAGGACAACATCGCCCCTTTTGACGGAGAAGCCAAAATCTTTCGCCGCCATTCCTGGGATGCTGAAGCTACCGAAGCTGAGAGATTGGCGACAGAAGCGCTGATGACTCGCATCCACGAGCTACAAAACACCCGCGGCAAGGAACTTTCGGGTATTGAGATCACCGCGTATTTCCTTAGGATTAGAGTGCAGCCTCTCCAGGCTCGCAAAAATCCCCTCTGGAAGTATGATGGTGAAAAAGATGTCGACAGGCTCTCAAAAGACCTTCCTTTGAAGGATTTTGAAAAGCTTACCCGAAAAATCTCATCGCTCAACAAGAAGGATCCCATTCCATCCTCTTGCCGCATTACGCCATATAGTGGCGCCAATCCCCTTCCCGAGATAATTTTTCCTCTTAGTTGCTATATTGTCTCCTCGAGTTTTATTATTTGTCAACTACTGTCTTGCTAGCTTTTTTGCATAACTTCTTTTTTTATCGACACTCTTTCTTTTTCTCAGAACCACCCCGTTCTCGCTTCTCTTCCTCCTCTTCCTGAGGGTGCAGAAGTTGAAGATCGTACCTTTGTCGATGATGACAACCAAGGTACCTCGCGCCCTGAAAGTGAAGTCGCGGGTTCTCACAAATCCGCTGCTTCTTCTGAAAAAGAGGCTGAGTCTAAGGCCACTGCCTCGACACACTCCCTTCCTCCCGCTGTTTCTCCAAGGAACAAGAGGAAAAGGGATGAAGTCGAAGATTCCGGCACCTCCAAAGCCGAAGAAGCTGGTCCTTCAAATAGGAAGGCGGCTTTCAATCCATACGATGATGCCCTCGTCAGCTCGTAAGTTCCCTATGGCTTCTTGTTGTTTTGCTCTCGATGTTTTTGTCTATCTTGCTTCTTATATTGTCGCCTTTTTACTGCAGTGGTGACGAGGAAGAAGCGCAACCTATTGACGCGACTGCTCGAACGAGTACGTCGCGTACTTTAGTTGTTTCTGAAGCGCAAGCTGATGGAGAAGAATCTTCGCCTCCTCAGCAAAACACCGAGCAGCCAACTCCTCCTGCAAGCCCCCGTGCCCCTTCGCCAAAAAGGGCAAGGGTTGAATCAATCACGGAGCCTGCCTTACAACTGGGTAGCTCCACGACTCCTCTTCTGGATGATGTAGGTCCCTTCTCCTTTTTTTGTGCAAAGTACTTTCCGATGCTATCGACTTTTTGTTGTTTGCTTCTTTTTTGCTTTGTGCTGTCGAGCTTTTTACTATATTGACATTTTCTTTCTCTATCTTTCTTTGTCAGCCTTTGATTAAGGAATTCATCCGCTTCGGTACCCAATTCGTCGGGTACCGTGACCATGCTAACAAAGCTGAAGGTAATATTTTGCTGCTTCTTCTGGCAAATGATTTCTCACTCCTTTCTTGTCACGATTTTGACTGGTTTTGACTCTTTTGGCAGAAAATCTTGCGGAAGCCAACAAGCGTGCTGATGCACCTGCTCAAAAATTGGAGCAAACTGAAAAGGCTCGTAAGAAGGCTGAAGCAGATGCTAAGAAGGCCAAGGCAGATGCTGCTGGTGTCGAAGATCTTCGGAAGAGACTTCACGACGCAGAAACTTCTTTAAGCGACAAAGTGACCGAGCAAGCTGCTCGAGAAAAAGAAATTCTCAGTCGCAGAGTCGACGTTTTGTCAGTAAGTGCTCGAATCCTTGTGCATTTCTTCGGGTTACTTCATATCTCGAGCATTCTTATTGACGAGCTTTCCTTTGCGTGTTTTCAGGGAGAACTCATCAAGAATACGAAGTGGAGGATCCTGAAGGCGATCAGCTCATCGACGCGCTCTCTCTTCTTGAAATCCATGGGGATGAAGCACGCGAAGGCCTTGCTGACGCTGAAGCAGGTCTGTCGAAGCTTTTCCCATATTTCTTCCCGAAGAAAGAGGAGCCCGACACTTTTACTGCTGTTGCCAAAACCCTCAATGTGCCGGAAGATCTTGGGCTTAAACTTCACCAAGAAGGCCTGAAGATTGGTGTTGAAGGCACTATCGCTCTGATTGCTGATAGCCAGCAAAACGTCGACTGGTCTAAGGTTTGCGACATAGGGGAGATGGAGACGAAGAAATGGCAATCTCTAATTAGAGCTGCCAAGCCTCCCTCAAAGCCGATCCTTGCTTTCCTTGGTTTCAAACCAACTCCTGCTGCAAGCGCATCCAAGCCGGAGGTCAAGTAGACCACCCTTTCTTTCTTATTTTTTCTTTTTTCCTTTTGATGCTGTCGCCAAAGTAGCTTTGGCGACACTTATCCCACTAGTTTGTTAGGGCGACCTCCATTTTAATGTCTTGTAAATATTCTGAAAATCAATGGAATTCTATTTTGCTTGATGATTGATGTCGAACCTGTTGTTTCAGTTGACATTCGATAACTATACTCCAACTCCTGCTCCTGCCAATGTTTTTCCTACTTCCTCTCACTCGAAGAAAATGCCTATTAATAGTGAGCTTGGTGAAGATTCCTCGAGTAAGGGTTTAGCGCAAGACTTGGAAGAACTTCGTCAGTAGCTTCAGTATGCGAAGAAGCAAACACTTGTGATGATGGAGCAATCTCGCAAGGCATCCGAGAAAGAGAAAATTGCACTACAACAAGCTCAAGAACCATAGCTGCCAAGGAAGCCGTGATACGTCTCCAACGTATCGATAATTTCTTATGTTCCATGCCACTTTATTGATGATACCTACATGTTTTATGCATACTTTATGTCATATTTATGCATTTTCTGGCACTAACCTATTAACGAGATGCCGAAGAGCCAGTTGTTGTTTTCTGTTGTTTTTGGTTTCAGAAATCCTAGTAAGGAAATATTCTCGGAATTGGAAGAAATCAACGCCCAAGATCTTATTTTTCCACGAAGCTTCCAGAACACCGGGGAGGAAACGAAGTGGGGCGACGAGGTGGCGAAATGCCAGGGCGGCGCGGCCCACCCCCTGGCCGCGCGGCCCTGTTGTGTGGGCCCCTCGCGTCGCCCCTAAACCTACCTCTCCGACTATAAGAAGCCTTCATCGATAATAACTCCAGTACCGAGAGCCACGATACGGAAAACCTTCCAGAGATGCCGCCGCCAATCCCATCTCGGGGGATTCAGGAGATCGCCTCCGGCACCCTGCCAGAGAGGGGAATCATTTCCCGGAGGACTCTTCACCGCCATGGTCGCCTCCGGAGTGATGAGTGAGTAGTTCACCCCTGGACTATGGGTCCATAGCAGTAGCTAGATGGTCGTCTTCTCCTAATTGTGCTTCATTGTTGGATCTTGTGAGCTGCCTAACATGATCAAGATCATCTATCTGTAATGCTATATGTTGTGTTTGTTGGGATCCGATGAATAGAGAATACTATGCTATGTTGATTATCAATCTATTATCTATGTGTTGTTTATGATCTTGCATGCTCTCCGTTATTAGTAGAGGCTCTGGCCAAGTTTTTGCTAGTAACTCCAAGAGGGAGTATTTATGCTCGATAGTGGGTTCATGCCTCCATTAAATCTAGGACAGTGACAGAAAGTTCTAAGGTTGTGGATGTGCTATTGCCACTAGGGATAAAACATCGATGCTATGTCTAAGGATGTAGTTGTTGATTACATTACGCACCATACTTAATGCAATTGTATGTTGTTTGCAACTTAATACTGGAAGGAGTTCGGATGATAACCTGAAGGTGGACTTTTTAGGCATAGATGCATGCTGGATAGCGGTCTATGTACTTTGTCATAATGCCCAATTAAATCTCACAATACTCATCATAACATGTATGTGCATGGTCATGCCCTCTTTATTTGTCAATTGCCCAACTGTAATTTGTTCACCCAACATGCTATTTATCTTATGGGAGAGACGCCTCTAGTGAACTGTGGACCCCGGTCCATTCTTTTAATCAAATACAATCTACTGCAATACTTGTTCTACTATTTTCTGCAAACAATCATCATCCACTCTATACATCTAATCCTTTGTTACAGCAAGCCGGTGAGATTGACAACCTCACTGTCACGTTGGGGCAAAGTAATTTGGTTGTGTTGTGCAGGTTCCACGTTGGCGCCGGAATCCCTGGTGTTGCGCCGCACTACACTCCGCCGCCATCAACCTTCAACGTGCTTCTTAGCTCCTACTGGTTTGATAAACCTTGGTTTCTTACTGAGGGAAAATTTGCTGCTGTACGCATCACACCTTCCTCTTGGGGTTCCCAACGGACGCGTGATGTACGCGTATCAAGCTCTTTTTCTGGCGCCGCTGCTGGGGAGATCAAGACACGCTGCAAGGGGAGTCTCCACCTCCAATCTCTTTACTTTGTTTTTGTCTTGCTTTATTTTATTTACTACTTTGTTTGCTGCATTATATCAAAATACAAAAAGATTAGTTGCTAGCTTTATTTACTGTCTTGTTTGCATTCTCCATATTAAAAACACAAAAAAATTAGTTACTTGCATTTTACTTTTGTTACCATGTCTAGTTCTGCACCTGTTACTTCTTCACCTGAGGAATTAGTCTTCACTTTTAAACAAGGGGATGAGGAGAGTTTTAAAGATGCTTGGTCCAGAATTTTTGATTCTTATCGTAAAGCTGAACCTCAAATGACTCTAAGTTTGCTCCTTAGTAACTTTTATTTTGGGCTTATGATTCGCTATAGATATGCCTTGGATGCTGTAGTGGGAGGAGATTTCCTTCATTGCAATGGGGATCAAGCTTTTAATGCCATAAAGAAATTGGTTGCATCACATGATTCAGCTAATAACTTTGATTCAACGCTTATTAGCATTTATAATATATTAAACACTCTTGAGACAAGTGCATCTTGCTTAAAAGAAAATTATAGCTATGTTCGTAACCGTCTTGATCAAGTTTTAGTGAACTCTGAACCTTCAAAATGGGACCCTACTATTAAAGTTGTTATCGGTGGTGAAACTTTTCATGCCAATTGTGATATTATGTCTGAATTTTGCCTTATGCCTAAGAGTATTTATGAATCTTTGACACTTTGGGGACTCGTTGAAGGGGGGGAAGGAATAACTCTTATTGATAACTCTGTTATAACTCCTAAGGGAATAGCCGCGGGTGTGCATACAACCATTCTTGGAAGAACGGTATCCACTGATTATCTTGTTATTGAATGTGTAGGAACAGGACAAATCACACTCGGAAGATCCCTGCTGAAACTACTAGGAGCAGTCATAAATGTGGGAGAAGGCACCCTAAAATTCACCTCTACGCCGGGGGGTAGACATGTATTCCCTAAATCAAAGAGTAAGAAAAAGAATAAGAAGGGTAGGCGTAAAGCCCGAGGTAATGTTGATGCCTCATCTCTTGATAATACTTGATATACACTTTCTGCGCCTAGCTGAAAGGCGTTAAAGAAAAGCGCTTATGGGAGACAACCCATGATTTTACTACTGCACTTTTATTTTATATTTGAGTCTTGGAAGTTGTTACTACTGTAGCAACCTCTCCTTATCTTAGTTTTGTTGCATTGTTGTGCCAAGTAAAGTCTTTGATAGTAAGGTTCATACTAGATTTGGATTACTGCGCAGAAACAGATTTCTTTGCTGTCACGAATCTAGGCCTAATTCTCTATAGGAAACTCAGAAAATTATGCCAATTTACGTGAGTGATCCTCAGATATGTACGCAACTTTCATTCAATTTGAGCATTTTCATTTGAGCAATTCTGGTGCCTCTTAGAAACTCATCTTTACGAACTGTTCTGTTTTGACAGATTCTGCCTTTTATTTCGCATTGCCTGTTTTGCTATGCTTGATGGATTTTTCTATTCCATTAACTTTCAGTAGCTTTGTGCAATGTCCAGAAGTGTTAAGAATGATTATGTCACCTCTGAACATGTGAATTTTGATTGTGCACTAACCCTCTAATGAGTTGTTTTGAGTTTGGTGTGGAGGAAGTTTTCAAGGATCAAGAGAGGGAGATAATACAATATGATCAAGGAGAGTGAAAGCTCTAAGCTTGGGGATGCCCCGGTGGTTCACCCCTGAATATTTCAAGAAGACTCAAGCGTCTAAGCTTGGGGATGCCCAAGGCATCCCCTTCTTCATCGACAACATTATCAGGTTCCTCTAGTGAAACTATATTTTTATTCCATCACATCTTATGTACTTTGCTTGGAGCGTCTGTTTGTTTTTGTTTTTGTTTTGTTTGAATAAAATGGATCCTAGCATTCATTGTGTGGGAGAGAGACACGCTCCGCTGTTGCATATGGATAAATATGTCCTTAGGCTTTACTCATAATATTCATGGCGAAGGTTGAATCTTCTTCGTTAAATTGTTATATGGTTGGAAACGGGAAATGCTACATGTAGTAATTAGTAAAATGTCTTGAATAATTTGATACTTGGAAATTGTTGTGCTCATGTTTAAGCTCTTGCATCATATACTTTGCACCTATTAATGAAGAAATACATAGAGCTTGCTAAAATTTGGTTTCATAATTGGTCTCTCTAAGGCCTAGATAATTTCTAGTAAGGGTCGAACAACAAGGAAGACGGTATAGAGTCTTATAATGCTTACAATATGTCTTTTATGTGAGTTTTGCTGTACCGCTTCATACTTGTGTTTGTTTCAAATAACCTTGCTAGCCTAAACCTTGTATCGAGAGGGAATATTTCTCATGCATCCAAAATCATTGAGCCAGCCACTATGCCACTTGTGTCCACCATACCTACCTACTACATGGTATTTCTCCGCCATTCCAAAGTAAATTGCTTGAGTGCTACCTTTAAATTTCTATCCTCTATCTTTGCAATATATAGCTCATGGGACAAATAGCCTAAAAACTATTGTGGTATTGAATATGTACTTATGCATTTTATTTCTTATAAGTTGCTTGTTGTGCGATAACCATGTTCCTGGGGACGCCATCAACTACTCTTTGTTGAATATCATGTGAGTTGCTATGCATGTCCGTCTTGTCTGAAGTAAGGGCGATTTACCATGAGTTGAATGGTTTGAGCATGCATACTGTTAGAGAAGAACATTGGGCCGCTAACTAAAGCCATGATCCATGGTGGAAGTTTCAGTTTTGGACAAATATCCTCAATCTCATATGAGAAAATTAATTGTTGTTGAATGCTTAAGCATTAAAGAGGAGTCCATTATCTGTTGTCTATGTTGTCCCGGTATGGATGTCTAAGTTGAGAATAATCAAAAGCGAGAAATCCAATGCGAGCTTTCTCCTTAGACCTTTGTACAGGCGGCATAGAGGTACCCCTTTGTGACACTTTGTTAAAACATATGTATTGCGGTGATAATCCAGGTAATCCGAGCTAATTAGGACAAGGTGCGGGCACTATTAGTATACTATGCATGAGGCTTGCAACTTGTAGGATATAATTTACATGATGCATATGCTTTATTACTACCGTTGACAAAATTGTTTCTTGTTTTCAAAATCAAAGCTCTAGCACAAATACAACAATCAATGCTTCCCTCTGCGAAGGGCCTTTCTTTTACTTTTATGTTGAGTCAGTTCACCTATTTCTCTCCATCTGAAGAAGCAAACACTTGTGTGAACTGTGCATTGATTCCTACATACTTGCATATTGCACTTGTTATATTACTTTATGTTGACAATATCCATGAGATATACATGTTACAAGTTGAAAGCAACCGCTGAAACTTCATCTTCCTTTGTGTTGCTTCAATGCCTTTACTTTGAATTTATTGCTTTATGAGTTAACTCTTATGCAAGACTTATTGATGCTTGTCTTGAAAGTACTATTCATGAAAAGTCTTTGCTATATGATTCATTTGTTTACTCATGTCATTTACCATTGCTTTGATCGCTGCATTCATTACATGTGCTTACAATAGTATGATCAAGGTTATGATGGCATGTCACTTCAGAAATTATCTTTGTTATCGTTTACCTACTCGGGACGAGCAGGAACTAAGCTTGGGGATGCTGATACGTCTCCAACGTATCGATAATTTCTTATGTTCCATGCCACTTTATTGATGATACCTACATGTTTTATGCATACTTTATGTCATATTTATGCATTTTCTGGCACTAACCTATTAACGAGATGCCGAAGAGCCAGTTGCTGTTTTCTGCTGTTTTTGGTTTCAGAAATCCTAGTAAGGAAATATTCTCGGAATTGGACGAAATCAACGCCCAGGATCTTATTTTTCCATGAAGCTTCCAGAACACCGGGGAGGAAACGAAGTGGGGCGACGAGGTGGCGACACGCCAGGGTGGCGCGGCCCACCCCCTGGCCGCGCGGCCCTGTTGTGTGGGCCCCTCGCGTCGCCCCTAAACCTACCTCTCCGACTATAAGAAGCCTTCGTCGATAATAACTCCAGTACCGAGAGCCACGATACGGAAAACCTTCCAGAGCCGCCGCCGCCGCCAATCCCATCTCGGGGGATTCAGGAGATCGCCTCCGGCACCCTGCCGAAGAGGGGAATCATCCCCGGAGGACTCTTCACCGCCATGGTCGCCTCCGGAGTGATGAGTGAGTAGTTCACCCCTGGACTATGGGTCCATAGCAGTAGCTAGATGGCCATCTTCTCCTAATTGTGCTTCATTGTTGGATCTTGTGAGCTGAATAACATGATCAAGATCATCTATCTGTAATGCTATATGTTGTGTTTGTTGGGATCCGATGAATAGAGAATACTATGCTATGTTGATTATCAATCTATTATCTATGTGTTGTTTATGATCTTGCATGCTCTCCGTTATTAGTAGAGGCTCTGGCCAAGTTTTTGCTAGTAACTCCAAGAGGGAGTATTTATGCTCGATAGTGGGTTCATGCCTCCATTAAATCTGGGACAGTGACAGAAAGTTCTAAGGTTGTGGATGTGCTGTTGCCACTAGGGATAAAACATCGATGCTATGTCTAAGGATGTAGTTGTTGATTACATTACGCACCATACTTAATGCAATTGTCTGTTGTTTGCAACTTAATACTGGAAGGGGTTCGGATGATAACCTGAAGGTTGACTTTTTAGGCATAGATGCATGCTGGATAGCGGTCTATGTACTTTGTCGTAATGCCCAATTAAATCTCACAATACTCATCATAACATGTATGTGCATGGTCATGCCCTCTTTATTTGTCAATTGCCCAACTGTAATTTGTTCACCCAACATGCTATTTATCTTATGGGAGAGACGCCTCTAGTGAACTGTGGACCCCGGTCCATTCTTTTAATCAAAATACAATCTACTGCAATACTTGTTCTACTGTTTTCTGCAAACAATCATCATCCACACTATACATCTAATCCTTTGTTACAGCAAGCCGGTGAGATTGACAACCTCACTGTCACGTTGGGGCAAAGTAATTTGGTTGTGTTGTGCAGGTTCCACGTTGGCGCCGGAATCCCTGGTGTTGCGCCGCACTACACTCCACCGCCATCAACCTTCAACGTGTTTCTTGGCTCCTACTGGTTCGATAAACCTTGGTTTCTTACTGAGGGAAAACTTGCTGCTGTACGCATCACACCTTCCTCTTGGGGTTCCCAACGGACGCGTGCTGTACGCGTATCAAGCCGCCGTTTCTGAAGCTGCAAAATCGGCCACTCGAGAGAATTTTATGCTCAATTTGATGAATGAAGCCAGTGTGGATATGTCAGGTATACTTTTGCAAACCAAAACTTCTTCTGTTTTCCCGCTGTTTCCTTTTTTGAAATTCTTGTGCTGTCACCAAGTAGGTTCCTTTCTCGACGCTGCTGCTGAAGCCGAAAGGGTAGACGCAAGGACAAATCTCCTCGTTAACCTCTCTCTTGACCATGGTTCTCTGTTCTGGGCCACTCCAGAACGTACCCGACAGATTGTCAGGTTTCCAGACCGCGCCTGTCAGGTTCGCGAGTTCCTTGATTTCTGCACCAGAACCTTGTCCCTGGTTTACAAGAAAATATTTCCTCGGAACGAGACACCTGACACTCTTCTTGGTCTGATGGAAAAATTTCGGGATGCTCCTCGTATCCATAACTTTGTGCGAGCTCAATTGTCTGCTGGAGCAAGATTCGCCATGATTATGATACAGATCTGCTACCGAAAATTAGACCTGACGACGATTGTCTCCAAGTTCCTGGCCAAGCAGTCGAAACGAAAAAGGAACATCGACAAAATCAATGATATTGTAACTCCTGTAGCCGAAGAAATGATGGACGAACTTCTTCGGATGGACTCTGAATTCTTTGTCAAAGGGAGCTATGCTGAACATACGACAACTGCTGCAAATAACAAAGGTCTATCCATAGATAGTATATTAGTCATTAACTGAGTTGTACTATATTGCGAGAAATCATGTCTGTATTTTTGTCGAATTCTTCGTGATAATGAAGTTGTCTATATTGTGAAGTGTAATCTATATTGCAAAGCCCCCGAGCCTTTGGCCGGATCTCATACTATTTTTTGCGTCTTGACGAATTTACTATTTTGCGAGAGTATATATATATATATATTTTGCTGTCGTGGGTTATGAGCCCCCGAGCCTGTCGTCGAAAAAAGATGTATATCACCAATATCTTTTACTATATTGCAGCACCGCGAGCCCGCCTCATTAAAAACCTTTCCAGCCCCACTCGGTGCCCTGAAAAGGAAAAGAGTGCATCTGAATACTCGCGGGCGTTTCAATACATTGTATTTTTAGAAAGGACAACTATATTTCGACTCTAAGCGTAGAACCACCTGAGTTGCGCCACATTCCAGGGGTTTTTCTCGGGAACCCCCGTCTTCTTGTCCTTCGATTACTTCTGTGACGATGTAAGGGCCAAGCCATGGCGACTTGAGTTTTTCAGTACTTTGTTGATTGAGCCATAGAACTAAATCTCCGACCTGAAAAGACCTTGGCCGCAATCGTCGACTGTGGTAGTTTTTCAAGTCTTGCTGGTACTTGGTGACACATGATAGTACTTCATCTCGAGCTTTGTCAAGCGCATCGACATCGTCCTCTAATGCTCTTCTGGAAGTTTCTTCATCATACTCTGTGACTCTTGGAGAATCATGCTCTATTTCTATCGGTAGTACTGCCTCAGCTCCATGGACCAGAAAAAATGGAGTTTCATGTGTCGCTGTATTTGGCGTTGTTCGAATACTCCACAATACACTTGGCAACTCTTTTGGCCAAGTATGTCGAGCTTTTTCCAGCGGTCCCAACAAACACTTCTTGATGCCGTTGCAGATGATACCATTGGCTTTCTCGACTTGACCGTTGGTTTGCGGGTGCCCAACTGACGTGAAGTGCAATTTGATGCCCACTTCTGCACAGTATGCCTTGAATTCCTTGGATGTGAAGTTACTACCGTTGTCCATGACTATGCTATGAGGTACTCTAAACCGAAAAACAATGCTTTTCACGAACTTTATTGCTGACGCTGCATCTGGTGAATTTATCAGCTTTGCTTCTATCCACTTGGTGAATTTATCAACAGCGATGAGCATATACTCGTATCCACCTGGCGAGGCTTTGTGTAACTTTCCCACCATATCGAGGCCCCATTGAGCAAAGGGCCAAGACAATGGTATTGGCATCAGTTCTGCTGCCGGAGAGTGAGGTTTTGCGGCAAATCTCTGGCATGCGTCACAAGTTCGTACTATCTCCTTCGCGTCCTCGATTGTCAACCAGTAAAATCCAGCCCGAAAAACTTTGGCCGCGATAGCTCGTCTGCTCGCGTGATGACCACATATTCCTTCGTGTACATCCTTCAAGATTATCCTTCCTTCTTCGGGTGTGACACACCTTTGTAACACACCCGAAATACTGCGCTTGTACAACTCCCCTT
This sequence comes from Lolium perenne, assembly GCF_019359855.2. Classification (NCBI taxonomy): domain Eukaryota; kingdom Viridiplantae; phylum Streptophyta; class Magnoliopsida; order Poales; family Poaceae; genus Lolium; species Lolium perenne. The sequence continues at coordinate 182,536,564 of NC_067248.2, read as the reverse complement.
TTACCACTGTAAAGGCTTTGGATCATCGAATAACTCGCCTTGCTTCAACTGGGTCGCCGGGTATTTCTTTCCTTAAGATGTATGATATGTATGCTTGCATCCATGGGACCTGCACCATCATCACTAGCTCCTGATCCTCTTCTTCTTCTGGTGCTTCCTTGGGAGTCGTCGAGGTTTTCTCTTCCGTCTGCTTCTTCTGCGCCTTCTTTGGCTTTGTGGATCTCTCGGTTATCTCTTCCCAAAACACACCTGGTGGAATTGCGAGGCACTGCGACCCGATGTTTGCAAGAACATCGGCTTCATCATTGCTCAGCCTGCTGATGTGATTTACTTCACATCCATCAAATAACTTCTCGAGCTCATTGTACACTTCCTTGTATGCTACCATGCTGTCATTGACTGCATCACATTGGTTCATGACATGCTGAGCCACCAATTGTGAGTCGCCAAAGATTTTTAATCGAGTTGCTCCGCAAGCTTTCGCCATCTTCATCCCGTGTATAAGAGCTTCATATTCTGCTTCATTGTTAGATGCGTTTGGGAACGTCATCCGTAAGACATACTTCAGTTTGTCGCCTTCAAGTGATATAAGTATCACGCCTGCACCAGCTCCTTCTACCCTCTTGGACCCGTCAAAGTTCATAGTCCAAGTTCTCGATAAATCTGGGGGTCCTGTGTTTTGCAGCTCCATCCACTCTGCGATGAAATCTGGCAGAATTTGCGACTTTATTGCTTTTCTTTTTTCATACGTGATGTCCCGAGGAGAAAGTTCTATTCCCCAAAGGGAGACACGACCTGTAGCTTCTGGGTTGTTTAGTATATTTGATAGAGGTGCTTCATTGACCACTATTATCGGGTGTGCCGAAAAATAGTGGCGCAATTTTCTTGCAGTTGTGAACACTCCATATGCTAGCTTCTGGTACTGCGGCTACCACTGTTTTGAAGGCGATAAGACTTCACTGATGAAATATATCGGCCTCTGCACTCCATGTATCTTTCCTTCTTCCTCTCTTTCGACAACTAATGCCGTGCTGACCACCTGAGGTGTGGCTGCAATGTATAACATGAGGGGTTCCTTCTCTTTCGGCGCCACCAAGATTGGTGGTGTAGAAATTGTGCGCTTAAGATCTTCGAAGGCTCTATCTGCCTCTTCATTCCACTGGAACTTCTCTCCTTGCTTGATTAAAGCGTAGAATGGTAACGCCTTTTCTCCCAACCTGGCGACGAATCTGCTTAAAGCTGCGACTCGCCCGGTTAACTGATGTATTTCTTTCAACTTTGTTGGCTTCCTCATTGTTACGATAGCTTGGATTTTTTCGGGGTTAGCTTCAATCCCTCTTGCTGATACTAGGAACCCGAGAAGTTCTCCTGCAGGGACGCCGAAAGAACACTTCGTCGGGTTCAGCTTGAGACAAAACTTGTCGAGGTTGTCGAAAGTTTCCTTCAGGTCCTCTATTAGCGTTGCCCCCTTTTTTGACATTATGACGACATCATCAATGTACACTTGCACGTTTTTCCCAATCTGTGTTGCTAGGCACTTCTGCATCATGCTCTGATATGTTGCTCCCGCATTTTTCAGACCAAAAGGCATTGTTCTATAGCAAAACACGCCGTAAGGTGTGATGAACGCTGTTTTGACCTCGTCCTCTTCTTTCAATCTGATCTGGTTATAACCAGAGTATGCATCCAGGAAGGAAAGACGTTCACATCCTGCCGTGGAGTCAATAATTTGATCGATCCTCGGGAGGGGAAAGTGATCCTTTGGACAATGTTTGTTGAGACACGTAAAGTCGACACACATGCGAAGGACTTTAGTGTTTTTCTTCGGGACCAACACTGGGTTTGCGACCCACGTGGCCTCTGTATGCAGCTCCTTGATGAAACCAGCTTCTCTCAGTCGATCAATCTCTGACAGCATAGCTTTGCGGTTTGGCTCCGAAAAACGTCGCAAAGGTTGTTTTATTGGTCTCGCTAATGGATCCAAGTTTAGGTGGTGCTCGGCAAGTTCCCTGGGTACTCCTGGCATGTCAGCTGGACACCATGCGAAGATTTTCCAGTGCTCACGGAGGAACTCGACGAGCGCGCTTTCCTATGCGAGGTCCATGTCTGTCGCGATGGACGTCGTATTCTTTGGATCTGTCGGGTGAATCTGCACCTCTTTAGAATTTTTCGCAGTATTAAAGGTTGACTCTTTGTTAGGCCTTCCTACATCTGGCAGCACATCATAATCAGTCGTGAGCCTTGACGCCATGTAATCTGCTTGCATCCCGAAGGTTTCTGACAGCCGATGAAAATCCTTGTCACATTTATCGGCTAGCGCGAAGCTTCCTTTAACTGTGATTGGTCCCTTAGGTCCAGGCATCCTCCATAACAAGTATGTGTAATGTGGTACCGCCATAAACCTGGCATATGCTGGGCGTCCCAACAAAGCGTGGTACTCGACGGGAAATCCACGACTTCAAACTCCAGCCTCTCTATCCTGTAGTTTTCTCGGGTCCCAAACTGAACGTCGAGATTGATCTTCCCCAACAGATAACTTGGCTTCTCTGGCGTGATGCCGTGGAAACGTGTGTCAGTTGGTTTCAGATTTTCCAGAGATATGTTCATCTTCCTTAGTGTATCTGCGTACATAAGGTTTAGACTGCTGCCTCCATCTATGAATACTCGAGATACGTCGAATCCTGCAATTACTGCCGGTAAGATGAGTGCTGACTGCCCTGGTCGAGGAACTTGTTGCGGGTGATCCGCTATTGTGAAACCAATGTCTTGGCCTGACCAATTGAGGTACTCAACCGTTGGTGGAGGCATCTTCTCTGCCATAAACACCTGTCGCGAGATTACTTTCTGAGCTCTATTGGATGGCCTGCCTTTCTGAATCATCGAGACTGCTCCGTTGGAATTGGGATCAACGTAAGGTGGTGGTGCAGGTGCTGCCGCTATTCTGAGCTGGTGTCAATTTTCGTCCGTAATTGCGGGAGGAGGTGGCAAGTGGATCTCACTCCTAGGTCCTTGCGGGTTTCTATGTGTCGTCTGGGCATTGGCGTGCCCTACCCACCTTAGCATTGCCTGAAAATTTCGACAATCCTTTTGCAGGTGTCCTGACTGTCTCTTTCCATTGTTGTCAAGATAGAAATGCATCTGACACGGCCCGTTCATCATATCCTCGGGGGACATGAAAGGTCTCTGGAACCTTGGCCCATTATTTTGCCTGTTGTTTCGAGAGTTATCTCTATTGTCGCCTCGCTGCTCGTTGCTCCTTTGATAGTCATCTCTATTGTTTCCTCCAGCGCTTGCTCGAAAGCCAGCCGAAATTTGTCCAGGAGCATCATAGCTCGAGTACTGCCGAGGAAATCGTCGCCTATTTTGATAATTTCGACCGCGGTCCTCCTCTGGTGACCTATGCCGTTTGTTGTGAACAACATCTTCTCCATCTGCCCATCTGTTTGCTATCTCCATCAACGCGGATACTGTCTTTGGGTTGGTTCTCCCCAAGTCCTCGACAAAATCTCCCCGCCGGATTCCTGCGACAAACGCATCTATCGCTCTCTCGTCAGATATATTCTCTGCCGAGTTTTTAATGATATTCCACCTTTGGATGTACTTTCTCATTGATTCGTCTGGCATTTGTCGACGCGCTCTCAGTTCCTCTATTGATGCAGGTTTTTTGCAAGTGGACCGGAAATTCTTGACGAACACATTCTCGAAGCTATCCCAGCTGTCGATAGAACCTGGAGGAAGCTTCTTTATCCAAGATCGCGCAGCTCCACTCAGATGTACCTGGATGCTCTGCATGACTGTTGCTCTGGTTCCTCCTGTCAGCTTCACCGTCTCGAGATAATCGACTAGCCAATCCTCTGGATCTTGCAGGCCGTCAAATTTTTTGAAGTTATCGGGCAATTTGAACCCCGAAGGAACTCGAGTTTTTCGTACCCTCCTTGTAAAGCACGGCAGCCCGCACATATCCTCGTCCTCTATCTCTGGGGAGTGCCGATGTTCCCTTCTATTTTGTCTTGCTCTGTCCACCCTTGCTTGCGCTGCTGTGTCTCTTGCTCCACTTGTTCTCTCGGGAACTGGTGCTGCTGCCGCAGGTCGTGGACTATTTTGCCTTGCTGTTCCTTCGGGAGGCATTGCTCCAAACGTCGTTCCCATATGGCCCCAACACCTGCCATGGCCATATTGTACAATGCCTCTCTTGGATCTCCGGGAGGTGGCCTGGATGCGAGGATAAAGGCTTGTGTCGCCATATACCCAGCTTCCGGTGTTTTAGGGATAATGTTCCCTCTCGTGTCTATCGACATAAAGGACATATCGAGGTTTTGAACCAAGTTCTCTCTATCAGCTTCAGGTATGTTTTGCAGCCTAGATCTCGCCCTGTTCCGAGCTTCTCTGTGGCTATCTCCTAAAGTTCCTGAATGTCGACTTAATTCTGCCCTTCGCCTGCTTGATGCAGAAGCTGCTTCCTGCCTTCTATCCAACTCGATTTTCTGCTTCTCGAGCTCCTGTCTGGTTCGTGCAAGCCTATATTTATATGCTTGTAATTCCTCGGCCCGCCGTTACAGTCATTGGCTCTGTACCATTAATAGCTCTTGCGACTCGATCCCATACTTCCTGCGGAAATCGCACCATCTCTCGTGTTCCTGGTCCAATATATTTTGTTCCCAAACCTCTCGTGAGATCTGCAGGATCGACGTATGGATTTCCCGCCTCGTCGAAATTCTCTGATGTCTCCTCTTGTGGGCGACTCGGATCTCCGATTGCATAGATCTGATGATATTTTGGATACTGAACCATGTTGGGTTTGGTGACACCATCATAGAGATTGGTGAAGACCTTGCCAATGGTAGTGGATCTGTCGATGAAGTTGAAGCTATCGAAGCTATTCGAGTCATCGCTTATATCTGAGTCTGCAGATGACTCGAAGGACATGTCGCTGAAGATCTTGGCGAGCTTTTCGCTTGCCCTGGTGCTGATGAAGCGTGGCAATGAAGTCTCCTCTTCGCCTGACTCGATTGACGATGTTGAGTTCAAAAATCGGAATCGCCGCCGATAATCCCGACGAGATCGGAATTTCGAGACGATACGCTCCCTCTTTCTCGACGCGAAAGTGGAATCTTCCGAACGTCATCTCCATAGGCTCCTCCAGATACGCATATGCATCCAAACGGGAGGGCGGGTGAGGAACAAAATCGACAGGACCAGTTTCGATCTGTTTACCTCGATCCATCGCGTTGCTTGCTGTTGACGAAGTCGACGATCTTGAACGTGCCATCGAGATCAGATCCTTGACGCCTCTAATTCCCACAGACGGCGCCAATTGACAAGGGATTAACTTGTCAATGCCTACGGGTTGTAGACTAGGGTTTTAGATAGAAGTAGAGGGCAAGTAGATCTCGAAGGTTTCAGCCGAAAAGTGCTCGACGATATGAAAACTAGGGTTTGTGAGACAATGAATCGATACTTTCTTTGTCCCCCGGATCCCCCTTATATAGGATGTGGAGCCGAGGGATTTGTGATACACAAGTTACAGAGTCCGGGAGGGTTTCCAACTCATCCCGCAATATTACAAGTGTTCTCTCCTAATACAACTCTAGCTTTCCTTAACTAGCAACTTGGGCTTCCGATTCTTTTTATCCTTCGGGTCGTGGGCCTTCAGTAACCCCCGGGTACCATCTTCGGCAGGCCCATTGGGGATGCCTATGTCAGGTAGTAATAAAGCATATGTGTTATGTATAAGATATCCTACAAGTTGCAAGCCTCATGCATAGATTACCAATAGTGCCCGCACCTTGTCCTAATTAGCTTGGATTTACATGGATTATCATTGCATAACATATGTTTTAACCAAGTGTCACAAAGGGGTACCTCTATGCCGCCTGTACAAAGGTCTAAGGAGAATGCTCGCATTGGATTTCTCGCTTTTGATTATTCTCAACTTAGACATCCATACGGGGACAACATAGACAACAGATAATGGACTCCTCTTTAATGCATAAGCATTCAACAACAAATAATATTCTCATAAGAGATTGAGGATTGTTGTCCAAAATTGAAACTTCCACCATGGAACATGGCTTTAGTTAGCGGCCCAATGTTCTTCTCTAACAATATGCATGCTCAAACCATTCAACTCATGATAAATCACCCTTACTTCAGACAAGACGAACATCCACAGCAACTCACATGATATTCAACAAAGATAGTTGATGGCGTCCCCAGGAACATGGTTACCGCTCAACAAGCAACTTATAAGAAATAAGATACATAAGTACATATTCAATACCACAATAGTTTTTAAGCTATTTTTCCCATGAGCTATATATTGCAAAGACAAAGAATGGAATTTTAAAGGTAGCACTCAAGCAATTTACTTTGGAATGGCAGAGAAATACCATGTAGTAGGTAGGTATGGTGGACACAAATGGCATAGTTTTTGGCTCAAGGATTTTGGATGCATGAGAAGTAACCCCTCTCAATACAAGGCTTAGGCTAGCAAGGTTGTTTGAAGCAAACACGAGTATGAACCGGTACAGCAAAGCTTACATAAGAACATATTGCAAGCATTATAAGACTCTACACTATCTTCCTTGTTGTTCAAACCCTTACTAGAAAATATCTAGATTTAGAGAGACCAATCATGCAAACCAAATTATAGCAAGCTCTATGTATTTCTTCACTAATAGGTCCAAAGTATATGATGCAAGAGCTTAAACATGATCCATATGAGCACAACAATTGCCAAGTATCAAATTATTCAAGACATTATACCAATTACCACATATAACATTTTCTGTTTCCAACCATATAACAATTAACGAAGCAGTTTCAACCTTTGCCATGAACATTAAGAGCTAAGAACACCAATGTTCATATGAACAAGCGGAGCGTGTCTCTCTCCCACACAATCATTTATTCAGAGAATGAAAATAACAAAAACGAAAATAAAAGCACACAGACGCTCCAAGTAAAGTACATAAGATGTGACGGAATAAAAATATAGTTTCAATAGAAGAAACCTGATAAATTGTTGATGAAGAAGGGGATGCCTTGGGCATCCCCAAGCTTAGATGCTTGAGTCTTCTTGAAATATGCAGGGATGAACCACGGGGGCATCCCCAAGCTTAGACCTTTCACTCTTCTTAATCATATATCATCCTCCTCTTTTGACCCTTGAAAACTTCCTCCACACCAAACTCAAAACAAACTCATTAGAGGGTTAGTGCATAATCAAAAATTCACATGTTCAGAGGTGACACAATCATTCTTAACACTTCTGGACATTGCACAAAGCTACTGAAAGTTAATGGAACAAAGAAATCCATCCAACATAGCAAAAGAAGCAATGCGAAATAAAAGGCAGAATCTGTCAAAACAGAACAGTCCGTAAAGACGAATTTTTTAGAGGCACTGGACTTGCTCAGATGAAAATGCTAAAATTTAATAAAAGTTCCGTACATATCTGAGGATCACGCTCGTAAATTGGCAGATTTTTATGAGTTACCTACAGAGAACCCTGCCCAAATTCGTGACAGACGGAAATCTGTTTCTGCGCAGTAATCCAAATCTAGTATCAACCTTACTATCAAAGACTTTACTTGGCACAAAAATGCAATAAAATAAAGATAAGAAGAGGTTGCTACAGTAGTAACAACTTCCAAGACTCAAATATAAAACAAAAGTACTGTAGTAAAATAAAAATATGGGTTATCTCCCAAGAAGTGCTTTCTTTATAGCCATTAAGATGGGCTCAGTAATTTTGATGATGCACTCCCAAGAAATAAGAGTTGAAGCAAAAGAGAGAATCAAAAAGCAAATTCAAAACAAATTTAAGTCTAACCCACTTCCTATGAAAAGGAATCTTGTAAATAAACAAGTTATGTAGGCATAATGCAATAAGCATAGGAAAACTAGACAAGCGTAACTTCAAGATTTTCAGCAAAAAGAGAGGTTTTTTAGTAACATGAAAATTTCTACAACCATATTTTCCTCTCTCATAAAGATTTTCAGTAGCATCATGAGCAAACTCAACAATATAACTATCAAATGAAACATTCTTATCATGAGTCTCATGCATAAAATTATTACTCTCCACATAAGCATAATCAATCTTATTAATTGTAGTGGGAGCAAATTCAACAAAGTAGCTATCATTATTATTCTCATCATCAAATATAGGAGGCATATTGTAATCATAATTAGATTTATTCTCCATAGTAGGCGGCACCAAAAGACCACTATCATTATAATCATCATAATTAGGAGGCAAAGTATCATCAAAGTAAATTTTCTCCTCCATGCTTGGGGGACTAAAAATATCATGCTCATCGAAACCAGCTTCCCCAAGCTTAGAATTTTCCATATCATTAGTAACAATGGTGTTCAAAGCGTTCATACTAATATCATTGCTACAAGCATGCAAATAAGGTTCCATAGGTTTTTAAATTTTCGCATCACACAATCCATGTCTTAACTCAGGAAATAGATTAAAAAGCTCATAGTTGCTTTCCATTATGCCAAACTAGTGATAAACAAGAAATAAAAAGATGCAATTGCAGGATCTAAAAGAAATAGCTTTGAGCACTTACAATGGCGCCAGAAAATAGCTTAGTTGTCTGGGACCGGAGTGTGAGTGCCTTTTACCTTTCCTCCCCGGCAACGGCGCCAGAAAATAGCTTGATGTCTACGCACGCTTCTATTCCTGTAGACAGTGTTGGGCCTCCAAGAGCAGAGGTTTGTAGAACAGCAGCAAGTTTCCCTTAAGTGAATCACCCAAGTTTTATCGAACTCATGGAGGAAGAGGTCAAAGATATCCCTCTCAAGCAACCCTGCAATCACGATACAAGAAGTCTCTTGTGTCCCCAACACACCTAATACACTTGTCAGGTGTATAGGTGCACTAGTTCGGCGAAGATATAGTGAAATACAAGTGGTATGAATGAATATGAGTGGTAATAGTAATCTGAATAAAATATGGCAGCGAGTAAACATGCGGTGGAACAGTAAATAAACGGAGATTCGATGTGTGGAAACAAGGCCTAGGGATCATACTTTCACTAGTGGACACTCTCAATATTGATCACATAATAAAACTACTCTACACTCTCTTGTTGGATGACAAACACCATTAATTGTGTAGGGCTACAAGAGCACCTCAATGCCAGAGTTAACAAGCTCCACAACATTCGATGTTCATATTTAAGTAACCTTAGAGTGCATGATAGACCAACGCAATTATACCGAGTACTAACATAGCATGCACACCGTCACCGACAGGCTATGAAAGGGGGAATAGATCACATCAATACTATCATAGTAATAGTTAACTTCATAATCTACAAGAGATCACAATCATAGCTTATACCAAGTACTACATGATGCACACACTGTCAACATTACATCATGGAGGAGGAATAGACTACTTTAATAACATCACTAGAGTAGCACATAGATGATATTCAACTAGATCACAAAGAGAGAGATGAACCACATAGCTACGGTAGAGCCCTCAGCCCCGGGGGAGAATTACTCCCTCCTCATCATGGAGGCAGCGATGGCGGTGAAGATGGCGGTGGAGATGGCTTCCGGGGGCAATTCCCCGTCCCGGCAGGGTGCCGGAACAGAGACTTCTGTCCCCCGAATTGGAGTTTCGCGATGGCGGCGGCTCTGGAAGGTTTTCTGGTGTTTCGTCAATCCGTGTCGATGTTTTAGGTCAGGGAGGCTTAAATAGGCGAAGAGGCGGAGTCGGAGGGGCCACGGGGTCCCCTCACAGTAGGGGGGCGCGCCCCCCTGGGCCGCGCCGCCACCATGTGTGGGGCCCCCAGGGATCCCCTCTGGTCCCTCTCTGACTCTCTGGAAGCTTCCGGAAAAAATAAGGTGCTGGGCGTTGATTTCGTCCGATTCCGAAAATATTTCGTTTGTAGGATTTCTGAAACCAAAAACAGCAGAAAACAGCAACTGGCACTTCGGCATCTCGTCAATAGGTTAGTTCCGGAAAACGCATAAAATCATCATAAAGTGCGAGCAAAACATGTAGGTATTGTCATAAAACAAGCATGGAACATCAGAAATTACAGATACGTTGGAGACGTATCACGCTCCCGCCTAATTGTGCCTCTCCCGCCACATCGCGCCTCTCCCGCCGCGCATTTCTGCCATCCCAACACATTTGACCTATCGCGCTGATTCATTTCTCCCTCCCGCCGTCGCTACGATGTTCCTCCCGCCGCCACCCTCTCCCCATCCATGGCGCCGCCAACTGCCCCCAAAAATGGCCAAGAAAGCAGCCAAGAAGCCACCGGGCAATGAGACGAAAGAGGCGAAGGCACCCTTCGCGAAGCCGCGGAAGGCACCGGCTCCGAAGAAGTAGCCGGAAGGCTGGACGGATGATCAGTGGCATCAAGACTATCTACGCTGGAAGATGTCGACGGCGGAGCGGAAAGGACGGAGGGCAGCGCAGCTGGAGAAGAAGGCGTTGGCGGCGCGCGTGCACCAGCACGCGCTGGCCGGGTGTATCGCTGCCACCAACGCGAGCCCATGGAGTACGATGGTGCCGCCGTACATTCCGGGAGTGTTGTCCCCGTCAACATCCGGGTTCTACAACGACGGCCCCTCCGCCACTCCCGGGTGCGTGACACCAAACTTGTCGCCGCACTACCAGGATACACTGCCGCATGGCAGCTTGAAACACAACGCCCTCTTCTACTCCCCGACGTATGAGACAGGACTCGGTCCGGAAGGCGCCCCATTCAATGGCCGCAGGGGCCCGCTCGAATTCGACGGCACTGGTGTTGAGGAGGAGGAGGAGGTGAAGGAGGATGAGGAGGAGGAGGGGGAGGGGTGGAGGACGATGAGGACGATGAGGACGAAGAGGGCGGCAACAAAGAGGACGACGATGGTGCCGGTGAGGATGTCGATAATCTCATGGAGGTTGAAGCGGACGGCGTGAGGAAGAAGAAGGCTTCGGGCACACGAGGCCCCAAGTGGACGGTTCTGGAGGATCTATGTCTGTGCGAGTCGTAGTCGACGGCGAGCCATGAATCGATCATCGGCGCCAACCAAAAATACGAGAAGTATTGGGCGAGGATCAAGGCCGAGTTCGATGAGCACAAGCTGATCACTAGCTACTACAACAAACTGACAATGAAGAGGAGTCAAAAGGCAATGTCGACGCGATGGGCCATCATCCGGGCGTCGGTGAACATGTTCCATGGGTTCCATGACAACTTAGAGACCAGAGGCGACAGCGACGCCGACATCAGCCAACTGGTATGACTCTTTTTTACAGAATCTGTAGCGCCTACATTGTGTTTGATGAAATGCTTGCGCTTTCTTTGGTTAGTTTGACAAGGCCATGGATTTGTACAGGAAGAACTCGGATGGGCATAAGTCGTTCGCGCTCATGCATTGCTATAGCAAGTTCAAGAAGAACCCCAAATGGCAGTTGACTCACGTTTCGTTGTCGAAGGGGAAAGACACCATTGATCTGGATGCACCGCTGGCAACATCGGCAGGGCGCCCTGTCAGCAACAAGGATGCCAAGGCCGCCTTGGCCGACGCTGCATCGTCCGAGAATACGCAGGCGTCGCTCACACAGTGCCTCGTCAAGGTCTCCTCGACCTTGCTCTCTCGCGACAAAAAGGCCGAGGAAAGGTGGGCGGCTGTAATGTCCCAGGTTTAGAGACGATCGAGGGGTAGATTTTAGAAAGGGATGTGCACTGCATCGTAAATTCTGGGGAAATTTCGCGCTTTTAAAAGAAAACTGCATCGAAGAGGGACAAGTTTCTCTCTCGACACCTTACAAGGTTAGGGTTTCGAGAGTGCGATAAACTTGCACCTCACTTAGCTCAATTAGGGTTTTGAGAAGAGAGGAGAGTTAGTGCATCACAACTTTAAGTTGCATGATTGAATTCAAACATCATATGAATATCTCATAATTCAAATTTGAGGTAATTCATTAAACAAATTATAAATAATCAAGAATATAAATAGTACAACTATACAAAGCTCATTAAGGAAAATTGGAGATTTATTGATAATCACACATGATACATTGTCATTTACAATATTCAGAAATGAATTAAGAAATATTACAACACATTACATGAATTGAATAAAAGGGAAAAAGAAAAGGAAAATTACAAGTCAACTAAATGTCCTAAACTACATTGTTGAACATCATGTAATTCTTGCTCTTGATGATCTTGATCTTTATCTTGATCATCACATTGTTCCCTGCAATCACACACACAAAATCAAGCAAACTGATTATGCCAAGTGGCATTGCCACTTGGCAGGTTAGCAAAAGAAAGTAGAAATTGAGTGGATATGATAGGAACCAGCCGAGCTGATCCACTCAGCTGCACAAGCCACACACACACAAGCTGCTCACAAAGCTTGAGTGCATGTGCAACAGCAAGCCATGGTTGTGCATGCACAACAGCACATACACACGGCCAGGGGAGTCACCAAACGATGCCAGGCATTGCTGTCGACCAGAGAAGCAAGGGCAAGGCACATAAAAGCTTTTCACAGCAAAAACCGTAGTCATTTGCATCGACACAAGCTTCAGGGTAAGAACAGCAAGAACACCTCAAGAAGAGCAAGAACAGGTGAACAGCTAGAGCTGCTCCACCTATTCTAGCAACCCACAGAAATTAATCAAGTAGCACAAGCTTGCAAGGAGGAGCAGGGCAAGCACGAGCACATCACAGAAGAAATCCTCTACACCAACAAATAATTCTAGGAGCTGGAGTGAGGTATACTCAAATCCATGAGCAAACATCAGTTTTGCTCATAACACAAGCATGTGCATAACACAAACACAAGCCAGAGGGTATGATCACCCTGTGTGCATCATCATTTGGTGTTAAACCATTTGAAGCTGGCAAAAAGGGGAATAAGCCAGAAGAAAATCATCCTAGGGAAGAAATGGTCAAGCCAAGTGCATTGATACGCGTACAGCACGCGTCCGTTGGGAACCCCAAGAGGAAGGTGTGATGCGTACAGCGGCAAGTTTTCCCTCAGTAAGAAACCAAGGTTTATCGAACCAGTAGGAGCCAAGAAGCACGTTGAAGGTTGATGGCGGCGGAGTGTAGTGCGGCGCAACACCAGGGATTCCGGCGCCAACGTGGAACCTGCACAACACAACCAAATTACTTTGCCCCAACGTGACAGTGAGGTTGTCAATCTCACCGGCTTGCTGTAACAAAGGATTAGATGTATAGTGTGGATGATGATTGTTTGCAGAAAACAGTAGAACAAGTATTGCAGTAGATTGTATTCGATTAAAAGAATAGACCGGGGTCCACAGTTCACTAGAGGCATCTCTCCGATAAGAATAAGCATGTTGGGTGAACAAATTACAGTTGGGAAATTGACAAATAAAGAGGGCATGACCATGCACATACATGATATGATGAGTATAGTGAGATTTAATTGGGCATTACGACAAAGTACATAGACCGCTATCCAGCATGCATCTATGCCTAAAAAGTCCACCTTCAGGTTATCATCCGAACCCCTTCCAGTATTATGTTGCAAACAACAGACAATTGCATTAAGTATGGTGCGTAATGTAATCAACAACTACATCCCTAGACATAGCATCAATGTTTTATCCCTAGTGGCAACAGCACATCCACAACCTTAGAACTTTCTGTCACTGTCCCAGATTTAATGGAGGCATGAACCCACTATCGAGCATAAAATACTCCCTCTTGGAGTTAAAAGCAAAAACTTGGCCAGAGCCTCTACTAATAATGGAGAGCATGTGATGTCTACGCCTCCTCCTTTTCCTGTAGACAGTGTTGGGCCTCCAAGAGCAGAGGTTTGTAGAACAGCAGCAAGTTTTCCCTTAAGTGGATCACCCAAGGTTTATCGAACTCAGGGAGGAAGAGGTCAAAGATATCCCTCTCATGCAACCCTGCAACCACAAATCAAGAAGTCTCTTGTGTCCCCAACACACCTAATAGGTGCACTAGTTCGGCGAAGAGATAGTGAAATACAGGTGGTATAAATAAGTAGTAGCAACGGCACCAGAAAAGTGCTTTGCCCAGGACAGTAAACAAGCAGTAGTAACGCAGCAGTAGTAACGCAGTAAAACAGTAAACAAGCGATAGCAGTATTTAGGAACAAGGCCTAGGGATCATACTTTCACTAGTGGACACTCTCAACATTGATCACATAACAGAATAGATAAATGCATACTCTACACTCTCTTGTTGGATGATGAACACATTGCGTAGGATTACATGAACCCTCAATGCCGGAGTTAACAAGCTCCACAATTCAATGTTCATATTTAAATAACCTTAGAGTGCATGAAAGATCAACACGACTAAACCAAGTACTAACATAGCATGCACACTGTCACCTTCACACTATGTAGGAGGAATAGATCACATCAATACCATCATAGCAATAGTTAACTTCATAATCTACAAGAGATCATAATCATAGCCTACGCCAAGTACTAACACGGATGCACACACTGTCACCATTACACCGTGCAGGAGGAATAGAATACTTTAATAACATCACTAGAGTAGCACATAGATGAATAGTGATACAAAACTCATATGAATCTCAATCATGTAAAGCAGCTCATGAGATTATTGTATTGAGGTACATGGGAGAGAGATGAACCACATAGCTACAGCGGAGCCCTCAGCCTCGGGGGTGGATTATTCCCTCCTCATCATGGAGGCAGTGATGGCGGTGAAGATGGCGGTGAAGACGGCGGTGGAGATGGCTCCGGTGGCAATTCCCCGTCCCGGCAGGGTGCCGGAACAGCGACTTCTGTCCCCCGAATTGGAGTTTCGCGATGTGGCGGCGCCCCTGGAGTCTTTCTGGAGTTTCGTCAATCGGTGTCGAAGTTTTAGGTCACGACGGCTTAAATAGGCGAAGAGTCGGAGTCGGAAGAGTCCTGAGGGGCCCACACCATAGGGTGGGGTGACCACCCTCCAGGCCGCGCCGGCCTATGAGGAGGAGGCCCTGGGCCTCCCCCTGGCTTGCCCTTCTGGCTCTGTGAGTCTTCCGGCGAAATAGAATTTCTGTAATTTTTCTGGATTTTTCCGAGCAATTTGGTTTTTGGGCCTTTTCTGCAATAAACAGACATAATAAACAGAAACTGGCACTGTGGCATCTTGTTAATAGGTTAGTCCAATAAATGCCATAATATGATATAAAGTGCAAGCAAAACATGTAGGTATTGTCATAAAACAAGCATGGAACATCAGAAATTATAGATACGTTGGAGACGTATCAGCATCCCCAAGCTTAGTTCCTACTCGTCCTCGAGTAGGTAAACGATAAAAGATAATTTCTGAGGTGACATGCTACCAACATAATCTTAATCATACTATTGTAAAGCATATGAGATGAATGCAGCGATTCAAAGCAATGTTAATGCAATGAGTAAACAATTGAATCATATAGCAAAGACTTTTCATGAATAGTACTTTCAAGACAAGCATCAATAAGTCTTGCATAAGGGTTAACTCATAAAGCAATAAATTCATAGTAGAGACATTGAAGCAACACAATGGAAGATTAAGTTTCAGCGGTTGCTTTCAACTTGTAACATGTATATCTTATGGATAGTTGTCAATGCAAAGAAATATAACAAGTGCAATAAGCAAGTATGTAAGAATCAATGCACAGTTAATACAAGTGTTTGCTTCTAAGATGGAGAGAAATGGGTAAACTGACTCAACATAAAAGTAAAAGAATGGCCCTTCGCAGAGGGAAGCATTCATTGCTATATTTGTGCTAGAGCTTTTTATTTTGAAAACAAGAAGCAATTTTGTCAACGGTAGTAATAAAGCATATGTATCATGTAAATTATATCTTATAAGTTGCAAGTCTCATGCATAGTATACTAATAGTGCCCGCACCTTGTCCTAATTAGCTTGGACTACCGGGATTATCGCAATGCACATGTTTTAACCAAGTGTCACAAAGGGGTACCTCTATGCCGCCTGTACAAAGGTCTAAGGAGAAAGCTCGCATTGGATTTCTCGCTATTGATTATTCTCAACTTAGACATCCATACCGGGACAACATAGACAACAGATAATGGACTCCACTTTTATGCATAAGCATGTAGCAACAATTAATTTTTCTCATATGAGATTGAGGTTATATGTCCAAAACTGAAACTTCCACCATGGATCATGGCTTTAGTTAGCGGCCCAATGTTCTTCTCTAACAATATGCACGCTCTAACCATAAGGTGGTAGATCACTCTTACTTCAGACAAGACGAACATGCATAGCAACTCACATGATATTCAACAAAGAGTAGTTGATGGCATCCCCAGTGAACATGGTTATCGCACAGCAAGCAACTTAATAAGAGATAAAGTGCATAAGTACATATTCAATACCACAATAGTTTTTAAGCTATTTGTCCCATGAGCTATATATTGTAAAGGTGAATGATGGAATTTTAAAGGTGGCACTCAAGCAATTTACTTTGGAATGGCGGAGAAATACCATGTAGTAGGTAGGTATGATGGACACAAATGGCATAGTGGTTGGCTCAAGTATTTGGGATGCATGAGAAGTAATCCTTCTCGATACAAGGCTTAGGCTAGCAAGGTTGTTTGAAGCAAACACAAGCATAAACTAGTACATCAAAACTTACATAAAAGACATATTGTAAACATTATAAGACTCTACACCGTCTTCCTTGTTGTTCAAACTCAATACTAGAAATTATCTAGACCTTAGAGAAACCAAATATGCAAACCAAATTTTAGCATGCTCTATGTATTTCTTCATTAATGGGTGCAAAGTATATGATGCAAGAGCTTAAACATGAGCACAACAATTGCCAAGTATCACATTATCCAAGACATTTTAGCAAATTACTACATGTAGCATTTTCCAATTCCAACCATATAACAATTTAACGAAGAAGAAACTTCGCCATGAATACTAAAAGCTAAGAACACATGTGTTCATACGAACCAGCGGAGCGTGTGTCTCTCCCACACAAGCATTTATTCAAACAAAAACAAAAACAAAAGCACACAGACGCTCCAAGGAAAGCACATAAGATGTGACCGAATAAAAATATAGTTTCAAGAGAAGGAACCTGATAATTTGTCGATGAAGAAGGGGATGCCTTGGGCATCCCCAAGCTTAGATGCTTGAGTCTTATTGAAATATGCAGGGGTGAACCACCGGGGCATCCCCAAGCTTAGAGCTTTCACTCTTCTTGATCATAGTATATCATCCTCCTCTCTTGACCCTTGAAAACTTCCTTCACACCAAACTTCTCATAAACTTCATTAGAGGGGTTAGTACATAATCAAAAACTCCCATGTTCAGAGGTGACAAAATCATTCTTAACACTTCTGGACATTGCTCAAAGCTACTGGAAGGTAATGGAACAAAGAAATCCACCCAACACAGCGAAAGAAGCAATGCGAAATAAAAGGCAGAATCTGTCAAAACAGAACAGTCCGTAAAGACGAATTTTTAATAAATACTTCCGTTGCTTAGATCAGAAAACTCAAAACTAATGAAAGTTGCGTACATATCTGAGAAACACGCACGTAAATTGGAATATTTTTCTGATTTTTCTACAGAGAAAACAGCCCAGATTCGTGACAGATAGAAATCTGTTTCTGCGCAGAAATCCAAATCTAGTATCAACCTTCGATTAGAGGCTTCACTTGGCACAACAAAACACAAAACTAAGATAAGGAGAGGTTGCTACAGTAGTAAACAACTTCCAAGACACAAATATAAAACAAAGTACTGTAGCAAAATAACACATGGGTTATCTCCCAAAAAGTTCTTTCTTTATAGCCATTAAGATGGGCTCAGCAGTTTTAATGATGCACTCGCAAGAAATAGTAGTTGAAGCAAAAGAGAGCATCAAGAAGCAAATTCAAAACACATTTAAGTCTAACATGATTCCTATGAAAAGGAATCTTGTACACAAATAAATTCATGAAGAGCAAAGTGACAAGATCAGAAAGATAAAACAAGTGTAGCTTCAAAAATTTCAGCACATAGAGAGGTATTTTAGTAACATGAAAATTTCTACCACCATATTTTCCTCTCTCATAATAACTTTCAGTAGCATCATGAGCAAACTCAACAATATAACTATCACATGAAGCATTCTTATCATGAGTCTCATGCATAAAATTATTACTCTCCACATAAGCATAATCAATTTTATTAGTTGTAGTGGGAGCAAATTCAACAAAGTAGCTATCATTATTATCATCATAAATAGGAGGTAGAGTATCATCAAAGTAAATTTTCTCCTCAATGCTTGGGGGACTAAAAAGATCATGCTCATCAAAGCCAGCTTCCCCAAGCTTAGAATTTTCCATATCATTAGCAACAATGGTATTCAATGTATTCATGCTAATATGTTCCATGGGTTTTTTAATTTTCGGATCAAACCATCCATGTCTTAAATCGGGAAATAGAGTAAAAAGCTCATTGTTGTCCATTATGCCAAACTAGTGTAAACAAAAAACAAAAAGATGCAATTGCAGGATCTAAAGGAAATAGCTTCGAGTACTTACAACGGCGAAAATAGCTTGGTAGCCGAGATCCGGAGTGTGAGTACCTTTTACCTTTCCTCCCCGGCAACGGCGCCAGAAAATAGCTTGATGTCTACGCCTCCTCCTTTTCCTGTAGACAGTGTTGGGCCTCCAAGAGCAGAGGTTTGTAGAACAGCAGCAAGTTTTCCCTTAAGTGGATCACCCAAGGTTTATAGAACTCAGGGAGGAAGAGGTCAAAGATATCCCTCTCATGCAACCCTGCAACCACAAAGCAAGAAGTCTCTTGTGTCCCCAACACACCTAATAGGTGCACTAGTTCGGCGAAGAGATAGTGAAATACAGGTGGTATAAATAAGTAGTAGCAACGGCACCAGAAAAGTGCTTTGCCCAGGACAGTAAACAAGCAGTAGTAACGCAGCAGTAGTAACGCAGTAAAACAGTAAACAAGCGATAGCAGTATTTAGGAACAAGGCCTAGGGATCATACTTTCACTAGTGGACACTCTCAACATTGATCACATAACAGAATAGATAAATGCATACTCTACACTCTCTTGTTGGATGATGAACACATTGCGTAGGATTACATGAACCCTCAATGCCGGAATTAACAAGCTCCACAATTCAATGTTCATATTTAAATAACCTTAGAGTGCATGAAAGATCAACACGACTAAACCAAGTACTAACATAGCATGCACACTGTCGCCTTCACACTATGTAGGAGGAATAGATCACATCAATACCATCATAGCAATAGTTAACTTCATAATCTACAAGAGATCATAATCATAGCCTACGCCAAGTACTAACACGGATGCACACACTGTCACCATTACACCGTGCAGGAGGAATAGAATACTTTAATAACATCACTAGAGTAGCACATAGATGAATAGTGATACAAAACTCATATGAATCTCAATCATGTAAAGCAGCTCATGAGATTATTGTATTGAGGTACATGGGAGAGAGATGAACCACATAGCTACAGCGGAGCCCTCAGCCTCGGGGGTGGATTACTCCCTCCTCATCATGGAGGCAGCGATGGCGGTGAAGATGGCGGTGAAGACGGCGGTGGAGATGGCTCCGGGGGCAATTCCCCGTCCCGGCAGGGTGCCGGAACAGCGACTTCTGTCCCCCGAATTGGAGTTTCGCGATGTGGCGGCGCCCCTGGAGTCTTTCTGGAGTTTCGTCAATCGGTGTCGAAGAGTCGGAGTCGGAAGAGTCCCGAGGGGCCCACACCATAGGGTAGGGTGACCATCCTCCAGGCCGCGCCGGCCTATGAGGAGGAGGCCCTGGGCCTCCCCCTGGCTTGCCCTTCTGGCTCCGTGAGTCTTCCGGTGAAATAGAATTTCTGTAATTTTTCTGGATTTTTTCGAGCACTTTGGTTTTTGGGCCTTTTCTGCAATAAACAGACATAATAAACAGAAACTGGCACTGTGGCATCTTGTTAATAGGTTAGTCCAATAAATGCCATAATATGATATAAAGTGCAAGCAAAACATGTAGGTATTGTCATAAAACAAGCATGGAACATCAGAAATTATAGATACGTTGGAGACGTATCAGCATGCAAGATCATAAACAACACATAAATCATAGATTGATAATCAACATAGCATAGTATTCTCTATTCATCGGATCCCAGCAAACACAACATGTAGCATTACAGATAGATGATCTTGATCATGTTAGGCAGCTCACAAGATCCAACAATGAAGCACAATTAGGAGAAGACGACCATCTAGCTACTGCTATGGACCCATAGTCCAGGGGTGAACTACTCACTCATCACTCAGGAGGCGACCATGGCGGTGAAGAGTCTTCCGGGAGATGATTCCCCTCTCCGGCAGGGTGCCGGAGGCGATCTCCTGAATCCCCCGAGATGGGATTGGCGGCGGCGGCGTCTCTGGAAGGTTTTCCGTATCGTGGCTCTCGGTACTGGAACTATTATCGATGAAGGCTTCTTATAGTCGGAGAGGTAGGTTTAGGGGCGACGCGAGGGGCCCACACACTAGGCCGGTGCGGCCAGGGCTTGGGCCGCGCCGCCCTAGCGTCTGGCCGCCTCGTCGCCCCACTTCGTATCTCCCCCGGTCTTCTGGAAGCTTCGTGGAAAAATAGGCCCCTGGGCGTTGATTTCGTCCAATTCCGAGAATATTTCCTTACTAGGATTTCTGAAACCAAAAACAGCAGAAAACAGCAACTGGCTCTTTGGCATCTCGTTAATAGGTTAGTGCCGGAAAATGCATAAATATGACATAAAGTATGCATAAAACATGTAGGTATCATCAATAAAGTGGCATGGAACATAAGAAATTATCGATACGTTGGAGACGTATCAACATCCCCAAGCTTAGTTCCTGCTCGTCCTGAGTAGGTAAACGATAACAAAGATAATTTCTGGAGTGACTTACCATGGAATTCTTAGGGTTCCAGAATATGCTTATTTTACTAGTCTTCGGAAACGGAAAACCCTGCATGCCATCATAACCTTGATCAATACTATTGTAAGCACATGTAATGAATGCAGCGATCAAAGCAATGGTAATACAATGAGTAAACAAATGAATCATATAGCAAAGACTTTTCATGAATAGTACTTTCAAGACAAGCATCAATAAGTCTTGCATAAGAGTTAACTCGTAAAGCAATAATTCAAAGTAAAGGCATTGAAGCAACACAAAGGAAGATTAAGTTTCAGCGGTTGCTTTCAACTTGTAACATGTATATCTCATGGATGTTGTCAATGTAAAGTAATATAACAAGTGCAATATGCAAGTATGTAGGAATCAATGCACAGTTCACACAAGTGTTTGCTTCTTGAGATGGAGAGAAATAGGTGAACTGACTCAACATAAAAGTAAAAGAAAGGCCCTTCGCAGAGGGAAGCATTGATTGCTATATTTGTGCTAGAGCTTTGGTTTTGAAAACAAAAAGAGAGCATAAAAGTAAAGTTTTGAGAGGTGTTTGTTGTTGTCAACGAATGGTAGTGGGCACTCTAACCCCCTTGCCAGACAAACCTTCAAAGAGCGGCTCCCATCAATTATTTTTATTTTTTGGGTGGCACTCCTTCCAACCTTGCTTTCACAAACCATGGCTAACCGAATCCTCGGGTGCCTGCCAACAATCTCATACCATGAAGGAGTGCCTTTTTTATTTTAGTTTTATTATGATGACACTCCTCCCCACCTTTGCTTTCTCAAGCCATGGCTAACCGAATCCTCGGGTGCCGTCCAACAATCACATACCATGGAGGAGTGTCTATTTTTGTAACATTATGATGGTTAATTAACTTGGGACTGGGAATCCCATTGCCAGCTCTTTTTGCAAAATTATTGGATAAGCGGATGAAGCCACTAGTCCATTGGTGAAAGTTTCCCAACAAGAATGAAAGATAAACACCACATACTTCCTCATGAGCTATAAAACATTGACACAAATCAGAGGTGATAAATTTTGAATTGTTTAAAGGTAGCACTCAAGCAATTTACTTTGGAATGGCAGAGAAATACCATGTAGTAGGTAGGTATGGTGGACACAAGTGGCATAGTGGTTTGCTCAAGGATTTTGGATGCATGAGAAGTATTCCCTCTCAATACAAGGCTTAGGCTAGCAAGGCTATTTGAAACAAACACAAGTATGAAGCGGTACAGCAAAACTCACATAAAAGACATATTGTAAACATTATAAGACTCTACACCGTCTTCCTTGTTGTTCGACCCTTACTAGAAATTATCTAGACCTTAGAGAGACCAATTATGCAAACCAAATTTTAGCAAGCTCTATGTATTTCTTCATTAATGGGTGCAAAGTATATGATGCAAGAGCTTAAACATGAGCACAACAATTGCCAAGTATCACATTATCCAAGACATTTTACCAATTATTACATGTAGCATTTCCCGTTTCCAACCATATAACAATTTAACGAAGAAGATTCAACCTTCGCCATGAATATTATGAGTAAAGCCTAAGAACATATTTGTCCATATGCAACAACGGAGCGTGTCTCTCTCCCACACAATGAATGCTAGGATCCATTTTATTCAAACAAAACAAAAACAAAAACAAACCGACGCTCCAAGCAAAGTACATAAGATGTGATGGAATAAAAATATAGTTTCACTAGAGGAACCTGATAATGTTGTCGATGAAGAAGGGGATGCCTTGGGCATCCCCAAGCTTAGACGCTTGAGTCTTCTTGAAATATTCAGGGGTGAACCACCGGGGCATCCCCAAGCTTAGAGCTTTCACTCTCCTTGATCATATTGTATCATCTCCCTCTCTTGATCCTTGAAAACTTCCTCCACACCAAACTCAAAACAACTCATTAGAGGGTTAGTGCATAATCAAAATTCACATGTTCATCGGTGACATAATCATTCTTAACACTTCTGGACATTGCATAAAGCTACTGAAATTTAATGGAATAGACAAATCCATCAAGCATAGCAAAACAGGCAATGCGAAATAAAAGGCAGAATCTGTCAAAACAGAACAGTTCGCAAAGACGAATTTTATTGAGGCACCAGACTTGCTCAAATGAAAATGCTCAAATTTAATGAAAGTTGCGTACATATCTGAGGATCACTCACGTAAATTGGCATAATTTTCTGAGTTACCTACAGAGAATTAGGCCCAGATTCATGACAGCAAAGAAATTTGTTTCTGCGCAGTAATCCAAATCTAGTATGAACCTTACTATCAACGACTTTACTTGGCACAACAATACAACAAAACTAAGATAAGGAGAGGTTGCTACAGTAGTAACAACTTCCAAGACTCAAATATAAAACAAAAGTGCAGTAGTAAAATCATGGGTTGTCTCCCATAAGCGCTTTTCTTTAACGCCTTTCAGCTAGGCGCAGAAAGTGTGTATCAAGTATTATCAAGAGATGATGCATCTACAGTGGGGTTTGGAGTTTTCTCAACCATGCATTGTATTTTGGATACATAAGTTTCAGAGGCTCCCTTTTCATTAGTCTTGGGCTTGCTACTCTCATCAAACAAATTTTCAGGAACAAGCCAAGCATAATTATCATCTAGAGCTTCATGCATTGCTAGGAGCTTACAAGGTATCGGTGCTTTAATCTCCCCACCATCATTAACATTATTAGTGTACTTAATTCTATCCATATCCATCTTTTCAAGTGTTCTTTTCAAATCGGTGAACATACCAAGCCTCTTATGCTTAATAAAAACTTCTCTAGCTTCTTTGGCTATATCCTCAAATTCTCGCACTAGGACTTTTAAAACAAAATCTCTCTTCTCTCCCCTCTCCATATCAGAAAGTGCAAGAAACATGTGTTGTATCATGGGGTTGAGACTAATAAATCTAGCTTCCATCATGCGTACCAAACAAACAGAGGCATCTTCATAAGTAGGGACAGCTTTTGCCAGGGGTATATCTTTAAGATCTTCGTGCATACTAACATGGGTGAAAAATTCTTCTATATTATCTCTTCCAATTATAGACCCTTGTCCCACTGGTATATCTTTTAAAGTAAAATTAGGAGGAAACATGATGAAGTAAGTAAAGTAAATGCAAGTAACTAATTTTTTTGTGTTTTTAATATAACAAACAAGATAGCAAATAAAGTAAAACTAGCAACTAATTTTTTTGTGTTTTGTTTTAGTGCAGCAAACAAAGTACTAAATAAAATAAACCAAGACAAAAACAAAGTAAAGAGATTGGAGGTGGAGACTCCCCTTGCAGCGTGTCTTGATCTCCCCGGCAACGGCGCCAGAAAAAGATTTGCTGGCGTGCAGTTGACGTGGGAGTTAGAAATCTCTGTGGTGTAATTTCCTTCATGTCCCCGGCAACGGCGCCAGAAAAAGAGCTTGATACGCGTACAGCACGCGTCCGTTGGGAACCCCAAGAGGAAGGTGTGATGCGTACAGCGGCAAGTTTTCCCTCAGTAAGAAACCAAGGTTTATCGAACCAGTAGGAGCCAAGAAGCACGTTGAAGGTTGATGGCGGCGGAGTGTAGTGCGGCGTAACACCAGGGATTCCGGCGCCAACGTGGAACCTGCACAACACAACCAAATTACTTTGCCCCAACGTGACAGTGAGGTTGTCAATCTCACCGGCTTGCTGTAACAAATGATTAGATGTATAGTGTGGATGATGATTGTTTGCAGAAAACAGTAGAACAAGTATTGCAGTAGATTGTATTCGATTAAAATAATGGACCGGGGTCCATAGTTCACTAGAGGCGTCTCTCCGATAAAAATAAGCATGTTGGGTGAACAAATTACAGTTGGGCAATTGACAAATAAAGAGGGCATGACCATGCACATACATGATATGATGAGTATAGTGAGATTTAATTGGGCATTACGACAAAGTACATAGACCGCTATCCAGCATGCATCTATGCCTAAAAAGTCCACCTTCAGGTTATCATCCGAACCCCTTCCAGTATTAAGTTGCCAACAACAGACAATTGCATTAAGTATGGTGCGTAATGTAATCAACAACTACATCCTTAGACATAGCATCGATGTTTTATCCCTAGTGGCAACAGCACATCCACAACCTTAGAACTTTCTGTCACTGTCCCAGATTTAATGGAGGCATGAACCCACTATCGAGCATAAATACTCCCTCTTGGTGTTAAAAGCAAAAACTTGGCCAGAGCCTCTACTAATAACGGAGAGCATGCAAGATCATAAACAACACATAAATAATAGATTGATAATCAACATAGCATAGTATTCTCTATTCATCGGATCCCAGCAAACACAACATGTAGCATTACAGATAGATGATCTTGATCATGTTAGGAAGCTCACAAGATCCAACAATGAAGCACAATTAGGAGAAGACGACCATCTAGCTACTGCTATGCACCTATAGTCCAGGGGTGAACTACTCACTCATCACTCCGGAGGCGACCATGGCGGTGAAGAGTCCTCCGGGAGATGATTCCCCTCTCCGGCAGGGTGCCGGAGGCGATCTCTTGAATCCCCCGAGATGGGATTGGCGGCGGCGGCGTCTCTGGAAGGTTTTCCGTATCGTGGCTCTCGGTACTGGAACTATTTTTCATGAAGGCTTCTTATAGTCGGAGAGGTAGGTTTAGGGGCGATGCGAGGGGCCCACACACGTACTAGGCCAGCGCGGCCAGGGCTTGGGCCGCGCCGCCCAAGCGTCTGGCCGCCTCATCGCCCCACTTCGTATCTCCCCCGGTCTTCTGGAAGCTTCGTGGAAAAATAGGCCCCTGGGCGTTGATTTCGTCCAATTCCGAGAATATTTCCTTACTAGGATTTCTGAAACCAAAAACAGCAGAAAACAGCAACTGGCTCTTCGGCATCTCGTTAATAGGTTAGTGCCGGAAAATGCATAAATATGATATAAAGTATGCATAAAACATGTAGGTATCATCAATAAAGTGGCATGGAACATAAGAAATTATCGATACGTTGGAGACGTATCATGCATTATCACTGAGGCAAACCAAAGAATCCAGCAAGGATTGATCCACAGCTAGCCTAACCCAACTCACCTAGCACTAAATGGTTCACTAACCATCAGACTTTAGACAAATCATTGTCTATTTGATTTCAACATCAAAAGCTACTGGCAATCCAACAAAAGGAACACCCAGAAAGCATCCAGTGAGTCACAGCTAGCCAACAAGGGTGGGAGCTACCTAAACGAGAAAGAACCGTGGCACAGTGGTCACCTCTACCACTGAAACAGCCCAAACCACCAAGCCTTGCACAGTTATCATCACCCAGATGGGTTCAAAAGGAGGGCTAGGGTACACAACCAGGTGTTGGCATCCATCTAGCCCTGCCACAGTTAATAGAATGATCACAACTGCAAGCAGTTCACATCACTTATCCATTTCAGTAAATCTAGGCAATACAGATAAGTGAATCATACAAGTAATCAAAGCACCAGAGCCTTGCAGATGATCCAATGGATCATTGCAAGCAACAGCAACTGCTTGAGCAAGCACCAGGACACACCAAAGACAGTGCAGACCAGCACACATCACAGTTAAGCGATGTGCACAGTAATAAGCACAGCAGCTTTTACAAGCAACTGATGATCACAAGATCACCAGAAGCTTGCTAGAGCATGCTACAGCATGCTAGAACCAATTCTAGTATCAATACATGGACCAGATAATTAAATCAACCATATAACTGAACAATTGCATCACAGATAAGTGAATAAAGCATTACAATTGTATCCAGAAGCACATCAAAGGCATGAGGTACCACTGGATCAAGTACACAGGGATAGCACACAACACACATCACTGGATGATGCTGCTTAGCCAACAACAATGCTCAATTGAGCATGATCATGAATTATAGCACAGAGAATAGCACAGCTGAAGCACTGGCTCTTGCAAATTGCAAGGATGACACACAGTCATCAGGCCAGAGGCAAGGAATTGCATACACAGGAGAGGCAGGAGTCCTACAGCAACAGCAGGAATAGTTAAATAAGCATAGCATCACATCATGCTCATGAGAAAGAGCTCATGAGTTGCAACAGCAAGTTATCAAGCAGAATAGCACAACACAGAAGCTAGGATCCATGGCAGATGCACAGCAGCAGCGTACGCATAACAGTAGCAAGCACAGCAGCAGCGCAGCAGCTTGCCAAACCCTAGCACGGCGTAGCAGCAGCATCACGGCATGGCCAGCATCTCCACGAGGGGAAGCAAGGCCAGTGGCCAGAGCTAGGCAAGAAGAGGAGGAGAAGAGGTAGAACAGGTAGCAAAGGAGAAGGAGGAGCACATACCGGGGAGGAAATGGTCGACACGGCCATGGCGGCCACGACGGCGCACGCCAGGGCACACGGCGGCACCAGGCCTGGCCAAGCTAAGCCTCGGCGACCACCACAGCACCCCAGCGCAGCACCACGCGCCCTGGGGAGCGCCAGGAGGAAGGGCCACTGCCTCTCCAATGCGCGGCGCCGGCGGACGCCGAAAGCCAGGCGCACGGGAGGGTCGATGGCGAGCGAACGGGGACGCAAGCATCAGATCGACGCGGACCATCAGCTCCGCCGTCGAGAGGCGGTCCAGATCCACACGATCTCGCCGGCGGGAGTGGCCGGAGGCGGCCGGAGTAATTCGGCGATGGCGCGTGCGACGCGGGAGTCGCCAGAGCTCGAAGGGCTAGGGTTCGCGAGAGAGAAGTGGAAGGGGACGGGTGCGTCCGACCGAGCCAGACAGGCGGCTCGGGTTAGGGTTAACCTGCTGGGCCACCCTGACAAGTGGGCCTAGGGGCTTTTTTGACTTTTCACAATTCCAATTAAAACAGAAACTTTGAAAGTGCATAGAAAATTATAAATAGCTCTAAAAAAATAATTAAATATGAAAACTACTCAGGATAAAATTCTCTATCATAATAAAATATGAAAAGGAATTTTTGAAGACAAACAAGATTAAGTCCAAATTCGATGATTAAAATAATCATTTAAATCACACCTTGTATTTTCAATAACGAAAATAAGCCCCTAAATACTTTTGGACTTTAAAAACACCTTGACAACATTTCAAGGTTGTATTTTACCCTAAACAGAGTATCCCTAAATCATTCTTAGTATTAACCTCTCACATGAAATGATAAAAACACCGGAAGGGGGGAAACAACCCTAAAAGCTGAATCATGCATAATTGCTTCTTTAACCATTGCCCTTATCGGACAATGATGCTATTTTTCAGCAACAGAGGACAAGGGTCAGTCCACACCATCCAACTGCAACACTTTGCAGTGTTCAGGCAAGTTCATCACTTGCTCATGTCATTCGAGTATTTTTACCAAATTACTTGCAAAGTACTATGTTTATCACTATTGCATAAAAAGCAAAAACCACTATTTTCATAATTATGAATATGACTAAGTGGTGGGCAATGGAACCATGGATTGTGTTGATATGGTGGAGGTTCCATTGCAAGGGTTTATATCCATCTAGGATTAAACAACAAATGTCGTCCAGTGATTCTTGTGCCGTAATACCCGTGTTAACCATAAGATCCGGAGTGGGACGGAGTAGTCAAAAGTGTTTCCACCTCTCGTTCATCAACGGATTCGCATTACTGTAGGCACTTGATCTCGAGAGACAAGATGCAGGGTGGGGAACCCGTAGAAGTCCCCACGGTAATGTGGTCTATGATGGGTTGCAACTGCCGGCGAAGGAATTTATGGTAGAGCCCTGAATTGACGTCGTGGTCGGGGTCCATCCTTAATTGGTGTAAGAGGACCGGCGAGGACCCAGGGTCGGAGATTGCAACAAAGGGTGGGTGTTCAAGGTAGCTGAGGAACATGATTGGCTAGACCTTATACCGGGCCTCACACCGAAGGAAGTGTGGACGGGAAAGCTGCCCGGTTGGCACCAAGGTTAAGATCGCTTATGGGTAAAGCAACACACCTCTGCAGAGTGTAATGAATCGTGACCTGTCACTCCCTGTTCCGGGATTTGGAACTGCGAACGCTGCCGGAAAGGAACTCCGTGAAGTTCTAGTAAACCGGTGAAGGCTGACGGACATAGTTCTTTGGAATAAAAGCAACCTCTTGAAGAAATGTTTATCAAAACCTGCATTGGTATTAGAATTTCTGGTCTGATATCGTAGCTAGTGCATTAAACACCTCTTTCCTATAATGAACTTGTTGAGTACGCTCGTACTCATACCACTCTTAAATCCCCTGCTTAGATTGTCTGAATCGACTGGAGGAGGACAACGACGACCCTGAAGGAGCCGAAGTCATCGGCTATGAAGAACCGGACCTCTCTGGAGGTGTTGAAGGTGTAGACTACCTCATAGTCTACGGAACCGGGGAGGGTTTCGGAGGAGAGCAAGCTTGGACCTACCGAGTAGTAGTAATATCCGAGCAGTACGAACTCTTAGTACTTATCTGCTCGAGGAGAATAAAATGTATAACTTAGTAAGACTCTTATATTGTAAGTTAAGTCGGGTTCGCCTCGAACCCAGGAGTATCCCTCTTAGGACCCAAGAGGAGCTCCAAGATGATATGTACATGTTGCTTGTAATAATAAATGAATGAGTTATGGACCTGCTATGTTTGTTGTACTACTCTGAGGGATGTAATATTTGCGGATTGGTACTTCGTGAATGTTATATCAACGACTGGCATACTACAACATGCAGTGGTAAGCAGGGTCACCACAGTTGGTATCAGAGCAAAAGCTTTGACCTTTGGTTGGAACCTAGTAAATGGGACAGAACGTTAGGAGTCAAATGGGATTACTAAAGAATTCTCTAAAAATATGGTGTATATTCACTTGAGAATAAAACAATCATATCTTTTAGTGCGATAATTCTTTATTATCTCTATTATGATGCATCATTACTAAGATTATATTCTTTCTATTCTATAGCCAACTATTGCAAGTTCACGTTCGGGACGTAACATGAAAGTGATGGAGTCAACATTGAGTGACTATGACGGAGGACTCGCGGATATTCTTTGTGCCATGTTACTTGAATTTGGGTGCGATTCCCAAATCCAAGTAATGAAATACATGTACTACGATGGTACAGAATTGGCGAAGTGTAGGGTAGGACTAAGACTTCCAGAATCCCTAGGAATGAGTATAGTGATGCTAGCAGGTGAGGCTAGAACCATCCGAACAGCCTACCACATAGCCATAATGAGAGCCATCACTGATATTCGGGAACATAAGACGAAGGAGCTTATTGGTTCCGAATTCACACACATTCCTCATATGGAGGAGGAAGATGATCCTATGCTTAACCACTTCAAGCTTGCAAAACGCAAACCAGCAGAAGCCGCTAAGTACATGGATAACAGCCACAACTTACTATCATTGTTCTTTCAGCTGAACCGACATCTGTTGGGGGCAATTGATACAATGTTAGAAGAGTTCACTGAGCCCAAGGAGGAGGCGAAGGGAAAGGAACCAATGGAGGATGAGGTTCACACACCAGTTTATTCAGCTGGTGATTTCATTAGTATTGACCATCCCGAACAACAAACCACACCCATTACACCTAGGTACTATCCTAGCAGTTCCCACGGAGGATATGAGGGTGGAGAGGAATCCGGAAACCATCAGCGTTCCGAGACTCCTATAGAGAACTCAACAGGTTGGCGTTGGGGGTCAGACACGGGAACCTATGGCGATCCAGTCAGAGGTAATTCTGAGATGGAGGAAGACGCCACAACCTAGTTCCAGAACAATCAGTATAATAGGGGAGACTATGAGTATCCTATACTGATTGAGTCGGATACTGATGGAGGAAATACCTATGGCGGAGTCACAGGGGAGTACACCCGATGGGTGGATTATGATGTATTGAATAATCAGTTCATGAACACAGATTTTTCCCTGGGATCATCCTCTGATTCCGACTACAAGCCGACGGGAAGACCCTATGTTCCAGATTCTTTCAGGAGGACTACAGGTTCGACCGGATGGAAGCCTGGGATGTACCGGGAGTAAATCACGACTAGAGACTACCATGGGAGGCGAGACTACAATACAGTCGTACCACATGTATTGTAGTATGTAATATTTGTAGAAATTTGTACATATACTTCAATAAGTGAGTTTGCATACTCACACCGTCACTGAGTACTGTAATAAACCACTTAAGTATGTATATACATGGTATATGTTTTGTATGATTTGGATTTGCTTCTTGATTTCCATTGCGTGACTAGTTTTGTGCACAAAGTTGAGCTCAGAAAACTTGTGCATGGAGTAACTATGAGTACCACTTTGTGTTGCAGAACTAGGGGGATATGTCGGGAGCGACGGGTGAGGAGAGTGAAGCATAGCGCCTCGAGCGTGAGGCCAAGCAGAAGGAAGAGGCTGATGAAGCAGCCAGAAACCAGTTTCCACCACCACCACCACCCATGACGCAGCAGAACTTCCTCCAATACATGCAAATGTTGGAGGAAAGACAACGAGTGACTATGGAGCAGCAAAATAAGTTCTTCCAGGAACTGCTGCAACAGAACAAGGTGGAGAGGCCAGATAATCAGGGAGTCACTTTGTCTGACTTCCAGAATACCAAGCCAATATCCTTCGCATACGCGCCCGAACCTATGGACGCGGAGGATTGGTTGATGGACACTGAGCGAAAGCTCAATACTGTAGGATGCAACGACCTGGAGAAGGTCAGGTACGCAACACACTTGTTGTGTGGACCCGCCGCATCATGGTGGGATAACATAGTAGCCGTTTATCCGGCTGAGAAAGTGTTTACATGGGAAGAGTTCAAGAGGAAGTTCAGGGAATCCAATGTCCCTGAAAGTATAGTGGAACTAAAGCGTCGAGAATTTGAAAGTCTCGAGCAGAAAGATAAGGCCATCCTGACTTATGTCAGGGAGTTTTCAAAACTGTCCCGGTATGCAGTTGAGGAGGTCAACACCGAGGACAAGAAGAAGAAGAGGTTCATGCGGGGATTAAATCCCCAGTTCAAGGTACAGCTCAGGATGATGAGAGCTATCGAGTTCCAGGAGTTGGTGGATGCAGCCATCACTTTTGAAGATGACTTCAAACAGCTGCAAGAAGAGAAGAGGAAGAAGGCTAAATTTGAGCCTAAGAGATATGTCAGCAACAAGCCGAACACTGGCTTAAGTTTCAAACCGAGGTACAACAACAACAACAGCAATAGCAACAGCTACAACAGAAGGGGTTTGAACAACCAGTCCATGGCTCAAATTGTTTGTCGTAGCTGTGGAGGCAAAGGACACTTTTCCAAGGACTGCAAGAAGCCAAGGATAATATGCTTTGGTTGTCGTGAGGAGGGGCACATGCTTCGGGATTGCCCTAAGAATAAGCAAGGAGGAGGAAACCGAGGTGGAAATACCGGAGGCAATTGGAAGAACAAGAAGCCCTTCGGCAAGTTGAACTGCACCAGCTTGGAGGAAGTGGTGAACTCCGATCAGGCAGTGATAGGTACGCTTCACATACTTAATCATCCTGGCAAAGTACTTTTTGATACTGGTGCAACTACATCATTCATTTCTCAACAATTCATCATCAAACATGGGATTAGTTGCACTAAGTTAGATACACCTATAACCATACTTTCTGCACGGGGGGGGGGGGGGGAACGATAGTAGTAACCCACACCAAATAAGGACAAGTCATTATGGTCAATAAGTGCGCGTTTGACACGGACCTGTTCATTTTACCAATGAAGGACATTGATGTCATTCTTGGTATGAATTGGTTAGAGGCAAATGGAGCCTTGATAGACTGTGTGAACAAAACAGTGTCTCCGAAAAGCCCCGATGGAAGTAGAATGATCTACCAAGGATATAAGCATACACAGATAGAAGTAGAGCTACAGTTGAATAGCATGAAGAAAGTAAAATTGGAGGATATACCTGTAGTCAATGAATTCCAGGATGTTTTTCCTAAGGAATTACCTGGAATGCCACCAGATAGGGAGATAGAGTTTACTATCGACCTAATTCCAGGAACAGCTCCGATTGCTAAAGCACCATACAAGATGGGGCCTAACGAGTTGAAAGAACTCAAGGAACAGTTGGATGACCTGGAACAGAAAGGATTTATTCAGGAAAGTATCTCACCATGGGGATCACCTGTGATATTCGTGGATAAAAGAGATGGAGGTCGAAGGATGTGCGGAGACTATAGAAACCTGAATAATGTTACTATCAAGAACAAGTACCCACTTCCTAGAATACAAGATCTATTTGATCAAGTTAGAGGCGCGGGAGTCTTTTCCAAGATTGATCTAAGATCCGGTTATCATCAGATAAAGATCAAGAAGGAAGATGTTCCGAAAACTGCCTTTGTTTCAAGGTACGGACATCATGAATACCTAGTAGTACCTTTTGGATTAACCAATGCCCCAGCAATCTTCATGAATCTTATGAATAAGATCTTCATGCCATGTATAGACAAGTTTGTCATCGTATTCATCGATGATATCTTGATATATTCCAAAGATAAAACTGAACATGTTGAACATCTGAGGATAGTATTGCAAACACTAAAAGAACATCAACTCTATGCCAAATTCAGTAAGTGTGAGTTTTGGCTAGATCAAGTAGAATTTCTTGGTCATGTTATTAGCAAGGATGGAATAGCTATTAACCCGAGCAAGGTAGCAACGGTTTTAGATTGGGAAGCACCAAAGACTGTCAAAGAAATCCGAGGATTCTTAGGAATGACAGGATACTATCGGAGATTCATTGAAGGATTCTCTAAGATAGCAGGACCAGTGACTAAGCTGTTAAGGAAGAACACACCATTCGTGTGGTCTGATGAGTGTGAGAAGAGTTTTCAGACTTTGAAAGAGAAACTCACTGATAACCCACAAGTATAGGGGATCGCGATAGTCTTCGAGGGAAGTAAAACCCAAATTTATTGATTCGACACAAGGGGAGGTAAAGAATACTTATAAGCCTTAACAACTGAGTTGTCAATTCAGCTGCACCTGGAAAAGCACTAGTAACAGGGGTGATGCGAAAGTAGCAGTAATATGAGAGCAATAGTAAAAGTAACACAGCAGCAGTAATAGCAATATGAGAGCAATGGCACCGGAAGATAGTTGATACTACTTCCAATGACATGTAGAACAAGTATATAATGATGAGAGATGGACCGGGGTTCCCAGCGATCTACACTAGTGGTAACTCTCCAATAAGTGACAAGTGTTGGGTGAACAAATTACAGTTGGGCAATTGATAGGAATCAAAGCATTAAGACAGAACATCCAGATTATTAATTATGTAGGCATGTTTTCCAATTATAGTCGTACGTGCTCGCAATGAGAAACTTGCACAACATCTTTTGTCCTACCAGCCGGTGGCAGCCGGGCCTCAAGGGAAACTACTGGATATTAAGTTACTACATTTAATAGAGTTCAGGAGCAAACCATTAAAACTCAGTGAAAACATGTGTCCCTCACATCACCGCCATCCCCTCCGGTTGTCCCGATTTCTGTCACTTCGGGGCCTTTGGTTCCGGACAGTGACATGTGCATACAACTTGTAGATACAATCTAAGCAATAATTATAGAGCTCAAATCTAAGATCATGCCACTCGGGCCCTAGTGACAAGCATTAAGCATAACAAGATTGCAGCAACAATAACTTCACAAACTTTATAGATAGACTAATCATAATGTATCATCTATCGGATCCGAACAAACACAACACCGATTACATCAGATGAATCTCAATCATGTAAGGCAGCTCATGAGATCATTGTATTGAAGTACATGGAGGAGAGAATACCAACTAGCTACTGCTAGAACCCGTAGTCCATGGGGGAACTACTCACGGAGCATGATGGAGGCGGTGGCGTCGATGGAGATGGCTTCCGGGGGCACTTCCCCGTCCTGGCAGGGTGCCGGAACAGAGACTTCTGTCCCCCGAATTGGAGTTTCGCGATGGCGGCGGCGCCCCTGGAGTCTTTCTGGAGTTTCGTCAATTGGTACTGCGTTTTTAGGTCGAAAGGGATTATATAGGCGAAGAGGCGGCGCAGGAGGGTCGACAGGGTGGCCTCACCCTAGGCCGGCACGGCCAGGGTCTGGCCCGCGCGGCCCTATGGTGTGGGGCCCCTGGCTCTCCTCCGACTCTTCTTCGGTGTTCTCGAGCCTTCCGGGAAAAATAGGAGGTTTGGCGTTGATTTCGTCCAATTCCGAGAATATTGCCCGAACAGCCTTTCTGGAACCAAAAATAGCAGAAAACAGGAACTGGCACTGTGGCATCTTGTTAATAGGTTAGTTCCGGAAAACGCATGAAATCATCATAAAGTGCAAGCAAAACATGTAAGTATTGTCATAAAACAAGCATGGAACGACAGAAATTATGGATACGTCGGGGGCGTATCAGCATCCCCAAGCTTAGTTCCTGCTCGTCCAGCGTGTAAACGATAAAAAGAATAATTTCTGTAGTGACATGCTACTTACATAACCTTGATCATACTATTACAAAGCATATGAAATGAATGAAGTGACTCAAGGCAATAATCTATAGTTGCTAACAAATAGATAACATATAGCAAAACTTTTCATGAAGAGTACTTTCAAGACAAGTATCAAAAGTCTTGCACAAGAGTTAACTCATAAAGCAATAAGTTCAAAGTAAAGGCATCGAAGCAACACAAAGGAAGATATAAGTTTCAGCGGTCGCTTTCAACTTTCAACATGCATATCTCATGGATAATTGTCAACATAAAGTAATATGATGAATGCAAATAAGCAAGTATGTAAGAATCAATGCACAGTTGACACAAGTGTTTGCTTCTAAGGTGGAAGGAAATAGGTAAACTGACTCAACATAAAAGTAGAAGAATGGTCCTTCAAAGAGGAAAGCATCGATTGCTATATTTGTGCTAGAGCTTTGATTTTGAAAACATAAAGAGAGCATAAAAAGTAAAATTTTGAGAGGTGTTTGTTGTTGTCAACGAATGGTAGTGGGCACTCTAACCCCCTTGCCAGACAAACCTTCAAAGAGCGGCTCCCATGAATTATTTATTTTTGGGTGGCACTCCTTCCAACCTTTCTTTCACAAACCATGGCTAACCGAATCCTCGGGTGCCTGCCAACAATCTCATACCATGAAGGAGTGCCTTTTTATTTTAGTTTTATTATGATGACACTCCTCCCAACCTTTGCTTACACAAGCCATGGCTAACCGAATCCTTCGGGTGCCGTCCAACAATCACATACCATGGAGGAGTGTCTATTTTTTTTGTTAATTAATTTGGGACTGGGAATCCCATTGCCAGCTCTTTTTGCAAAATTATTGGATAAGCGGATGAAGCCACTAGTCCATTGGTGAAAGTTGCCCAACAAGATTGAAAGATAAACACCACATACTTCCTCATGAGCTATAAAACATTGACATAAATCAGAGGTAATAAATTTTGAATTGTTTAAAGGTAGCACTGAAGCAATTTACTTTGGAATGGCAGGAAATACCACATAGTAGGTAGGTATGGTGGACACACATGGCATAGTTTTTGGCTCAAGGATTTTGGATGCACGAGAAGTATTCCCTCTCAGTACAAGGCTTAGGCTAGCAAGGTTGTTTGAAGCAAACACAAGTATGAACCGGTACAGCAAAACTTACATAATAACATATTGCAAGCATTATAAAACTCTACACTGTCTTCCTTGTTGCTCAAACACTTTACCAGAAAATATCTAGACCTTAAGAGAGATCAATTATGCAAACCAATTTTAACAAGCTCTACAGTAGTTCTCCACTAATTGGTTTAAACTACATGCAAAAACTTAATCATGATCTACTTGAGAGCTCAAAACAATTGCCAAGTGTCAAATTATCCAAGACATATGAGGCATTTTCTTTTCTCGACCAAATAACCATAAGTATTGTAGCTTCCAACTTTTATCATTGAACATTAAAAGTAAAACGAAGAACAAGTGTTCATATGAAAAAGCGGAGCGTGTCTCTCTCCCAAACAAGGATTGCTAGGATCCGATCTTATTCAAACAAAAACAAAAATAAAAACAAACAGACGCTCCAAGTAAAGCACATATGATGTGACTGAATAAAAATATAGTTTCAGGGGAGGAAACCTGATAAGTTGATGAAGAAGGGGATGCCTTGGGCATCCCCAAGCTTAGACGCTTGAGTCTTCTTAAAATATGCAGGGATGAACCACGGGGGCATCCCCAAGCTTAGACTTTTCACTCTTCTTGATCATATATCATCCTCCTCTCTTGACCCTTGAAAACTTCCTTCACACCAAACTTCTCATAAACTTCATTAGAGGGGTTAGTACTCAAAAAATTTGAATCCACCTTGGTCCTGTAGTGGCACATTGCAAGAACTCAATAAAACATTAGCTACAGCTCTCTACGTCTAGAAAACCTCGCTTAAAGTCTACAAGAGACAATGCAAAAAACAGAGACAGAATCTGCCAAAACAGAACAGCCAGTAAAGACGAATTTTAAATAAATACTTCCGTTGCTCAAATCAGAAAAATCAAAACTAATGAAAGTTGCGTACATATCTGAGGAACACGCACGTAAATTGGCACATTTTTCTGAGTTACCTACAGAGAAAACAGCCCAGATTCGTGACAGATAGAAATCTGTTTCTGCGCAGAAATCCAAATCTAGTATCAACCTTCGATTAGAGGCTTCACTTGGCACAACAAAATACAAAACTAAGATAAGGAGAGGTTGCTACAGTAGTAAACAACTTCCAAGACACAAATATAAAACAAAGTACTGTAGAAAAATAACACATGGGTTATCTCCCAAGATGTTCTTTCTTTATAGCCATTAAGATGGGCTCAGCAGTTTTAATCATGCTCACATAAGAAATAGTATTTGAAGCAAAAGAGAGCATCAAGAAGCAAATTCAAAACACATTTAAGCCTAACATGCTTCCTATGCATAGGAATCTTGTAAGTAAACAAGTTCATTAAAAGCAAAGTAACAAGCATAGAAAGATAGAACAAGTGTAATTTCAACAATTTCAGCATATAGAGAGGTGTATTAGTACCATGAAAATTTCTACAACCATATTTTCCTCTCTCATAATAATTTTCAGTAGCTTCATGAACAAACTAAACAATATAACTATCACATGCAGCATACTTTTCATGATTTCCAAACACATAATTTTTATCAAGTTCAAGAATAGTGGAATTAAAACTTTCAAACTTACTTTTATTAATAATATAACAAGGTGATTGATCAATCTCAAGAGATATGGGACTCATAGAATAAGTCAAGAACTCTCCAATCCCATTTTCATTAGTAGTACAATTAATATTATCAAGTAACATAGGACCATCATCTACAGCTTTATCATAAACATTTGCTAAGCAAAATTCTTTAGTACCATGCATTTCGACATCAGGCACAAACAAAGCATTATCATAAGATTTATCAAAGTAGCATGGATTATCATAAATAATAGTAGCATAATTATTCTCACAAGTTTTACTTATAGGAAATATTTCAAGAGAATCCACAGGAACATAACAGTCACCCTCTTTCGGTAAGCATGGAGGACAATCAAATAGTGTAAGAGATGAAGAGTTACTCTCATTAGAAGGTTGGCATGGGTAGCTAATCCATTCTTCCTCCTTTTGTTCGTCGCTCTCCTCTTCTTTTTCATCCAATGAGCTTTCAGGTTCATCAATTTCCTCCTCTTTTTCATCCAACGAGCTTTCAGGTTCATCAATTTCTTCTTCCACCGATTCCTGCAAATTGTGAGTGCATTCTTGTGCATTAATGTGTCTCTCTTTATAATCAAGGATATAAGGATTCCTACTGTAGCATTCTATGCAAGAATTAAGGATAGTAGAGACATAATCTTTAAGGTCCTTACAAATAGCACAAGTTTCATAATTCTCAACCATGAAGGATTCTATCTCGGAGGCTCCCATAAATAAGACAAATTGTTCTACCTCTTCGAACCCATAATGAATATAGCAATTCCGATTATAGTTCTTAATAAAAAATTCCTCACTAAAGCCACATTGAAATTTAAGATGTTTAGTATCCTGTTGAGAGCAACAGTTTATATCATGGCGTCTAAGCAAGATTCTAGCCATTGTATTCAATTTTTCTATCATAGCACTCATTATTTTACCAGTTCTTGATTCTCTATAATTATTATAACATTCTATAAGCTCCAAGTAGGTTGTAGGTTCTCCCATAACAGCAGTTTTTAATTTTTTGATTTTTCAATTTTTTATGGATTTTTGGGTATATGAGAAAAGTAAAACAAGACAAAAAGAAACTAAGCAAAAGTAAACTAAGCAAAATAATACTAGACAGAAATAAACTAAGCAAAAATAAACTAAACAAAAGTAAACTAAGCAAAACAAAACAAAATAAAATAGAGAGAGAGGTCGAGTGTACTCCCCAGGTGAACTTATGAGTAGAGCTATGCCTCCCCGGCAACGGTGCCAGAAAAATGTCTTGATAACCCACAAGTATAGGGGATCGCGATAGTCTTCGAGGGAAGTAAAACCCAAATTTATTGATTCGACACAAGGGGAGGTAAAGAATACTTATAAGCCTTAACAACTGAGTTGTCAATTCAGCTGCACCTGGAAAAGCACTAGTAACAGGGGTGATGCGAAAGTAGCAGTAATATGAGAGCAATAGTAAAAGTAACACAGCAGCAGTAATAGCAATATGAGAGCAATGGCACCGGAAGATAGTTGATACTACTTCCAATGACATGTAGAACAAGTATATAATGATGAGAGATGGACCGGGGTTCCCAGCGATCTACACTAGTGGTAACTCTCCAATAAGTGACAAGTGTTGGGTGAACAAATTACAGTTGGGCAATTGATAGGAATCAAAGCATTAAGACAGAACATCCAGATTATTAATTATGCAGGCATGTTTTCCAATTATAGTCGTACGTGCTCGCAATGAGAAACTTGCACAACATCTTTTGTCCTACCAGCCGGTGGCAGCCGGGCCTCAAGGGAAACTACTGGATATTAAGGTACTCCTTTTAATAGAGTATCGGAGCAAAGCATTAACACTCCGTGAAAACATGTGTCCCTCACATCACCGCCATCCCCTCCGGTTGTCCCGATTTCTGTCACTTCGGGGCCTTTGGTTCCGGACAGTGACATGTGCATACAACTTGTAGATACAATCTAAGCAATAATTATAGAGCTCAAATCTAAGATCGAGCCACTCAGGCCCTAGTGACAAGCATTAAGCATAACAAGATTGCAGCAACAATAACTTCACAAACTTTATAGATAGACTAATCATAATGTATCATCCATCGGATCCCAACAAACACAACACCGATTACATCAGATGAATCTCAATCATGTAAGGCAGCTCATGAGATCATTGTATTGAAGTACATGGAGGAGAGAATACCAACTAGCTACTGCTAGAACCCGTAGTCCATGGGGGAACTACTCACGGAGCATGATGGAGGCGGTGGCGTCGATGGAGATGGCTTCCGGGGGCACTTCCCCGTCCCGGCAGGGTGCCGGAACGGAGACTTCTGTCCCCCGAATTGGAGTTTCGCGATGGCGGCGGCGCCCCTGGAGTCTTTCTGGAGTTTCGTCAATTGGTACTGCGTTTTTAGGTCGAAAGGGATTATATAGGCGAAGAGGCGACGCAGGAGGGTCGATAGGGTGGCCTCACCCTAGGCCGGCGCGGCCAGGGTCTGGCCCGTGCGGCCCTATGGTGTGGGGCCCCCTGGCTCTCCTCCGACTCTTCTTCGGTGTTCTCGAGCCTTCCGGGGAAAATAGGAGGTTTGGCGTTGATTTCGTCCA
Organism: Lolium perenne; assembly: GCF_019359855.2. NCBI lineage: Eukaryota > Viridiplantae > Streptophyta > Magnoliopsida > Poales > Poaceae > Lolium > Lolium perenne. Next base: position 182,495,796 of record NC_067248.2, on the reverse strand, counting down.
ATTCCGAGAATATTGCCCGAACAGCCTTTCTGGAACCAAAAACAGCAGAAAACAGGAACTGGCACTGTGGCATCTTGTTAATAGGTTAGTTCCGGAAAACGCATGAAATCATCATAAAGTGCAAGCAAAACATGTAAGTATTGTCATAAAACAAGCATGGAACGACAGAAATTATGGATACGTCGGGGACGTATCACTCACCACATCACCGGTATTAGCAGTCCCAGAAGTTGGCAAAGATTACACCGTGTATTGTGACGCATCCAAACATGGATTGGGTTGCGTACTCATGCAAGATCGGAAAGTAATATCTTATGGATCGAGGCAACTCAGACCTCATGAAGTAAACTATCCAACACATGATTTAGAGTTAGCAGCAGTAGTATTTGCACTTAAAACTTGGAGACATTTTTTCTATGGAGCCAAGTGTGAGATCTATACTGATCATAAGAGTCTCAAGTACTTCTTCACTCAGAAGGAACTCAATATGAGACAGAAAAGATGGCTTGAACTGATCAAGGATTATGACTTGACCATCAATTATACTCCAGGAAAGGCTAATGTTGTAGCAGACGCCTTGAGTAGGAAGAGCACTGGAGGAGTGGAACAAGAAATATCACCGGAGTTGAAGAAGGAAATAAGCCAAGCCCAGATACAACTTTGGGAAAAAGAAGCTCATGAAGGACTATCGGCTTTACAAGTAGCCGATGAACTAAGTGTTAATCTAAAGAATGAGATAATCATGGGTCAATTGGACGATCCATTCATCATGGAGGAGATGAGTAGGATTGATGAGGGAAGACCATCAGAATTTCACCAAGGAGAGTCGGGATCATTATGATTCCAGAAAAGGATTTGCGTTCCGGATATTGATGAGATCAAGGAAGTTATACTCCGGGAAGCACATCAAACACCATACTCTATACATCCGGGAAGTACAACGATGTACATGGATCTCAAGGAATTGTTCTGGTGGAATAACATGAAGAGAGAGATAGCACAATACGTGGCGGAATGCCATACCTGCCAAAGAGTGAAAGCTGAACATCAAAGTCCAGCAGGAAAGTTGCAACCTTTACCAATCCCATAATGGAAATGGGAGGAGATAGGAATGGATTTCATCACCGGACTACCCATGACTAATAAAAAGAAGGATATAATATGGGTAATCGTGGACCGGTTGACGAAGAGTGCACACTTCTTAGCAGTAAACCAACAGGATAAAGGAGAGAAACTCATCGATCTTTACATCAAAGAGATTGTGAGTAAACGTGGAGTACCCAAAAAAGATTGTGTCAGATCGTGGATCCGTATTCACCTCTGCATTTTGGAAACAACTACATGAAGCCTTAGGATCCAAGTTAGACTATAGCACCGCCTATCATCCTCAGACAGGTGGACAAACAGAGAGAACAAACCAGATATTGGAAGATATGCTTAGGGCTTGTGCCCTAGACTTTGGAGGATCATGGGAGGAGCACTTACCACTAGCAGAGTTTTCATACAATAATAGCTATCAAAGCAGCATCAAGATGGCACCATTTGAAGCTCTGTATGGAAGGAAGTGTAGATCACCGATATGTTGGTATGAGGCAGGATCAAGCAAGGAGTTCAATCCTGATTATGTCAAAGAAAAGCAGCAGATCATCGACATTATAAGAGATAGGCTCAAAATAGCTCAAAGTCGACAAAAGAGTTATGCCGATCAAAAGAGAAGGACATGGCAGCCAAAGGTTGGAGACATGGTATACCTTAAAGTAAGTCTGATGAAAGGTCTTCAGAGATTCGGAGTAAAGGGAAAGCTGAGCCCTAGATACATCGGACCTTTCAAGATACTGAGTCAAAACCGAGGGTTAGCCTTTGAGTTGGATCTACCGGGAAGGTTAGCTCAAGTTCACAATGTATTCCATGTGTCTCAACTCAGGAAATGTTTAAAGACCCCAGATGAGCCAGTATCACATGATGAGCTCGAGTTACAACCAGACTTGACCTATATCAAGAAGCCAGCCAAGATTCTCGAGGAGAACTAGAAACAACTTAGGAATAGAGCCATTAAGTACTGCAAGATTCAATGCAAGCATCACCCCGAGGGGGAAGCCACCTGGGAAAAGGAAGAAGACCTGAGGAAATCGTACCCAGAACTGTTCAGGTATTACAACCACAACTTCGGGACGAAGTTTTCTTTAAGGGGGAAAGGCTGTAATGTCCCAGGTTAAGAGACGATCGAGGGGTAGATTTTAGAAAGGGATGTGCACTGCATCATAAATTCTGGGGAAATTTCGCGCTTTTAAAAGAAAACTGCATCGAAGAGGGACAAGTTTCTCTCTCGACACCTTACATGGTTAGGGTTTCGAGAGTGCGATAAACTTGCACCTCACTTAGCTCAATTAGGGTTTTGAGAAGAGAGGAGAGTTAGTGCATCACAACTTTAAGTTGCATGATTGAATTCAAACAAACTTGTGTTTGAATTTCAAATTCAAACATCATATGAATATCTCATAATTCAAATTTGAGGTAATTCATTAAACAAATTATATGACAGGAACCAGCCGAGCTAATCCACTCAGCTGCACAAGCCACACACACACACAAGCTGCTCAGACAGCTTGAGTGCATGTGCAACAGCAAGCCATGGTTGTGCATGCACAACAGCACATACACACGGCCAGGGGAGTCACCAAACGATGCCAGGCATTGCTGTCGACCAGAGAAGCAAGGGCAAGGCACATAAAAGCTTTTCACAGCCAAAACCCTAGTCATTTGCATCGACACAAGCTTCAGGGTAAGAACAGCAAGAACACCTCAATAACAGCAAGAACACCTCAATAACAGCAAGAACAGGTGAACAACTAGAGCTGCTCCACCTATTCTAGCAACCCACAGAAACTAATCAAGTAGCACAAGCTTGCAAGGAGGAGCAGGGCAAGCACAAGCACATCACAGAAGAAATCCTCTACACCAACAAATAATTCTAGGAGCTAGAGTCAGCTATACTCAAATCCATGAGCAAACATCAGTTTTGCTCATAACACAAGCATGTGCATAACACAAACACAAGCCAGAGAGTATGATCACACTGTGTGCATCATAATTTGGTGTTAAACCATTTGATGCTGGCAAAAGGGGGAATAAGCTAGAAGAAAATCATCCTAGGGAAGAAATGGTCAAGCCAAGTGCATTATCACTGAGGCAAACCAAAGAATCCAGCAAGGATTGATCCACAGCTAGCCTAGCCCAACTCACCTAGCACTAAATGGTTCACTAACCATCAGACTTTAGACAAATCATTGTCTATTTGATTGCAACATCAAAAGCTACTGGCAATCCAACAAAAGAATCACCCAGAAAGCATCCAGTGAGTGATACGTCTCCAACGTATCGATAATTTCTTATGTTCCATGCCACATTATTGATGTTATCTACATGTTTTATGCACACTTTATGTCATATTCGTGCATTTTCTGTAACTAACCTATTAACAAGATGCCGAAGTGCCAGTTCCTGTTTTCTGCTGTTTTTTGTTTCAGAAATCCTAGTAACGAAATATTCTCGGAATTGGACGAAATCAACGCCCAGGTTCCTATTTTGCCCAGAAGCATCCAGAACACATGAGAACCGCCAGAGGAGGGGCACAGGCCCACCAAACCCTAGGCCGGCGCGGCCAGGGGGGGCCTGCGCCCCCCTATAGTGTGGGCCCCCCAGAAGTCCACCGACCTTGCCCTTCCGCCTATTTAAAGCCTCCGTCGCGAAAACCCTGAGACGTTGGACGAAACCAGAGAAAACCTTCCAGAGCCGCCGCCACCGCGACGCCAAGATCTGGGGGACAGGAGTCTCTGTTTCGGCACGCCGCCGGAACGGGGAAGTGCCCCCGGAAGGCTCCTCCATCGACACCGCTGCCATCTCCACCGCCATCTTCATCACCGCTGCTGCTCCCATGAGGAGGGAGTAGTTCTCCATTGAGGCTCGGGGCTGTACCGGTAGCTATGTGGTTCATCTCTCTCCTATGTACTTCAATACAATAATCTCATGAGCTGCCTTACATGATTGAGATTCATATGATGATGCTTGTAATCTAGATGTCGTTATGCTAGTCAAGTGAATTTTACTTATGTGATCTCCGGAGACTCCTTGTCCCACGTGTGTAAAGGTGACAGTGTGTGCACCGTGTGGGTCTCTTAGGCTATATTTCACAGAATACTTATTCACTGTTATGAATGGCATAGTGAAGTGCTTATTTATATCTCTTTATGATTGCAACATGTTTTGTATCACAATTTATCTATGTGCTACTCTAGTGATGTTATTAAAGTAGTTTTATTCCTCCTGCACGGTGTAATGGTGACAGTGTGTGCATCCGTGTTAGTACTTGGTTTATGCTATGATTATGATCTCTTGTAGATTATGAAGTTAACTATTGCTATGATAGTATTGATGGGATCTATTCCTCCTTTCTTAGCATGAAGGTGACAGTGTGCATGCTACGTTAGTACTTGGTTTAGTCGTATTGATCTATCTTACACTCTAAGGTTATTTAAATATGAACATTGAATTGTGGAGCTTGTTAACTCCGGCATTGAGGGTTCGTGTAATCCTACGCAATGTGTTCATCATCCAACAAAAGAGTGTAGAGTATGCATTTATCTATTCTGTTATGTGATCAATGTTGAGAGTGTCCACTAGTGAAAGTGTAATCCCTAGGCCTTGTTCCTAAATACTGCTATCGCTGCTTGTTTACTGTTTTACTATGTTACTACTGCTGCGTTACTACTGCTTGTTTACTGTCCTGGGCAAAGCACTTTTCTGGTGCCGTTGCTACTACTTATTCATACCACCTGTATTTCACTATCTCTTCGCCGAACTAGTGCACCTATTAGGTGTGTTGGGGACACAAGAGACTTCTTGCTTTGTGGTTGCAGGGTTGCATGAGAGGGATATCTTTGACCTCTTCCTCCCTGAGTTCGATAAACCTTGGGTGATCCACTTAAGGGAAAACTTGCTGCTGTTCTACAAACCTCTGCTCTTGGAGGCCCAACACTGTCTGAGGAAAAGGAGGGGGCGTAGACATCAAGCTATTTTCTCGGCGCTGTCTTGCAGGAGGAAAGGTAAAAGGTACTCACACTCCGGATCTCGGCTACTAAGCTATTTTCGCCGTTGTAAGTACTCAAAGCTATTTCCTTTAGATCCTGCAATTGCAACTTTTTGTTTCTTGTTTACACTAGTTTGGCATAATGGACAAGAATGAGCTTCTTATGCTATTTCCTGATTTAAAACATGGATTGTTTGATGCGAAAATTAAAAAACCTATGGAATCTTATTTGCATGCTGGTAGTAATATTAGTATGAACGCTTTGAACACCATTGTTGATAATGATATAGAAAGTTCTAAGCTTGGGGAAGCTGGTTTTCATGATCTTTTTAGTCCCCCAAGCATTGAGGAGAAAATTTTCTTTGATGATACTTTGCCTCCTATTTATGATGATTATAATGATAGTGGTCTTTTGGTTCCACCTACTATGGAGAGTGAATTTGATTATGATTACAATATGCCTCCTATATTTGATGATAGCTACTTTGTTGAATTTGCTCCCACTACAACTACTAATAAAATTGATTATGCTTATGTGGAGAGTAATAATTTTATGCATGAGACTCATGATAAGAATGCTTTATGTGATAGTTATATTGTTGAGTTTGCTCATGTTGCTACTGAAAGTTATTATGAGAGAGGAAAATATGGTTGTAGAAATTTTCATGTTACTAAAACACCTCTCTATGTGCTGAAATTTTTCAAGCTACACTTGTTTTATCTTTCTATGCTTGTTGCATTATGCTTCATTAATTTGTTTATTTACAAGATTCCTATGCATAGGAAGCATGTTAGGCTTAAATTTGTTTTGAACTTGCTTCTTGATGCTCTCTTTCGCTTCAACTACTATTTCTTATGAGTGCATCATTAAAATTGCTGAGCCCATCTTAATGGCTATAAAGAAAGAACTTCTTGGGAGATAACCCATGTGTTATTTTGCTACAGTACTTTGTTTTATATTTGTGTCTTGGAAGTTGTTTACTACTGTAGCAACCTCTCCTTATCTTAGTTTTGTGTTTTGTTGTGCCAAGTGAAGCCTCTAATCGAAGGTTGATACTAGATTTGGATTTCTGCGCAGAAACAGATTTCTATCTGTCACGAATCTGGGCTTTTTTCTCTGTAGAAAAATCAGAAAAATATGCCAATTTACGTGCGTGTTCCTCAGATATGTACGCAACTTTCATTAGTTTTGAGTTTTCTGATCTGAGCAACGGAAGTATTTATTAAAAATTCGTCTTTACGGACTGTTCTGTTTTGACAGATTCTGCCTTTTATTTCGCATTGCTTCTTTCGCTGTGTTGGGTGGATTTCTTTGTTCCATTACCTTCCAGTAGCTTTGAGCAATGTCCAGAAGTGTTAACAATGATTGTTTCACCTCTGAACATGGGAGTTTTTGATTATGTACTAACCCCTCTAATGAAGTTTATGAGAAGTTTGGTGTGAAGGAAGTTTTCAAGGGTCAAGAGAGGAGGATGATATACTATGATCAAGAAGAGTGAAAGCTCTAAGCTTGGGGATGCCCCGGTGGTTCACCCCTGCATATTTTAAGAAGACTCAAGCATCTAAGCTTGGGGATGCCCAAGGCATCCCCTTCTTCATCGACAAATTATCAGGTTCCTTCTCTTGAAACTATATTTTTATTCGGTCACATCTGATGTGCTTTACTTGGAGCGTCTGTGTGCTTTTGTTTTTGTTTTTGTTTGAATAAATGCTTGTGTGGGAGAGAGACACGCTCCGCTGGTTCATATGAACACATGTGTTCTTAGCTTTTAGTATTCATGGCGAAGTTTCTTCTTCGTTAAATTGTTATATGGTTGGAATTGGAAAATGCTACATGTAGTAATTTGCTAAAATGTCTTGGATAATGTGATACTTGGCAATTGTTGTGCTCATGTTTAAGCTCTTGCATCATATACTTTGCACCCATTAATGAAGAAATACATAGAGCATGCTAAAATTTGGTTTGCATATTTGGTTTCTCTAAGGTCTAGATAATTTCTAGTATTGAGTTTGAACAACAAGGAAGACGGTGTAGAGTCTTATAATGTTTACAATATGTCTTTTATGTGAGTTTTGCTGCACCGGTTCATCCTTGTGTTTGTTTCAAACAACCTTGCTAGCCTAAGCCTTGTATCGAGAGGGATTACTTCTCATGCATCCAAAATACTTGAGCCAACCACTATGCCATTTGTGTCCACCATACCTACCTACTACATGGTATTTCTCCGCCATTCCAAAGTAAATTGCTTGAGTGCTACCTTTAAATTTCTATTCTCCACCTTTACAATATATAGCTCATGGGACAAATAGCTTAAAAACTATTGTGGTATTGAATATGTACTTATGCACTTTATCTCTTATTAAGTTGCTCGTTGTGCGATAACCATGTTCCTGGGGACGCCATCAACTACCTTTTGTTGAATATCATGTGAGTTGCTATGCATGTTCGTCTTGTCTGAAGTAAGGGCGATTTACCACCTTATGGTTAGAGCGTGCATATTGTTAGAGAAGAACATTGGGCCGCTAACTAAAGCCATGATCCATGGTGGAAGTTTCAGTTTTGGACATATATCCTCAATCTCATATGAGAAAATTATTAATTGTTGTTACATGCTTATGCATAAAAGAGGAGTCCATTATCTGTTGTCTATGTTGTCCCGGTATGGATGTCTAATTTGAGAATAATCAATAGCGAGAAATCCAATGCGAGTTTTCTCCTTAGACCTTTGTACAGGCGGCATAGAGGTACCCCTTTGTGACACTTGGTTAAAACATGTGCATTGTGATGATCCGGTAGTCCAAGCTAATTAGGACAAGGTGCGGACACTATTAGTATACTATGCATGAGGCTTGCAACTTGTAAGATATAATTTACATGATACATATGCTTTATTACTACCGTTGTTAAAATTGTTTCTTGTTTTCAAAACCAAAGCTCTAGCACAAATATAGCAATCGATGCTTTCCTCTATGGAGGACCATTCTTCTACTTTCATTGTTGAGTCAGTTCACCTATTTCTCTCTACCTCAAGAAGCAAACACTTGTGTGAACTGTGCATTGATTCCTACATACTTGCATATTGCACTTATCATATTACTCTATGTTGACAATATCCATGAGATATACATGTTACAAGTTGAAAGCAACCGCTGAAACTTAATCTTCCTTTGTGTTGTTTCAATGCTTTTACTTTGAATTATTGCTTTATGAGTTAACTCTTATGCAAGACTTATTGATGCTTGTCTTGAAGTACTATTCATGAAAAGTCTTTGCTATATGATTCACTTGTTTACTCATGTCATATACATTGTTTTGATCGCTGCATTCACTACATATGCTTTACAAATAGTATGATCAAGGTTATGATGGCATGTCACTCCAGAAATTATCTTTGTTATCGTTTTACCTGCTCGGGACGAGCAGAACTAAGCTTGGGGATGCTGATACGTCTCCAACGTATCGATAATTTCTTATGTTCCATGCCACATTATTGATGTTATCTACATGTTTTATGCACACTTTATGTCATATTCGTGCATTTTCTGGAACTAACCTATTAACAAGATGCCGAAGTGCCGGTTCTGTTTCTGCTGTTTTGGTTTCAGAAATCCTATTAAGTAAATATTCTCGGAATTGGACGAAATCAACGCCCAGGTTCCTATTTTGCCCGGAAGCATCCAGAACACACGAGAACCGCCAGAGGAGGGGCACAGGCCCACCAAACCCTAGGCCGGCGCGGCCAGGGGGGGCCCGCGCCCCCCTATAGTGTGGGCCCCCCAGAAGTCCACCGACCTTGCCCTTCCACCTATTTAAAGCCTCCGTCGCGAAAACCCTGAGACGTTGGACGAAACCAGAGAAAACCTTCCAGAGCCGCCGCCACCGCGACGCCAAGATCTGGGGGACAGGAGTCTCTGTTCCGGCACGCCGCCGGAACGGGGAAGTGCCCCCGGAAGGCTCCTCCATTGACACCGCTGCCATCTCCACCGCCATCTTCATCACCGCTGCTGCTCCCATGAGGAGGGAGTAGTTCTCCATTGAGGCTCGGGGCTGTACCGGTAGCTATGTGGTTCATCTCTCTCCTATGTACTTCAATACAATAATCTCATGAGCTGCCTTACATGATTGAGATTCATATGATGATGCTTGTAATCTAGATGTCGTTATGCTAGTCAAGTGAATTTTACTTATGTGATCTCCGGAGACTCCTTGTCCCACGTGTGTAAAGGTGACAGTGTGTGCACCGTGTGGGTCTCTTAGGCTATATTTCACAGAATACTTATTCACTGTTATGAATGGCATAGTGAAGTGCTTATTTATATCTCTTTATGATTGCAACATGTTTTGTATCACAATTTATCTATGTGCTACTCTAGTGATGTTATTAAAGTAGTTTTATTCCTCCTGCACGGTGTAATGGTGACAGTGTGTGCATCCGTGTTAGTACTTGGTTTAAGCTATGATTATGATCTCTTGTAGATTATGAAGTTAACTATTGCTATGATAGTATTGATGGGATCTATTCCTCCTTTCTTAGCATGAAGGTGACAGTGTGCATGCTACGTTAGTACTTGGTTTAGTCGTATTGATCTATCTTACACTCTAAGGTTATTTAAATATGAACATTGAATTGTGGAGCTTGTTAACTCCGGCATTGAGGGTTCGTGTAATCCTACGCAATGTGTTCATCATCCAACAAAAGAGTGTAGAGTATGCATTTATCTATTCTGTTATGTGATCAATGTTGAGAGTGTCCACTAGTGAAAGTGTAATCCCTAGGCCTTGTTCCTAAATACTGCTATCGCTGCTTGTTTACTGTTTTACTGTGTTACTACTGCTGCGTTACTACTGCTTGTTTACTGTCCTGGGCAAAGCACTTTTCTGGTGCCGTTGCTACTACTTATTCATACCACCTGTATTTCACTATCTCTTCGCCGAACTAGTGCACCTATTAGGTGTGTTGGGGACACAAGAGACTTCTTGCTTTGTGGTTGCAGGGTTGCATGAGAGGGATATCTTTGACCTCTTCCTCCCTGAGTTCGATAAACCTTGGGTGATCCACTTAAGGGAAAACTTGCTGCTGTTCTACAAACCTCTGCTCTTGGAGGCCCAACACTGTCTACAGGAAAAGGAGGGGGGCGTAGACATCAGTGAGTCACAACTAGCCAACAAGGGCGGGAGCTACATAACAGCAAAGAACTGCTGTCAGGGTCACCTCTACCACTGAAACAGCCCAAACCACCAAGCCTTGCACGGTTATCATCACCCAGATGGGTTCAAAAGGAGGGCTAGGGTACACAACCAAGTGTTGGCATCCATCTAGCCCTGCCACAGTTAATAGAATGATCACAACTGCAAGAAGTTCACATCACTTATCCATTTCAGTAAATCCAGGCAATACAGATAAGTGAATCATACAAGTAATCAAAGCACCAGAGCCTTGCAAATGATCCAATGGATCATTGCAAGCAACATCAACTGCTTGAGCAAGCACCAGGACACACCAGCACATGTCTGTGACCAGCACACATCACACATTAAGCAGCAGTCAGGCACAATAATAAGCACATCAACTTTTACAAGCAACTGATGATCACAAGATCATCAGAAACTTGCTAGAGCATGCTACAGCATGCTAGAACCAATTCTAGTATCAATACATGGACCAGATAATTAAATCAACCATATAACTGAACAATTGCATCACAGATAAGTGAATAAAGCATTACAATTGTATCCAGAAGCACATCAAAGGCATGAGGTACCACTGGATCAAGTACACAGGGATATCACACAACACACATCACTGGATGATGCTGCTTAGCCAACAACAATGCTCAATTGAGCATGATCATGAACTATAGCACAGAGAATAGCACAGCTGAGGCACTGGCTCTTGCAAATTGCAAGGATGACACACAGTCATCATGCCAGAGGCAAGGAATTGCATACACAAGAGAGGCAGGAGTCTTACAGTAACAGCAGGAATAGTTAAATAAGCATAGCATCACAGCATGCTCATGAGCAAGAGCTCATGAGTTGCAACAGCAAGTTATTGATGTCTACGCCCCCTCCTTTTCCTGTAGACAGTGTTGGGCCTCCAAGAGCAGAGGTTTGTAGAACAGCAGCAAGTTTTCCCTTAAGTGGATCACCCAAGGTTTATCGAACTCAGGGAGGAAGAGGTCAAAGATATCCCTCTCATGCAACCCTGCAACCACAAAGCAAGAAGTCTCTTGTGTCCCCAACACACCTATTAGGTGCACTAGTTCGGCGAAGAGATAGTGAAATACATGTGGTGTAAATAAGCAGTAGCAACGGCACCAGAAAAGTGCTTTGCCCAGGACAGTAAACAAGCAGTAGTAACGCAGCAGTAGTAACGCAAAGAAACAAAGAATAAGCAGCGATAGCAGTATTTAGGAACAAGGCCTAGGGATCATACTTTCACTAGTGGACACTCTCAACATTGATCACATAACAGAATAGATAAATGCATACTCTACACTCTCTTGTTGGATGATGAACACATTGCGTAGGATTACACGAACCCTCAATGTCGGAGTTAACAAGCTCCACAATTCAATGTTCATATTTAAATAACCTTAGAGTGCACGACAGATCAACACAACTAAACCAAGTACTAACATAGCATGCACACTGTCACCTTCACACTATGTAGGAGGAATAGATCACATCAATACCATCATAGCAATAGTTAACTTCATAATCTACAAGAGATCATAATCATAGCCTACGCCAAGTACTAACACGGATGCACACACTGTCACCATTACACCGTGCAGGAGGAATAAAACTACTTTAATAACATCACTAGAGTAGCACATAGATAAATTGTGATACAAAACTCATATGAATCTCAATCATGTAAAGCAGCTCATGAGATTATTGTATTAAGGTACATGGGAGAGAGATGAACCACATAGCTACAGCGGAGCCCTCAGCCTCGGGGGTGGATTACTCCCTCCTCATCATGGAGGCAGCGATGGCGGTGAAGATGGCGGTGAAGACGGTGGCGGAGATGGCTCCGGGGGCAATTCCCCATCCCGGCAGGGTGCCGGAACAGCGACTTCTGTCCCCCGAATTGGACTTTCGCGATGGCGGCGGCTCTGGATGGTTTTCTCTGTTTCCGTCGAACGTATCAGGGTTTTCGCGACGGAGGCTTTAAATAGGCGGAAGAGGCGGCGTCAGGAGGTCGAAGGGGTGCCCACACTATAGGGTGGCGCGGGCCCCCCCTGGCCGCGCCGGCCTAGGGTTTGGTGGGCCTGTGCCCCCTCCCTGGCGGTTCTCGTGTGTTCTGGATGCTTCCGGGCAAAATAGGAACCTGGGCGTTGATTTCGTCCGATTCCGAGAATATTTCTTTACTAGGATTTCTGAAACCAAAAACAGCAGAAAACAGGAACTGGCACTTCGGCATCTTGTTAATAGGTTAGTTCCAGAAAATGCACGAATATGACATAAAGTGTGCATAAAACATGTAGATATCATCAATAATGTGGCAAGGAACATAAGAAATTATCGATACGTCGGAGACGTATCAGCATCCCCAAGCTTAGTTTCTGCTCGTCCCGAGCAGGTAAACGATAACAAAGATAATTTCTGGAGTGACATGCCATCATAACCTTGATCATAATATTGTAAGCATATGTAATGAATGCAGCGATCAAAACAATGGTAATGACATGAGTAAACAAGTGAATCATACAGCAAAGACTTTTCATGAATAGTACTTAAAGACAAGCATCAATAAGTCTTGCATAAGAATTAACTCATAAAGCAATAATTCATAGTAAAGCATTGAAGCAACACAATGGAAGATTAAGTTTCAGCGGTTGCTTTCAACTTATAACATGTATATCTCATGGATATTGTCAATGTAGAGTAATATAATAAGTGCAATATGCAAGTATGTAGGAATCAATGCAAAGTTCACACAAGTGTTTTCTTCTTGAGGTGGAGAGAGATAGGTGAACTGACTCAACAATAAAAGTAAAAGAATGGTCCTTCAAAGAGGAAAGCATCGATTGCTATATTTGTGCTAGAGCTTTGATTTTGAAAACAAGAAACAATTTTGTCAACGGTAGTAATAAAGCATATGCATCATGTAAATTATATCCTACAAGTTGCAAGCCTCATGCATAGTATACTAATAGTGTCCGCACCTTGTCCTAATTAGCTTGGACTACCGGATCATCGCAATGCACATGTTTTAGCCAAGTGTCACAAAGGGGTACCTCTATGCCGCCTGTACAAAGGTCTAAGGAGAAAGCTCGCATCGGATTTCTCGCTACTGATTATTCTCAACTTAGACATCCATACCGGGACAACATAGACAACAGATAATGGACTCCTCTTTTATGCATAAGCATGTGACAACAATTAATAATTTTCTCATATGAGATTGAGGATATATGTCCAAAACTGAAACTTCCACCATGGATCATGGCTTTAGTTAGTGGCCCAATGTTCTTCTCTAACAATATGCATGCTTAACCATAAGGTGGTAGATCGCTCTTACTTCAGACAAGACGAACATGCATAGCAACTCACATGAAATTCAACAAAGAATAGTTGATGGCGTCCCCAGTGAACATGGTTATTGCACAACAAGCAACTTAATAAGAGATAAAGTGCATTAGTACATATTCAATACCACAATAGTTTTTAAGCTATTTGTCCCATGAGCTATATATTGCAAAGGTGAATGATGGAATTTTAAAGGTAGCACTCAAGCAATTTACTTTGGAATGGCGGAGAAATACCATGTAGTAGGTAGATATGGTGGACACAAATGGCATAGTGGTTGGCTCAAGGATTTTGGATGCATGAGAAGTATTCCCTCTCGATACAAGGTTTAGGCTAGCAAGGCTATTTGAAACAAACACAAGGATGAACCGGTGCAGCAAAACTCACATAAAAGACATATTGAAAACATTATAAGACTCTACACCGTCTTCCTTGTTGTTCAAACTCAATACTAGAAATTATCTAGACCTTAGAGAGACCAAATATGCAAACCAAATTTTAGCATGCTCTATGTATTTCTTCATTAATAGGTGCAAAGTATATGATGCAAGAGCTTAAACATGAGCACAACAATTGCCAAGTATCACATTACCCAAGACATTTATAGCAATTACTACATGTATCATTTTCCAATTCCAGCCATATAACAATTTAACGAAGAAGAAACTTCGCCATGAATACTATGAGTAGAGCCTAAGAACATACTTGTCCATATGCTACAGCGGAGCGTGTCTCTCTCCCACAAAGTGAATGCTAGGATCCATTTTATTCAAACAAAACAAAAACAAAAACAAACCGACGCTCCAAGAAAAGCACATAAGATGTGATGGAATAAAAATATAGTTTCAGGGGAGGAACCTGATAATATTGTCGATAAAGAAGGGGATGCCTTGGGCATCCCCAAGCTTAGACGCTTGAGTCTTCTTAGAGTATGCAGGGGTGAACCACCGGGGCATCCCCAAGCTTAGAGCTTTCACTCTCCTTGATCATGTTGCATCATACTCCTCTCTTGATCCTTGAAAACTTCCTCCACACCAAACTTAGAACAACTCATTAGAGGATTAGTGGACAATAAAAATTAACATGTTCAGAGGTGACACAATCATTCTTAACACTTCTGGACATTGCATAAAGCTACTGGACATTAATGGATCAAAGAAATTCATCCAACATAGCAAAAGAGGAAATGCGAAATAAAAGGCAGAATCTGTCAAAACAGAACAGTTCGTATTGACGAATTTTATCGAGGCACCAGACTTGCTCAAATGAAAATGCTCAAATTGAATGAAAGTTGCATACATATCTGAGGATCACTCACGTAAATTGGCATAATTTTCTGAGTTACCTACAGAGAATTTTGCACAGATTCGTGACAGCAAAGAAATCTGTTTCTACGCAGTAATCCAGATCTAGTATGAACCTTGCTATCAAAGACTTTACTTGGCACAACAAAACACAAAACTAAGATAAGGAGAGGTTGCTACAGTAGTAAACAACTTCCAAGACACAAATATAAAACAAAGTACTGTAGCAAAATAACACATGGGTTATCTCCCAAGAAGTTCTTTCTTTATAGCCATTAAGATGGGCTCAGCAGTTTTAATGATCCACTCGCAGGAAATAGTATTTGAAGCAAAAAGAGAGCTTCAAGAGGCAAATTCAAAACAAATTTAAGTCTAACATGCTTCCTATGAAGAGGAATCTTGTATACAAATGAATGCATGAAGAACAAAGTGACAAGCATAAGCGGATAAAACACGAGTAACTTCAAGATTCTCAACATAAAGAGGGGAAACTTAATATTATTAAGATGCATACGACCATATTTCCCTCTCTCATAATAACTTTCAGTAGCATCATTGATGAAATCCACAATATACCCATCACTTAAAACATTCTTATCATGGTTCATATGCATAGAAGTATCATTAAATTTGGCATAAGAAGAGTTATTCTCATTAATAGTAATTAGAGCAAGATTATTATCAAGAATTTGAACATGGTAAACAAGTTGCATATTAAGGGAATTGTTTTTGGTAATCCAATCATGACTATGACAAGCCTCATAAGGATAGTTATAACCTATATCATAGCATTCTTTATAATAATTATCAAAGATCGGAGGCACAGTGTCATCATAAGAAATAGAATAGTTATCTTTCACAGTCGGTTTATCTGTGTCCACACCATCATTGTTATTAGAAGGAGATGTATCAAGAACATAATGACCAGTAGCAAAAGGATTTTCAAACACCTCTTCCCCAAGCTTAGAGCTTTCTATATCATTATGGGAGGAAGCATGGATAGCACTGACACTATGGCAATTATTATCATCATCATTTTCAGAATTAGTTTCCCAGAGATTTGCAATATCAAAAGTAGTGTGCTCATTCAAATCATGATTGCTAATGTATGTAAAGGGCATAGGAAGATCATCGTATTCAGATTCATTATCACAATAATCATTAGGAGCAACATACTTACGGTTACCTAGCGTTATCTCATTCACGCGGGGATACGCCGTTACCTCTTTCTTTTTATTCTCCTTCTTCTTCTTCTTCTTCGTTCCCTTCTTCTTCTTCTTCTCTTCCTTCTCCTCATTCCCTTCTTTAGGAGGAAGAGGCTTGAAGGGTAGCTTGTCCGCATAACCTGATTTACTTTCAGAAACAATAGAAGAAACTTGGGAGGATCCCTCCTTTTCATTAATTAGTTGAAAACACACAGCGGTCCTATCATATTTTGGCAAGGTGTCATCTTCTAAAATATTTTGTATGTAAGTATTTGTATGGCTATTATCAATGCAATAAGAAAAACACCCATGCAGGACATCATCAATATCAAGATCACTCATATGTAACAAAGAGATTTTTCTCGACAGTTCTTCACACCCCAAAAATAAAGTAAGTTCATCATGCTGATTAGGAGTAATTTCACCATCACAATACAAATTTGCAGCACTCATTGGGTTCAAATTATCATTGGAGGAGCATTGAAAATTAAAATGACCCACTTCATGGCAAACTTCACAAATAAAAGGATAGAGGGCACAAACTTTTTTACCAAGATCATCTAGAGCCCTAAGCCACTTTCTAGTTTTTTCAGTAGTATGATGGATACAATATTCATCTTTGATTTGATTAATTCCACAAGGTCTATGTATTCCACAAAAATTAACATGCTTATAGGAAATAGCATTCTTAGGAGTTTGAGCATGCTTATTGCAATAATTAACAACAATTTCATTCTTCATGCAAGCCTCTTTAAAAGGTTCATGATACTTATCAAAATTCTTTTTAGGCAATTCAAAATGAGAAGCAAAGGCTCTATAAAGATTTGCAGCAACTTGAGAGTCAAGACCATAAGTAGCACTCATATTTCGAAATTTATCGGTATCCATAAAAGCTTCAATGCATTCATAATCATAATTTATACCTGACTCTTTACCTTCATTGTTCTCCCATCCTTCAGCGTTCTCCTTAATCCGATCAAGAAGATCCCACCTAGCTTCAACCTCCTTGCTTGTGAAAGATCCCTCCGAACACGCGTCCGTGATAGTCCTTGTGTTGTCCTGAAAGCCTCGCATAAAAATTGTTAACAATAACATTACGGGGAGCTCATGAATGGGACATTTGAGCATTAGTGACTTCAGTCTCCCACGCTTGAGAAATACTCTCTCCATCACGAGGATAAAAGTTATAAATATAATTCCTATCAATATGCACTTCATGAGGAGGATAAAATTTAGAATAAAAGAGAGATGCAATTTCCTCCCAACCAAGAGAATGTCTATTCTCCAACAATTTATACCAATGCGCCGCTTTACCTGCAAATAAACAGAGAATAGCTTCTTCCTCACTTCATCCATAGAGATACCTACACACTTGAATAACCCGCATAATTCGTGCAAAAACAGTAAATGATCTCTAGGATGGACAGTTCCATCCCCTTTATAGTGGTTGTCCATAACGCGTTCAATAATTTTCATAGGTATTTTATACGGAATACTTTCAGCAGGTGGATTTAAAATATCAGAAGCATCATTAGAGTTATCGCATATGGGAGATAAAGCATTATCAGAGCAAAATATTTCTTCCACAGCTGAGGAGCAAAAAAGATTGTTTTTATATAAACTAGCTTCCCCAAGCTTAGACTTATCCATAGTATTAGCAGTAATTGCATTCATACTAATAACATCACTACTAGCATGCAAATAAGGTTCCATAGGTTTTTTAATTTTCGCATCAAACAATTCTAAATCAGGAAAAAGATTAAAAAGCTCACCAATTTTTTTGTTGTTTTCCATTATGCCTAACTAGTGAAAATAAAAACAAGAAACAAAAAGATGCAATTGCAGAATCTAAAGGAAATAGCTTCGAGTACTTACAACGGCGCCGGAAAATAGCTTAGTAGCCGAGATCCGGAGTGTGAGTACCTTTTACCTTTCCACCCCGGCAACGGCGCCAGAAAATATCTTGATGTCTACGCCCCCTCCTTTTCCTGTAGACAGTGTTGGGCCTCCAAGAGCAGAGGTTTGTAGAACAGCAGCAAGTTTTCCCTTAAGTGGATCACCCAAGGTTTATCGAACTCAGGAAGGAAGAGGTCAAAGATATCCCTCTCATGCAACCCTGCAACCACAAAGCAAGAAGTCTCTTGTGTCCCCAACACACCTAATAGGTGCACTAGTTCGGCGAAGAGATAGTGAAATACATGTGGTGTAAATAAGCAGTAGCAACGGCACCAGAAAAGTGCTTTGCCCAGGACAGTAAACAAGCAGTAGTAACGCAGCAGTAGTAACGCAGTAAAACAGTAAACAAGCAGCGATAGCAGTATTTAGGAACAAGGCCTAGGGATCATACTTTCACTAGTGGACACTCTCAACATTGATCACATAACAGAATAGATAAATGCATACTCTACACTCTCTTGTTGGATGATGAACACATTGCGTAGGATTACACGAACCCTCAATGCCGGAGTTAACAAGCTCCACAATTCAATGTTCATATTTAAATAACCTTAGAGTGCACGACAGATCAACACAACTAAACCAAGTACTAACATAGCATGCACACTGTCACCTTCACACTATGTAGGAGGAATAGATCACATCAATACCATCATAGCAATAGTTAACTTCATAATCTACAAGAGATCATAATCATAGCCTACGCCAAGTACTAACACGGATGCACACACTGTCACCATTACACCGTGCAGGAGGAATAAAACTACTTTAATAACATCACTAGAGTAGCACATAGATAAACTGTGATACAAAACTCATATGAATCTCAATCATGTAAAGCAGCTCATGAGATTATTGTATTGAGGTACATGGGAGAGAGATGAACCACATAGCTACAGCGGAGCCCTCAGCCTCGGGGGTGGATTACTCCCTCCTCATCATGGAGGCAGCGATGGCGGTGAAGATGGCGGTGAAGACGGCGGCGGAGATGGCTCCGGGGGCAATTCCCCGTCCCGGCAGGGTGCCGGAACAGCGACTTCTGTCCCCCGAATTGGACTTTCGCGATGGCGGTGGCTCTGGATGGTTTTCTCTGTTTCCGTCGAACGTATCAGGGTTTTCACGACGGAGGCTTTAAATAGGCGGAAGAGGCGGCGTCAGGAGGTCGAAGGGGTGCCCACACTAAAGGGTGGCGCAGGCCCCCCTGGCCGCGCCGGCCTAGGGTTTGGTGGGCCTGTTCCCCCTCCCTGGCGGTTCTCGTGTGTTCTGGATGCTTCCGGGCAAAATAGGAACCTGGGCGTTGATTTCATCCGATTCCGAGAATATTTCTTTACTAGGATTTCTGAAACCAAAAACAGCAGAAAACAGGAACTGGCACTTCGGCATCTTGTTAATAGGTTAGTTCCAGAAAATGCACGAATATGACATAAAGTGTGCATAAAACATGTAGATATCATCAATAATGTGGCATGGAACATAAGAAATTATCGATACGTCGGAGACGTATCAGTTATCAAGCAGAATAGCACAGCACATCAGCTAGGAGCCATGGCAGATGCACAACAGCAGCATACGCATAGCAGTAGCAAGCACAGCAGCAGCAGCGCAGCAGCTTACCAAACCCTAGCACGACGTTGCAGCAGCATCACAACATGGCTAGCATCTCCACGAGGGGAAGCAAGGCCAGTGGCCAGAGCTAGGCAAGAAGAGGAGGAGAAGAAGTAGAACAGGTAGCAAAGGAGAAGGAGGAGCACATACCGGGGAGGAGATGGTCGACACGGCCATGGCGGCCACGGCGGCGCACGCCAGGGCACACGGCGGCACCAGGCCTGGCCAAGCTAAGCCTCGGCGACCACCACAGCACCCCAGCGCAGCACCACGCGCCCTGGGGAGCGCCAGGAGGAAGGGCCACAGCCTCTCCAACGCGCGGCGGCGGCGGACGCCGAAAGCCAGGCGCACGGGAGGGTCGATGGCGAGCGAACGGGGACGCAAACGTCAGATCGACGCGGACCATCAGGTCCGCCGTCGAGAGGCGGTCCAGATCCACACAATCTCGCCGGCGGGAGTGGCCGGAGGCGGCCGGAGTAATTCGACGACGGCGCGGGCGACGCGGGAGTCGCCAGAGCTCGAAGGGCTACGGTTCGCGAGAGAGAAGGGAAAGGGGACGGGTGCGTCCGACCGAGCCAGACAGGCGGCTCGGGTTAGGGTTAACCCGCTGGGCCACCCTGACAAGTGGGCCCAAGGGCATTTTTGACTTTTCACAATTCCAATTAAAACAGAAACTTTGAAAATGCATAGAAAATTATAAATAGCTCTAAAAAATAATTAAAAATATGAAAACTACTCAGGATAAAATTCTCTATCATAATAAAATATGAAAAGGAATTTTTTAAGACAAACAAGACTAAGTCCAAATTTGATGATTAAAATAATCATTTAAATCACACCTTATATTTTCAATAATGAAAATAAGTCCCTAAATACTTTTGGACTTTAAAAACACCTTGACAACATTTCAAGGTTGTATTTTACCCTAAACAGAGTATCCCTAAATCATTCTTAGTATTAACCTCTCACATGAAATGATAAAAACACCGGAAGGGGGGAGACAACCCTAAAAGCTGAATCATGCATAATTGCTTCTTTAACCATTGCCCTTATTGGACAATGATGCTATTTTTCAGCAACAGAGGACAAGGGTCAGTCCACACCATCTAACTGCAACACTTTGCAGTGTTCAGGCAAGTTCATCACTTGCTCATGTCATTCGAGTATTTTTACCAAATTACTTGCAAAGTACTATGTTTATCACTATTGCATAAAAAGCAAAAACCACTATTTTCATAATTATGAATATGACTAAGTAGTGGGCAATGGAACCATGGATTGTTGATATGGTGGAGGTTCCATTGCAAGGGTTTATATCCATCTAGGATTAAACAACAAATGTCGTCCAGTGATTCTTGTGCCGTAATACCCGTGTTAACCATAAGATCCGGAGTGGGACGGAGTAGTCAAAAGTGTTTCCACCTCTCGTTCATCAATGGATGCGCATTACTGTAGGCACTTGATCTTGAGAGACAAGATGCAGGGTGGGGAACCCGTAGAAGTCCCCACGGTAATGTGGTCTATGATGGGTTGCAACTGCCGGCGAAGGAATTTATGGTAGAGCCCTGAATTGATGTCGTGGTCGGGGTCCATCCTTAATTGGTGTAAGAGGACCGGCGAGGACCCAGGGTCGGAGATTGCAACAAAGGGTGGGTGTTCGAGGTAGCTGAGGAACATGATTGGCTAGACCTTATACCGGGCCTCACACCGAAGGAAGTGTGGACGGGAAAGCTGCCTGGTTGGCACCAAGGTTAAGATCTCTTATGGGTAAAGCAACACACCTCTGCAGAGTGTAATGAATCGTGACCTGTCACTCCCTGTTCCGGGATTTGGAATTGTGAACGCTGCCGGAAAGGAACTCCATGAAGTTCTAGTAAACCGGTGAAGGCTGACGGACATAGTTCTTTGGAATAAAAGCAACCTCTTGAAGAAATGTTTATCAAAACCTGCATTGGTATTAGACTTTCTGGTCTGATATCGTAGCTAGTGGATTAAACACCTCTTTCCTATAATGAACTTATTGAGTACGCTCGTACTCATACCACTCTTAAATCCCCTACTTAGATTGTCTGAATCGACTGGAGTAGGAAAACGACGACCCTGAAGGAGCCGAAGTCATCGGCTATGAAGAACCAGACCTCTCTGGAGGTGTTGAAGGTGTAGACTACCTCATAGTCTACGGAACCGGGGAGGGTTCCGGAGGAGAGCAAGCTTAGACCTACCGAGTAGTAGTAATATCCGAGCAGTACAAACTCTTAGTACTTATCTGCTCGAGGAGAATAAAATGTATAACTTAGTAAGACTCTTATATTTTAAGTTAAGTCGGGTTCACCTCGAACCCAGGAGTATCCCTCTTAGGACCCAAGAGGAGCTCCAAGATGATATGTACATGTTGCTTGTAATAATAAATGAATGAGTTATGGACCTGCTATGTTCTGTTGTACTACTCTGAGGGATGTAATATTTGCGAATTGGTACTTCGTGAATGTTATATCAACGACTGGCATACTACAACATGCAGTGGTATGCAGGGTCACCACAACGGCGCTGCTAAAGAGGCAAGAGGAGAAGATGGAGCTGAAGAAACGCAGGGACGACATGTCCCTGCTGAGAGCGTCGACAGAAGGAATATCTCCCTGGACGCGGGTGGCGCACAACTTCTTCAAATGCTAGATCATCGACGCCATCGAAGCCAAAACGGCGGCGGCCCAGGCAGCGGCAGCGGCCCCAACCCCGGAGCAAGAGCCGGCAGACACGTCTGTGATAGCATCTGCTACTACACCTGCGTCGGCATGTGCCTCGACGTCGGTGACGGAGCATGCACACCGGGCTGATCACAACGAGTTCATCATGATCGACAGGCCTACGTCGACTCAGGATGCGTCGTCGGCGTCGGCGTCGTCCTACCCCAACCCCTTCTTCTAATTCTTTCGTCGGCCTGTAATATGATCGCGCGCCCAGTACTTTGATCACCGTTACTCTGATCGCGACGAATTCGGTGGGAACGATCTCTTTTGAATGCAAACTATTTGAATTCCTCATTGGGGATGGCGTTTGAGGGACGCGACTCGGGAGCGACGTCCCCCAAACGCGGCACGAACAAAACTCGTCCCTCAAACGCTCAATCCGGCGCCGTTTGGGGGACGGTTTGGGGGACGCGATTGGAGATGCTCTAAAAAATTTACCTCATCGAGGGTCCCAAACATAGGTAAATCTCTCTCCGTGTTGTTTGGTATCCGATGTCTCGTGTTAGCTCCATCAACCTTAAGCCCCTCATAGTGGACACTATCGAGGAGCACGCTCCTCAGTGACACAAATGGATCCATACATCAGTTGTGAAGAACTTTATAACAGTAGCAAGGATTTGTAACAGCGAAGTTGACAAAATGTAGGACCTTTTGCAAAAATGAATCACCAATCTTGATGCAATGGACATACGGTCCTGGCGAAATGCGCGTCCCAAATTTTCCCATTGTAGTTAAGAAAGAACGAATACTTCCAAAAATATGGTGGAGAACCTGGGTACCAGCGCACCTGATTTCAAAAATTTTGAAAAACGTTATTTAGATGTTTTAAAAAAATTGAAATAATTACCTCGCGTACATTTCATCTCAATACTTATCTGGGAAAATTTTCAGAAAAAATACGGCCGTACGTGACTCATACAAAAAAGTGAAAATGAAGTTTTGTTATACTGTGAATAGTATACGTATAATCATTATACTATGAACAGTACAATTTGTTATTTTTGTGTAGGCTACATACTTTCATATTTTAGATTGAAACTTGACATGCACATACCTACATATGTACTCCACACACATGATTTATGCCGAATTTTTCGAATCAATTTTAGTATTTTTTTTCAATTTTATTGCTAAAATCGGGTGCTGGCGCACCCAGGAGCCAAAAATCCGCGCCCCGAATACTTCCCCTTTTACTTAGAGAACTTCTTTTTTGACGTGTTTACTTACAGAACTTGAAAGACCTTGAGTTCTGTTTTCTGGGACAGGCATTGAGCTTTTACTTTAGATATGAAACGTTCCTAAGAGCATCTCCGGTCGTTGGAGCTCCCGAGACCGAAATCCGGCGCTATTTAGCGCCGGATGGATGTAAAGTTTGCCTGAAGAGGCTTATTTTTCCAGCAACGAGCCCAGGAGGAAGAACATGAATTCAAACATAAACAGACGAAAAACGTTCAAACTTAGGTGAAATGTCGAGATATTTAATATATATAGTTCGTACATATATAGGCCAAATTCGTAATATATTTGAATTCGGCCAGAGGGAAACATAAACTAAACTTAAAACACGGCGTTCTATATGCCGAAATTGCGGTAGAACACCGTCTAGTCGCCGTCATCGTCATCATCGTCGTCGCTGGAGTCGTCACCGTCCTGGGGTGGCGGCGCCTGCTGTCTGCTGCTCTGGCCGGGGGCGCAACGGCTGGACCCCTGCCCAGGGTCATCGTGGCGTGGCGGCGACGGCGTCGGCCGGTACCACTCATCCTCGCTGGAGTCCTCCAGCTTAATGAGCAGCGCCCCGTGGGCGGGTGCGGCAGCGTCGCGGCGCCCAGGTCCAGGAGACGCCGCTGCTGCTCCGCCTCCTCCCTCTCCCAGTCCTGCCTGGACCAGGCGAGCGCCGCGTCCATCGGCAGGGTGTTGTCGGCGGGGACGAGGTCTTGGAGGGACCTCGCGATCGCCTCGCGGACCGCCGCGTCCTCGGCCCGTTCGGCCTCCTCGTCAGCGAGGTTAGACGTAGCTGCGGCCGCTGCGTCCTCCTTCTTTGGCCGCGCGCCGGTGATGACGAGGCACACGCCCCCTCGTGGATGACGAGGGCGCCGCTGCTGCGCCCTCTGGTCGGCGGTGTCTACGGCAGCTCCTTCTTCACCGTCCTCGGCGTCGCTGCTGCTAGAGGAGCCAACCCGCAGGAGCATGATGCCGACCTCGACGCCGACCCGGACGACGACGAGGATGCCATTCGCTGTGGCATCCATGGGCTTCCGTGTCGGCACGACACGAAAGGCACCGCCGCCGGCGGCGGCATCCCAAGGACGGGGTAGTTGCCGCCCTCGATATGCGCGAGCACGTTTTCGAGGGTGCTGCCCGGCGCGCTCCACCAGCGACGGCGGTCGCGTTGTTGCGCGCGGGAGGAGGGGGAGTTCACGCTCGTACCTGCGCCGGAAGAGCTCGTTCCACGCGACGTAGTTGTCGGGAAAGTAGCGTGGCTCGGCTTGCTGCTCGTCGCTGAGGGTGACGAGCACCGCATCGATCTTGGCGTCAAGGGCGACGTCTCCCACTGGCGGCGGCGGGATCGGGACGCCCCCCGCGCTTAGGCGCCAGCCTCCGGGCGCGCGGAAGTCTGGCGGCGCCGGGTAGCCCGCCATGTGCAGCAGCCTCGCCTCCCATTGGTGCAGAAACTGCCGACCGAAGCCGTTGTTCGCCGCGCCATCGCTGTAGCCCGCCATTGCTCGAGGAGTTCTCGGGGAGAGAAGACTGGGGAGAAGGGAGACAACGGTGGTGAATGCGGCCAGATGCGCTAGGTCCGCGATAAATAGAGGGAGCCGTGCGTGAATTCAAGACGATGGCATTAACTCGCCGCGTGGAAGCTACGCGTCCGGCGAAGACTGATCAGCGGTAGGCTTTTACAGCACGCGGAAGACGATGGGATGAGGACGACGATCGGCATTTCTCGCCGATAAGTCGGGGCGCTTTTGTTTCCTCTAGACTCCCCGAGCGTGCCCCAGGGCGCTGGGGATGATATGGGCTCTCCGGATGGATGAAACACCAAATCCGAACGGATTCGAACGCTGTCCGGATGAAAAAAGGGCTACTGGAGGCCTTGTCGGGAGACGGCCAGAGACCTGATATTCTTAGTACGGACAACTGTCGTCCGGGTAAAACGAGGTCAGCTCGGAATTATGCATTAACCGTACGTTAAGTACTCTACTCGTCCACCGCCGGCAACCAAAGCTGCAGCGAAGCAGTCAAGCAGATTGCTCCTGTATTGGCCGTTGTAGGCTTGTAGCGATTGGGTTGGTGCTTTCCTACGCCATGCCGACGCCGGCGTGGGTTGGTACTTTGCCTAAGCCACCGCCGGCGCTCGACGCTGATCCATCGCTGCTTATACCCTGCACGTGCATCAGTGGTCAATCTCTTGCGCGCGTGCGAGGCTCGCCTTTACACATATCTCTCACCGCGTGGGCGATTGGGTTTCGAACCCATGTGTGTTCTTTGCATAATTGATTTTCAACCAGCTTTCATAATTAACTGGCTTATTTTTCTTCGACTCATTCGAAAAAAAGGGCTGTGGTAGCCGTTGGTTGCTCATTTTCCCCAGCATCTGGTCGACCATCTAGGGCAGACATGGTTCGTTCGTGTTTCGCAACAAAATCCTCACCTCCCATAGCAAAAAATATGCTATTGCAACAGATTGTCGCAACATTCTTTAACAAGATATTTAAAACAATGAAAATAGCACAAAACTTTGAAAAAGTAATGCAATAAAAAGTTAGATATGCGACATTTTCAGGAAGATGGTACAACCGTGCAAAATACTTTCACAGCATTTCAAACGTTATGGAATAAAAAGTGTTTAAGCCGCATTTTTTGAGGAACATGTTACAAAACTATGCAAAAAAAAAAAAGATTCTGCAATATTTGAAAAGTATAAATGCTAAACATGTGTTTGCAACGCAACATCGACAATCAGAGGAGAACAGAAAACTTTACATCAACTCGCTTGTTCTTTCACAACAAATGCTTATAAGTATGTTCTAATTTCAGTGCATGTACGCACCATTAAATATCCATAAAAAACCTAATTTTGTGTTGGAGCCAACCTTACTGGATCGGGCTTGTCGGCAAAAGGTGAAGAATTCGACATGCAGAAGCTTCCTCGAAGTCGCATCCAATGATTCCGAACACAATCCCTTCAAGCCCACCCCTTCCCCAAGCACTATGTTGTGAAATACTTCAGATTTGAGCTATCAACTGTGGGCATCCATGGCGGGAGGAGAGGAGCAGCGTAGGAGGACGAGACGCAAGCGGAGGAGCGAAGCTCGATGCTGTCTTTGGACCACCATACCCCATGAGAGACATGGAAATTGTTGACACGACAGTCGTGAAGTCACCAATTAGAGCCAGGAGCCAGGACACGCCGATAACAATGATATAAGAGACACATCGCCACCTCGGAGAATAAATCGACAAAAGGGTTGGACGACCACCATAGATCCGACCAAAACCTCTCCAATCAAGGAAGACACGAACAATTGAAGACACATAGACAACTTGCAAAACACGAAGACATAACTCGATCCACCACACCAGATGATCCCTGCCATCGCGGCCATAGCTTGTTACTGGTTGACCTAACCCAACTTTACGAGCGAATGTGTACATCGCCGAGCATACATCTGGGCTCCCACGAGCGGCAAGCAGAGGAGCGGGAACCGACGTTTGCCTGCCGAGGAAGGGG
This sequence comes from Lolium perenne, assembly GCF_019359855.2. Taxonomy (NCBI): domain Eukaryota; kingdom Viridiplantae; phylum Streptophyta; class Magnoliopsida; order Poales; family Poaceae; genus Lolium; species Lolium perenne. The sequence goes on along the minus strand of NC_067248.2, from coordinate 182,468,622 downwards.
GCGACAATAATGCAAAGGATGGGTGATGGCTGGGGTCAAATCCTAGGCCTCATCTCCTTTTGAGCCTCACAGGAGAGAGAAATATATTAACAGTGACACCCCTTCACCTTTATCTACCCTAAACCCTAAGCTTGAGGTAATAGAGAGGACCGTAAACCTCAAACAAGATTTACTTGACCAAAAAAAATCTTTAGTCCCGCGTTCAGTTTTCACTAAACCTCATGCAAAACACTACTCAACTTTACGAGCGAATGTGTACTAAATGTAATGCTGCATGTTCGTATCGTATTTCACGTTTCAACAATGGAGTTATTTTTATCATCATCTTACTACAGCTTACGAACAACTCAAACACCCAAATAAAAGCAGATGCCACGAGTCTTTCTACCATCAAACTTAATCAGTGAGGTCAAAGCAACGAAGAAACTTGAGCTGGCAACGCCCAAACGCCAGACGGGTTATCGCGCGCCTAGAACCGGTTGCCGCTGCACCTGCTCGCGCTCTTTCGCCGTTCAGACCGCGCCCGCAGCACGCAGAGCTGCGCCTCCCACACGTCCCTCGCAAACCCATCCGCCGCCGCCGGCCTCGCCGCCGTGTAGCCCGTCGTTAGCTCAGCATCGTACCGCATCCTCGTGGCCGGGTCGGAGAGAGTCTCGTAGGCGCGGCGGAGCTCGACGAAGAGCTCGGTGGACTCGGCACGGCGTGACGGCGGGCAGACGTCCGGGTGGTACTGCAGCGCCAGCCGCCGGTACGCGCGCTTGACCTCCTCCTCGCCGACGGGCGCCGAGTGGTCCAGCGACAGGACCTTGTAGTAGTCCTTGCTCCTGCTAGCCGTGCGTCGGACACCGGCGCTTGTAGACGCCGCCGCCTTCACCTTGAAGTCCTTGACCGTGCGGTGGCTGCCCCTGCACCCGAAGGCGGCGCCGCTGAAAACATTGCCCGTGGTGGTGTTCATGGCTGATGGAAGAAATATTTGCAGGTGATTCGTAGCGGAGCGAGGTGTGTGCCGTCGCAGAAGAACAAAATCTGCGCCGACCTATATATAGGCCGATCGTAGGGGTGCGCCGGAGGACGAGACAAAAAGTTCAGAGGTCGATCCGTCCGGGCGGTGCTCCCACGCGTTTTAGGCAGGTTTGGGTGAATTGGTGGCGAAGGATGTGCCATTTGGACGGAGACAAAGAAGCTCCCTGTGCGGAAGCCGGAAGACGCAGATTCGCTTGTTTAGGTTGTCACGAAAAACTTTGTTTGTGCAAGATTCACCCGTGCATGCAACGGTGCAAGATCTCCAGGTGAGCAACAGCTTGAACACGCTCGGAATCACACTGTCCCTTGTTTCTCTCGGACCATCTCATCTCTGGTCTCATTTCTTTTGCGGGGGCCTGGTATATTAAGATGATCTCTAGAATTCTGCCAAAGGCCCCACCCACATAGATAATTGCCGACCATCTATTCTGCGCTGCCCGATCGTCGCCATGGAGCTCCCTATGCCGCCGCCCATCGTTTCCAAAGTCGCGTGGCCTCAGTCAGGCCCTCTCGCCGCGCCCGCACCTCCCACCATCAGCCTCCCTATCGTGCCTCCCACTGCTGGTCCATGCAATAGCTTCGATCTATGCGACATCTTTCAGTGGAATTCGACGGAAAGTAACATTGTTAGCTACAATACCTACCCGCGCAATCCTCTTCGTGGATAAAATAGCCAAGACACGACACTGATCATTAGATGGTCTTAACATTGTGGTGCGACATGATAGTGTGAGCTTAAATTAAGACAATTGTTATTCAGATGGGTTCCACACATTTGCACACGGCATCGAGCAGTGGAACTTCCTCCTGTCCCGTCCCGCACATGCCCGACCGTTCCCCACCATACCCTTCTTCTTTTCCGGCGGTGGCGCCTTCTAGTTCATTCTCGGCAGCGACATACCCTTGGTTCTCGGTGGCAGTCCTATCTTTGTTGAGTGATTTTGGAGCATAGCTCCATTCCTCCGCGTTTCGATTTGGATATGACGAAGTCAGTCATCTCACCGCTTTATAACCTAGATTGACGTGGGTAGGTGGGCTAAACGAGGGGCAACGAGATGGAGCCGTGACAAACTACTTCCAATCTTTTTGGCTTAATTTGATTGCAATTAATTTGGTCCTCATCCAATTCCGCTACCTCACAAATTCCGCCGCCATTCAAAATAGATGTGATGTTGCGCGAAGAAACTTCCATTCCAATGTCAAGTTCTTTACATCTAAGGCAAAGCTAGGTGATGGTAGCATGCGAAACATCGAGAGAGGTACAATTGTGAGATGTGAGGTTGTATTTGCAGAGATTGATCCACAAGAGCTACAGAACATGGAAGAGCATGCCATGAAGAATGTGGTGGAAAAAATTGGGCAGAGTGTTTTTTGGGCCCACATCAAGAAGTATTATTGTTACAATTTAAAAGTTTAAAGGGCGAGTATTTGAGAACTGAGAATGCACAAGAGTTGGTTGATGAAATTGATCGGCAAGAAGGCTGGACAATCAAAGAGGTTACTTTTAATGCGGAGCTCGCTGATCTGAAATCAGATTCCAAGGTTGGATATATGCCCTCAAAGTTAGCTTCACAGATCTAAGATGACGATGATTGTGCTTTAGAGAGGCATATAGTGCCCATATGCACCGAAGTGACGTTATTAGCTAAGGGGGATGATACATGCAGATGGTGGTGTATGTTTTGATTGGAATGTTGTGGTGTTACATGAACCTACTGATTTGGTCATAACACCAATGACTGACACTGAAATGGCAAAAAAAAAACAATTGGCATTCCAGTAGATGATAGAGATTAGGAGAAGGAGACTGAAGAAGCTAATTTGACTCATGATGGTAACATTTTTCTAAAGATGTGGACAGAGAGTTGATGCAAGATTCTACAAATGATTTAGATGGTGCGCATGATGATGAGCTAGTAACTGTCTATGATACGCAAAATTTTGTTATGGCGGTAGGGAAGTTATTTCGAAACATAGGTGAGTTTCGAATGTATTTCAAGACTTATCCAAACAAGAAGGACTTTGATGCCAAAACTAAGTGGACTGATAAAAAAGAAGTTCTATGCGAGATTTAGTGGTTTTGATAGAGGCGTCAAGCCTTGCACATGCTAAATTTCTTTTATACGCTAACCAGATGGAAGTACCATCAGGGTTAATAAAATCCCCTTGGGACATACTTGTATTACTAATTCACATAGATTATCAATAATGACAATACAAATTTAGGTTGCAAAAAATATCACTCCTATTTTAGCCAAGACACTAAACAGTGCTGCAAAAAGCTAAAAGCAAACTTGGAAAAAGACTACCCACTTAAGTTTAAATACAATAGTGAGGAATTAAAAAGTGAAGTTAAATGACATAATAATATGGTTCTTGGGCAACTACTCTTAGGATGTTGTATAGCTTTAAAGCAGAGGTGGTAGATCACCTGACAGTGTGTTGTGGAGATAGATATTGGGGTAACCGATGATTTTTCGTGTAGTTTTCTCTTGGCCCTATGATTGTCCTTTCTCTCCAACTCCACATACGCACGATGTGAGGCTGCACCCCACTCACCGTGTGAGAATCCCTCGTGTATCATACCTCTGTACACGTGGAACATATATATCATCGTGGTTGGAGGAATTAGTCTAACTACAAGGATCACCCAGATCATCACCGTCATCAAACTCTTCTGCACTGCTTGAGTGATTTTGATCGAATCCCATTACTACATCTACATAGTATAGATCTTGGTAGATCGTGTACGACAATTTTTTATTTTTTTACATGCACGTTCTCCTTCATATCTTGCGGTCAAGAACGACTTAGTCGGGGTGATGGGAGCTATTGCTTCGGCTAGTGGTGTTGACTTGTGCTAATGGCTCCGCTGTTTTTCGATCTGTCGAGCATGTGATTCATAATGTTGTGGAAATCTTATTGCTACTTCTTCTAGCCCATGCTTTTGTATTTAAAAACTACTGCCAACTATATATAAAGCTCGCTCTAAATACAGTGGGTAAGAACATATAAGAACATATATACTAGCATGTTGTTGTCATCCACGCTAATCTATGCTCACATAAGACGGTGTCCAGATATGCTTTGGACCGAAGGATGTCGGGTGGAAGGATAAGTATACACAACAATTTTTATGGCAGCGAGAAATAGTCGACCTAGATATGAATGTTGTAAATGTGTAATTTGACGTGCTTAGAAATGATAATTTCTCCTGGGCTTAAAAAATAGCAAATCTATTAAGCTTGAAAGTTGAGTTAACGTTGAGTTTACTAAAAACGAAAGAAGAACTTCAGTATTCACAGAAACAACACGCACAAAACTGAAAGGATGTTGTTATGTTCTCATCAATCAAACTTGATCTAGATATGAATGAATGTTGTAAATATATATGTAACTTGGTGGGTTTCTCCCGGGCTTAAAAATAGTAAATATTGAGTTCACTAAAAACGAGAGCAAAACTTTAGTGTTCGCAGAAACAACACACACAAAACTGAACGGATGTTATGTTTCTCATCAATTAAACTTTATAAGAATCAAGTTATTTGTACCATAATCATTTTACAATTTACACAACTCAAACACCCAATAAAAACAGATGTGCTACGAGTCTCGCGGTGTCTACTGTCAAATCAGACCAACGCAAAGAATAAATGAACTTGAGCTTGCAGCTCCCAAACACTATCAGAATTTCAGATCGCCCAGCGCCTAGGACCGGTTGCCGCCATGCCTGCTCGCGCTCTTCCGCAGTTCAGACCTCGCACGGAGCACGCACAGCTGCGCCTCCCACACGTCCCTCGTGAACCCGTCGGCGGCCGGCCTCGGTGCCGTGTATCCCGTCCTCAGCTCAGCATCATACCGCATCCGCGTAGCCGGGTCGGACAGGGTCTCGTAGGCGCGGCGGAGCTCGACGAAGAGCTCCGTGGACTCGGCACGGCGCGACGGCGGGCAGACGTCCGGGTGGTACTGCAGCGCGAGCCGCCGGTACGCGCGCTTGACCTCCTCCTCGCCCACGTCAGACGAGTGCTCCAGTGACAGCACCTTGTAGTAGTCCTTCGACCTGCTCGCCGTGCGGCGGACACCGGCGCTCGCAGCCGCCGCCGCCTTCACCTTCACCGTGCGGCGGCTCGTCCTGCCGAAGACGGCACCAATGGCAGCATTGGCCGTAGTGGTGTTCATGGTTGATCCAACAGACGAAGAATGGAGTCTTAGCAGGTGATCGAGAGCGAGGTGTGGTCGTGTGGAGGTGAAGAAGAACAGCGTATATATAGGCCGACCACGGGAGCCGGCAGGACGAGACAAACAGCGCGCCCGGCCGGTGCTGTAACGCGTTTTGGGAAAACTGGTGGCGAAGGTAGGCGCCACTTGGACGGAGACAAAGAAGAATCTATAAACTGTGGTTTCGGCTGTTTGACCCTGTGGCTGTCACGGAGATCTTAGTTTATCTGAGATTCATTCACCCGTACGTGCAACTGTGCAAAAAGTCCAGGTGAGCGACAGCTCTAACGCGCTCTCTGAATCGCATTGTTCCTTGTTTCTCTCGAAGCGCATCTCCAGTTTCATAGCCCCAGGCCCCCAGCTCAGACCCTCATGTTTCTTTTTTCTTTTGCGAGGACAGGGCGTAATATATTAAGACCTGGTGCGTAAGCGCTGCGCTAAGTTTCATGTGTTTAGCTCCATCTCGGTGCTTATGCTCTGTACAGCAAGAAACTGGACCGACTGCTATATACACACTGCTATAATTCACAAGTTCCCCCAAGGGTTGCAAATGTTCTGGAAGACTGCAACACCTGAAAGAGACACAGAACAGAAGACTAGGGGTGTTCAAAACTGAATCCGCAAAAAACGAGTGGAAACCGGGCCGGTGGGAGCTAGTTCATTTTCCTTCACAAACTCAACACTCATTTTCAAACTAGTACCAACCGTTGAGACCGCATACCCTTACCGGAGAACGAGTTAGAAACATATGGATCAAGTAGCAGACTTGAGGGAAAAGAGAAGTTAATGGTCCGACGACTATGGATCAGTCGGGCAAGGGCATTCGTGATTCACATGAATTTCATGTGAATTTGGGAGTAGTCCGCTCCTGTCACTTTTTCCTCTACAGAACTTGCTTTGTTTACCGGTAGATTTGAGAACATATGATTTTTTTTTCTATTACTACACTTTTTTTTTTGCTTCGTTACATTAATCTAATCCATGAACACCTATCTTTTTTTCCTTAGTTTCTATGAAAACATTGACAGTGGCAAGTTAATGTTTCTAGAAAAGTTCTTTTATTATTTTCAAGAGATGCAAGCAAACAATTTCTACCTAACGTTCATGTATTCTCAAACATTACATACCCGATGTGCCATAACATCTAAATCCTACTCACTCCATACGGGTTTGTAAGACCGACTAATGTTGTCATAAGTCATATTTTTCTAACTATGAACAACTTTATTTAAAAATATATCTACAATACCTAATAAACATGTTATCAAAATATTATCATGATAGATATTCCGATACTGACTTGGTATGCTAAGATTTTTATATATAGGGTTAGAGATTAAAAAGGGTTGAATTGCCACATGATACGTGTAACCGGTTGATGAACTATATTTTGTAAACCTTGTTTAATAAAAGGATGTGTGCATCTACTGATGCAAGGCCGTGGTATTCCCCATTACAAAAAAATAATTATTGTTGCGTGGGGAATTTGGAAAGAACGAAACAATAATAGTTTCAACAACATTAGGCCATCAGCGGATTCCTGGAGAACTAGAGTAAAAGATCTTTTGCTTCTTAGATTCAGGATACATCAAAACCTGATAGATACCATCAATATTCTTATAGAGAGCATTTAGTTATCTTTTAATCTTTTGAAGCTTGTAAGGTCTTTACAACTAACTATGTAAATATTTTTGTGTATTGATATAATACCACATTAGGAGCCTCTCCTACTTTAAAAAAGAAGATGAAATTGTCAAGTCTTTGTGTTCGACTAATTGTGGAACTCGGGTATGTATGTCTTATATGTGAATTGTAGTTCAAATTATATGTGTGGCTGTTGGAGTATTTATATTTGCTTACCGGAATGCATATTCGATTCTACATTTACTTTCCTTAGATTGCCTCTGACCAAATAATGAGTATGCGATCGATAGAAAGTGATAAAATAGTTGCAATTGGGAACTAACTTATGCAGACATGCATGCACTATGGGATGATGGACAACCTTTAGGGAATAACTACGAGATCCTCATTGAAACTGTCCTGGACAAAAATGTGCCATTTCCTAAGTCAGCTACAAAGATAACACAACTGAGCCAAGCTCAATGCATCACCATTTCTTGGACATTTGCAAGTTTATGTGTCAACTTTTAAATTTACCAAATACAAACCCTGACTTATGTCATGTATTAACTTGTAGGTTGAGAAGGTAGATGGAGCTCCTGGGTTGAACATTAAGACTACTTCTACTACTTCTACTCTTGGATTAGGAAAAAGTAATCCTGAGCGTCTAGCTAGTATATAAACCACACATACATGTTTCTTTCATTGAAACAAAGAGATTTACACTTCATTTTATTCCTTGTTCATCAGGAGTTTGCCTTTACAGTTAAGCCAAGCAATCAACACTTCTTCATCATAGCACTTTCTACCTTGGACGAAATGAGTTTCCTGGTGGTCAAGGGATTGTGTGAGTCAAATTGTATGACTTCACACTTTGTGATGAAGATTTATGTGATGGTTGTACCTACCAAAACTTATTACGATCACTTATGTCTTTTGTGGTGCTATGATGTTGAGATCTATATAGTGATTTTATGTGACTTCTAGTAAATGAAAAATGTAAATATGGGAACATCATGCTAAAATGTTGCGATAAAAAAGATCATAGGGGAATTAATTTTATGTCGTTCACGCAATTACATAGGTCGGCACTGTGCCGGCCTACAAACACATGCCACAACACCTATTGTGTGAATTCCTACACATGGTAGCGCGGCATTAGCCATATCTACCGCCCTAGAACTAGATCGGTGTATTGCTATACGCTGCATAAAAAAATTGTTGGGTCAGTAGAATCCCCGACGCATTATCCCTCGTATATTTTATTTGCGAGGTCCCCGCGAGCGAGGCGACGTGTGTGCCTCGACGTTTAAAACCACCAAGGCCCGCCTACCATGTTGTACTGATGGTACAAAGGTGAGCTCCAATAAAATTCAATCAAGTTATAATTATAAGCAATAAAAAAAGAAGACATACATGTATTCTATCAAAAATAGTCTTGTAGGGATGGACCTGTTGAAATTTTCATAGATGAATGGTGCAACGCCGCTGATATTGCCCCCATGAGGACTCGAACTCACGTGAGTGAGAAGGCACCAAACCATCTCAAGGATAGAGATGATAACTTAAAAATGGGCGTATACAAATTTACTTTTATGTTCACAAGTTTTAAACTATTTAGATAACGAAGGCCTGCCTAACAACTAAGTGAAACAAACTATATGATGCAGTAAGGTACTTCGAGCATGAAAGCTATCACAAATAAAATTTCACAAGTAAAATAGTTCATATATGAATAACCGAGCCACATGGATACAAATATATATCATGATGTTCAGTTCGTTGTGTGTGTGTGGGGGGGGGGGGGGGGGATGTGTGTTACCACGAAGGCCTTCCGTACACCAAGAAAGGTCACCTTCTTCTCATTGAAGAAAGAGCTCAATCACTAGTGGTAGGCCTTAAGGTGACCTCCAAACGCTCACAAACTTTTTCGAAGCACAATCCACAACCAGGAAGCTTCTAGGCGACTTACCACGCCTAGAGTTTTCCAACAAACCCAAGAGTAACAAGAAATTTGATGAACTCGACGGGAAATCATGATTAGGCTCGCCGGAAATGTAGACCTCGATCTTCTCTTTTGATTCCTCTAAGGGATTTGATTTTGGGTGGAGGAAATGAGAGATTTCTAAAGTTTGGTGGTGCTGAAAAGTGGAGGAGAGTAGCCCACTTTTTTTTTTTTTTTTTGTGTTCAGGAGGTAGGTAGCCCTTTGGGGAAGAAAGTGGCATATAAAAGTCCACTTAAAAATTAGTCGTTTGAACCTCTTTTGTGATATCATGATTGGGTTCAAAATTCGTTGCGGATCCACCGGATCGCTTGCCACAACCACACGCGGCCGCCTCATGCTCCTTAAAAGGTTCATATCCATCGTATGACCTTCCATCGTATGATCTAAGCTTTGCCCCCACTCATTCTTCTCCGACATCAGCAAGCCCTACCCCCACCCCCTAAGTCTCTTGTTTGTTGATGGCTCGCTACATGCTTGTCGTCATCTTCTCGTCGTAGACAACCGTGACGTTGTCGACTCCGGTGAGGTGAAAGGCTAGGTGGTGCGGCGTTGTCGACTTTGGCGAGGTGGACATCTAGGTGGTGCAGGGTAGGCATGGAGGACGACGACTATCTTGATTGGGCAAAGAGAAGGAAAGAAAAACAAGAGACACACAAAGATAAAGGGTGCACATATTTTGGGTAGGGCCCACATGGTGAGGCGCAGAAGGTCGGTTAGAGTGATCATGGCCACGATCACCGAAGAAAGAGCTGGATTCCTGTAAATAATGCTCAAATTAATATTTTCACTATTCTATACTAATTATTATTAAATTAAATATATCTAGACACATTTTACATTTTGGTTATAGATTAGATATATTTAATCCTGACTCTGCTGCCGTTGAACCCTACCAGCGCCTCCATTCCGACCCGAGGTGCGGTTATCTAACGGGCAGAGAAAGGCCAGCGAGGCAAAGCCCAGCCAGCGAGCAAAGAAGCAGCCACACCACACCGGCGGCGAACCTGCCAGAGGGGGTCGCAACCGCGTGGGGGAATGGAGCGGGGCGGCGCCGCCGCGCTCGCCTGCACCTTCCGCTCCTCCTCCCCCTCCCCCTCTCCGGTTTCCCACTGGCGGCCTCTCCTCCACTCCCGCATCCGTCCGTCTGCGACTGCCAGGGCTCCTCACTTCCTCCCGCCAACCACCGGCCGGCGCTGCAGGTATAACGATAAAGCCGCCCCACGCTCTCTTTGCTTTACCTTGTCTTCTCTGTCCTTTGTGTTAGTTTGTGATGTGGTGTCGCTTCCCTCGCGTCTGCGCTCGGAAACTGTTCGATGGAATGCTTCAACTGTGGCGCGGGTTGTAGACCCTTTCGCCGTTGGAGTAGAATTAGAATTCTATTGCAGCATTTTTTTTTATATCAACATGTCAGGAATGAGGTTGGGTGCCGGTGAATTTGGACTTTGGAGGAGGTGGTTGTAGGCTTGTAGCTTTTGCTGTCGTTATGTTGGTTTAGAGAACTTTACTAGTTGGACAGTTATTTAGGGTTTGGTTATTCGCTGAAAAACGTATTGGCGTTCATGATGAATCCATAACCAAGCGCTCCATAGATGTCGAGACACTATGTCTGGAATTCATGTAGTAGATGGGATGAAACAAGAATCTGGGGTAAGCTTCAGTGAGTCGAAATTAGCCTCTTTCATTTACAACTTTATGGCACTGTGGTGATGTTGGCGGTGCAACATTCATGACGCCGATGGCGGTTGGCGGATTTGAGGCGAGCCCTGCTGTCCACAACGCCATTGACTCTCCAAACCAGGATTGCTCTGGTTCTGCCCTTCTTTCGCAGAATCAGATCCTCTCTCTCCCACTGAGCGCTTTGGGGGTTGTGGTGTCTTGCGTGTCTGTTTGGTTGGCACCTAGGCCGAGGATAGTTGGGTGGTGTTGGTCTGTAAGTTGTCATGTCGTTTTTGACCTATTCTTGAGTGATCGGGTGTTTCGGGTGTTTGACCTAGTCTTAGGCTTGTAATCATCATTCTTTTATATCAATGCATCAAAATGCAATGCTTTTGCGTTTTCGCAAAAAGTAGTGCTAAGGAACTTGTATGCAGCCATTTTCCATGTTATTGCTAAATTAAGAAACAGGTTCAAGTTAGGTTGGCGTGACTAAAACCAAGCTAGGTTTTTTGGCTGGTGTAGTCAACCAAAGGATATGGGGTAAAGGGGATTGAGATTTCAAAATACGCATATGCTAGAACAGAATTGACATGTTTGAGCCAGGTTCACTATTAACTTACTGTTTGCTAATGCTGTGGTGCAAACAGGTAGCCCTAATGTAAGTAGCTCCTTAAAGTTGCTCATGCCTTGTAACAAAAAAATCAGATTATAAAAACATATAACTAACCTATCGTTTATTACAATTGATTAATCTTAAGCGAGATGGGCAAACATTGACATTATCCTGCTAGCAGACCATGATTTCTAGCCCCCTTGTTTGCATGCAAATAGTGCAAACTTTGAGCTTTGTTATTCAACATTTTTTTTCAAATGTTTAACTTTATTATGTTCTTCTAGCTACTACTACATTCAAAAAAGATTTTTAGACACAAGCAAGGGGCTTAAAAGGTTCTCATTGACGACATCCAGCTCGTTTGGACGTCCAGGGGTTAGTCTGAACGATGATGATTTGGTGAAAGATAAGCTCCTAATAGACTGCGGAGAAGATCAAGATTGCGTGCTTGGTAAGTTCTGTATGTCCTTTTTTATTTTGTACTTCAAGCTCCAAATATTATGTTATTACATGCTTAAACAAATACCATTATGTTCTGGTAATGGCTATCTCATCCAAAGTATGTTGTGGCAGCTCAGAAACAGCCTATTACATAGTTAAAGACTTAGTCTAATTGTTTCTGAGAAACTCTGTTTACATACTGTTTACTGAGGGTGGTTTGGAGTTGACAGGCTTGAGCAAAGAATTTTTCCCATTCAAAGTCCAAACTCAGCATGAGTTCATCTCTGTGATTCAGCATCCAGATCATATTGCTTAATCATACATTATATGTCTTCGTTTCATGGTTAGTTTAGTTCGGCAATCGCCACCATCTCTGTTTTTTATTAATGAAAAACCATCTCTGCTCCTCCAATTGTCTCCTTCAAAAGCACATCTGTATCATGAGACCTGTCCGTTGTTTCATTTAGCGTCTTTCTGCCATGCCATGCCATCGAAGAATCAAGATGCACCCTTGCTCATGACATGCTGTTGGGGTCATACTGTCATAGCGACACTGAAGCACCTTGGGATATGAAAAATGTTGAGTCTTAATATGGAATACAGTTACCAGCCCATAGAAGATAGAACGTTAACTTATGTACTTGCCCCTGAGAATAATTAACAGAAAGTGCTTTCAAATCTTTGCAAGGCCTGGAAGAGCACTGAAGAACTGCTGAGTTGAGGAATTTATGTGTTAGCTATGCACTAGTATATGATATTTCCTTAGCATTTCACTCTAATCTTGATGGCTGCCAGTTCCACATCAATCACCCTGGTTAACTAATTATGCAGATTTTTTGAAGTCATATAGTGCACAAGTTTATATGTTCAGACTCACCTCTAATAGAAGTATGCTCTTACCATTAAGGGGCTCATACTATATCTTTTACGCTTCTCTGAATATGTACGCCACTTTTGTACATCAGAGGATAGAACAATAGAATTTGAGAAATTTTACATCTTAAACAGGAGGAAAAAGAAAGAGAATAATTGCAGTCAAATATCCAAAGTTTAATTTTCCCTCAATACATATTTGAAGTTCCATACTAGAGGTTGCAATTTTTCTGTTATATTTTTCTACACTTCCATCTGTTGGCTGTTGAACATTGTCCTGGATGTTCTCTCAGTGCTGTCGTGTTGCTAGATCACTGGTTTTCACTCTTTATGATCACCTATTGCACTAAACAGTGTTGTCCACAGCTTTTTGTTTCATCTGTTTTTACAGTTTCACTTAATAAGTCCACATGCACATTTCAGATGGGATAGTCGCCTTGGGAAAGTTTGATGCCCTTCACATTGGCCATCGGGAACTAGCAATGCATGCTTCTAAATCAGGAAATCCTTTTCTTCTTTCTTTTGTGGGAATGGCTGAAGTACTTGGCTGGGAGTATAGGTGAGTCTCCAGGAAACTTTCAATAACTTCCCAATAGACTTACCCTTGGCAACAGTAGACTAACATCGAGGAGGGTATTATAAAGTCTAGCAAAACCTTATTGTTTTCTGCTTGTACAGGCCTCCGATAGTTGCTCATTGTGATCGGAAACGAGTCCTTTCTTCTTGGGCTACGTATTGTAGAAATTTGGTGCCTCTTGAATATCAAGTTGAGTTTTCAAAGGTCAGGTACCTAACTCCACACCAATTTGTTGAGAAGTTATCAGCGGATCTTAGAATAAAAGGTGTCGTGGCAGGTACAAACATATTATTTTGTCTTGCAGGCTCAGTATTGTGCTGCAGTATCCTACTTCTAATAAGTTTCTCCATGTACTATGACAGGTGAAAACTACAGATTCGGCTATAAAGCATCTGGTGATGCAGCTGAGTTAGTGAAACTATGCGAGGAATTCGGTTTAAGTGCCTTTATTGTACGTTCTGTCATGGACACAGCAAAAAGATCTTATAATGGAGCATCACCTGCTGTAAATTCAAGTGATAAAGGACAGGTGTCTTCCAGTCGTGTTCGCCATGCTTTGTCGGTTGGTGACATTGAATACGTCTCCAAATTACTTGGGAGAAAACACCGCCTTGTTCTAACAGTGAGTGAATACAGTCTCAAGGAACGGAAAAACATTATAGTCCCTAAATCTTGCATGTTGAACATGCCACCAGCTGACGGTTTCTATGAAAATTGCGAGCTCTTCAATGGAGGGTATCTTGGACTATGCAGGGTGGTCATTAACACAGAAACCATTGACATTGAGATGAAAGATGAGAGCAGTTTGCCACCAAATCCTTTTCAAGAAGATCAACTACTAGGGATTGAGTTTGGGTGATGTGCAACTCCATTCATGATCAGTGGCTGGTCATAATGTGCATACCTCAGTCAAGTTTTGGACAGTTTGGGTTGATGTCAAAGGTGGGGAAGTTTTTCCCTGGATGGAACATACATAGAGGTATTCATCAGATGTTCGTATGCAACCTCAATAGGTGCATCAATCTGAAGTCCATTTTAGAGTTTCTTGCAAAAAAATCTTCCACAAGATTGGAGAATAGTGCATGGTTATACAAACATGGAGACAAAAGTGACATTTATGTATCTGGGTTGGCAAGTAAAGGGTTGACTGGCTTCTGGCGGCTGTATGTATGAAACTAAAGCAGGGACTACATCTAAATTCAAAGTCTACGTCTAAGCAGAGGCTTTTTTTTGCAGCTTCTTAGTTCACTGTAGTTTGTACGTTTATTGGTTATTCAATAGTTAACTCCTTTTGTATTGCGTCCTTTTTGGAAAAGAAGGTTGAGACCCCCTGGGTTCTGCATCGAAAAGATGCATTGTATTGCTTGATTAGCTTACACGTTTTGTTGAATCGACAGTGAGTGCAATCTGTCGCTTGTTACTAGTATTTGAGGACTGGATTGATTTATGATAAAAGATATATATCTGTGATCTATCTAATTGAAGTTTTTTTTCCCGCAAGTAAACTATGACAGCGTGTATCAAGGTGGGTAATGGCGCCAGTGTTCTTTTGGACAAATTGATGGGTGGATGGCCGTACTGTTGGAGACATTGCACCATTGGTTTTACAAGCGGTCGGCACACAAAGAAAGAACAAGAGGACAGTAGCGGAGGTTTTGCATGAGAACAATTGGATGAAAGATATCAGGGCAGATCTGAACGAGGAAGGCCTTCGACAATGTGTACAGCTATGGCTGCAGATTACTTCTCTTCAAAGGGATGCTTAATCTGACGACTCATTCAGTTGGCCCTGATCTAGCTCCGGCTTATGGCAAGGCAATACCAGTTTTAGGCGACCAAGTGTACATTGAAATCAAGTGGCACCACAGTGCTACTCACTTTGCTTGTAGAGTTGAGTTCGCACTTCTTGGAATGTTAAGGTATGCCATCGGCGTATCCTGGGAAAAAAACTATTCAATAAGAAAGAAAGAAAAACTATGCCAGCATGAGACCCACAAACGAATAGGATGGGAGAGGAAGGGGAGAAGAGGGGCAGTCGTCGCGCCAATGATGCGCCGTGAAGAAGATTATGTGGTCAGCTCAGCGTAGGACTGCATAGTGCATACCATTTGCCTGATGGTTGCCGGCCGTCGGTTCGCCCACTTGACCTCCTCGGTGACGACGTTGTCAGCGTGTCCCGCGGTGGCGTGTACGGGAGAAAATAAAATGGAACGTGTTAACCAAGGGATCATATCAACTAGGAGTCTAGGACGGCAAAGTGAAGGTAGCATAAACTGCCAAACTGGTTCTCACGTCTATGTATTACATTACTTCTCAGACAACTCCATCACTTTGGTTTCGATGCATTATTTTTCCGGCAAATTAAGCTGAACCCGTGGTCCCATTCTTAGCCAGTGGTTTTGCAAATGCCGCCACCATTCTGTTGAAGTAATAAAAATGGCCTTTGGTGATCTAGAGGGTATTTTTATTACAGGGAAGGGGGCAAGATGTGGTTAGTTTTGTTTACTTGTGCATCTATATTATAAGGTTCCATGCCTGCACTGTGAGTGCGTTACAGTGAAGGCCGGCAACCTCCGTTCTTCGATCACGGGTTAGCGGCATACTTGATTTTCTAGTAAGAAGCGAAGTTTCCTTGAATCTATACTAAAACTATTCATCTACGTAGCCATATAATGTTTGAGCTTTTGTTTTTTGGAGGGTTGTCATTGTTTCGCTGAGATGAGGCCAATACGTGAGAAAATTTTAAATAAATAAAGATTCGACCAAATCCTATCCTGGTCAATACGTTGCATGAATGCATGTGCACACCTTTTATAGTGCACAAAGAGTCTACACATTAGGTGGATACGTACTTGATCAGGAGATTCTAAGATATGGTTGACGGGTAAGTAATCCTTTCCTTATCTTGCATCCCTTAATTTCCTCTCGAGGTCTCTCTCATCAATAGGACAAAACAACTAGATCGTTTTTAAGGGATCCTATGGTGATAAAAAAAGCACTCCAAATGACATTCCATCCAAATTTGACCATACACATAGATATATAAATTATTTGTAACTTTAAGCTACCACACCGCATCCTAGCTAGCCATGTTTTCTCTATCTGATCAGAAATATTTGCTGTATCCTTGCTTTGTAAGAAAAAAAACGATACACGAAACGGAAGCAAAACTGACGCACCCTGCATACAAAACAAATGCACCAATAATACCACATGTCTATTAATTGTAGTGAAACTTGGATAAATTGATAACATATGTTTCTTCACGGTATTTTTTTGGTTTATGAATTATGTTGTGTTGAGATGATGTTATAATGTTTTATGAGAAAATAGTTGTGAAACAACGAAGAAGTTGGTTGGATATAATAGATGAAAGTCGGTAACGGAAGTACATATATCATATCCCATAATCTAGAAAACCCTAATAACAGAAAATAGTGAACGCATAATAAGTTATCCAATCCTTAATAACGACTATCCTTGTTGACATTGAAGATAATCATTAGTCACAAACAACTACCCTAACATGAAGTTAGGTGAATATAACCATGTGATCTCAAAATTTATAATGCATAAATGTCTCACTAAGACGGACATTTTTCCTAGTGGGCTCACTGATAGTCACCAATCTATGGTGACTTTTTCCAACTAGGTCTACCACTTTAGTCTTTACGCACGCACAGTCTACCCCTATGAGCACCTCCGAGGGACTGAGACGACATATCTTGATGTTTACTAAGTCACCACTGGCGCCTCGCTGTTGACGGACACGTCACCTACCACTGAAAGCATAGCGCCGATTAAATCCTGAAATTAAATCCAGGTAAATCAAACACCCATGCTAAGTCTAGGACTTGAACCTGAGTGGACTGGTTCCACCACAAGGGACCTAACCACCAGAGCCAAGCTTTGTTTGCTACCACTTTAGTCTTAAATAGATGATAGTGTGCATGTGTAGTTGTGTTCTTGTGTTTACACTGTGCTTTATTTTGCGAATTGTCTTTACATTAAAAAGATTCACTCCGTAACTCGACATGCATAGTGATATTTGGATGGAAATAACCAACCAACGCTTCAAATTTCTAACAGAACTTAAAATAATTAGTGTTGCCTTCTTGTTTTGACAATCTTATTAGATGTGCCCAAAGGGACGCCTTGGACATGAAATTTCATATATTGGTTCATGTGTTTTAAATGCTTTGTCGTCAGGTTATGTGCATTTGAGTAGCTCAAAGAAAAATAGATTGCAGTTATTTTGACTGAATAATTAGAGCAATAATCCTACACCTACGGACTGAATGCTACAGACTATGCCTACGGACAAACGTGGCTTGTTGTGGTTGGATAACTATTGGGATCGGTTAATTTTTCTAGCAAATCACGATGCACCCCTGCTGTCCACCTCATTCTGTAAGTCATTTCCGTAAGCAAACTGTCCGTATGGGTAGCATTACTCTAATTAGAGTGTCTATCCATGTAAAATGCTAATTTTGGTCGTCCACCGATTCTGACCACGTCTCTTATGTTCATCACGACTTGTCGAAGCATTCCTCCAAAATAAGGTGCTTGGATCTTGGTTTAGAGGCTCAGATTCGGTAGACTTGGAAGTTGGATTCCGAACGTTCAGTCCCATATCGGAGACTGTTTTCCTTATTAAACATAGAAGTTACTAGAAATCTCCAAGTACAGGGGAAAGATTCTTTCCTAGAAACATGTTTTATTTGATAGTTGGCATTTCAGGAACATATAGTTGGCGTTTATATATCCGAAAGTTCAATTTCAAATAATCCGAAGTTTGTACGCATATAGCTGAATGTTTATAGATACATAACCCAAAGTTTTTTTTTATATGATAATCCAAAGTTTTGATCTAATGTATTTGGATGTTTGCAGTCATATAAGAGTAGTTAGAAGTTGGCATCAAAAGTTGTGAACCTATTTTCTCTAGTCTTCCTCGGTCTCTGGTGACTGACAACGCCATCCGCCAAAGCACAAGTCTTGGGGCAATATTCTACTACTGCATAGTTCCTTGTGAAACAAACTTTCAATAAATCAATTTAATTTAAGTGCACACTACATCAATCGATCGACACTTCATACATTTTGAACACCCGTAGAAACAAATGACACGAATCCACGTCTAAATATCACAACTTCAGAACATGGTCATGCGCCCAGCCATGCCTAGAACCGGTTGCCACCCTGCCTCCTCGCGTTCTGCCGCCGTTCGGAACGCGCCTGCAGCACGCACAGCTGCGCTTCCCAGACGTCCCTCGGCAACCCGTCGGCCGGTCGCCTTGCTGCCGTGCCATTCCTGAGCTCGGCATCGTATTGCACCCTCGTAGCTGGGTCGGAGAGCGTCTCGTATGCACGTCGGAGCTCAACGAAGAGCTCCGTGGACTCGGCCCGGCGCGACGGCGGGCACACGTCCGGGTGGTACTGCAGCGCCAGACGCCGGTACGCGCGCTTGACATCCTCCTCGCCTACGTCGGTCGAGGGCTCCAGAGATAGCACCTTGTAGTAGTCCGTCGACCTGCTAGCCGTGGCCGCCGCCGCTCTGACCGTGCAGCGGCGGTGGCCGCTCCTTTGGTTAAAGCTGGCGCCGAAGCTAGCAGTCTTGCTCGTGCATCTGAGCGTGGTGGAACTAGAGCTGGCGGTGTACATGGCTGATCAAATCAAACAGAGGATGAAGCTTTAATTTTGAAGCGAATGTGATCTGTGAGAGCGTTCTTTGGTGTGGCAGATGGTGATGGGCTATGGAGAAACCCATATATATAGCCGATTGGAGGGGTGGGGAAGAATGAGACAGACGAGGCTGCGCGCGTTTTGCAGGGGTCTTGCCGTCGCCGTCGCGTCTGGTGAAATGTAGTCGTGCGAGTCTGGGCTTGACGACTGACGAGAAACTTTAATTTAGGAGTGAGCTTGTTTCTTCGGGAAGGTCCGACGTGTGAAACCGTGTCCTGGTGACAAGAAGCGTGCGCCCATGCGCCATGGTGAGAACTCGGCGCTAACGGGGAACTGACTTTGAAATTTCTACCTTACCTCTTTACTCTCTCCCAAATCCCACCAAACTACGACCGGTGAGAAAACCCTAGCCGCCTCCGGGTCGCTCCCGAGGCGACCCCGGGGCGTCCGCGCCGCCGCCACCAAAGCCCGCCCTCCCCGCTTCCCTCTACCCCCCGCTGCCGCCGGAGGAGGCCATCCCACGGCGGACGGCGGGAGGTCTCCCTCCTCCCCCAAATCCAAAATCCCCCCGAAAATCCGCCCCAGTCTCGATCTATCCGCGACGCGCGGCCTGCCCCTTCCGCTCGCCTTGGCGTCGTCGGCGCCGCCGTGGTGCCTCTGCCTCCACCTCCCGGCGTCGCGCTGCTGGGCGCGCTCGCCTCCTCCCCGCCTCGGCCACGCGCGGGCGCGACTCGGCCCGCTGACCTTGCGCCGCCCGTCGGCTGCCCGCCCCTTCTGGCGCCTCTGCTGCTCTCCGCCGCCGTCGTCTGAGCTCGGCCAGGCCCTTCTCCGGCGTTTCTGGCCCCGAGCCCTCGCCCTTGGCTGTCCGGCCGTCGATCCCGGCGCGCGCGGCGTGGCTCGGCTAGGCCCTTGACGCCCCTGGGTCCTCTGCAGTTCGGCCGCCCCGGTGGCCCATGTCCACCTCCTGGCCGCGGTTCCTGCTGAGTGGGGGAGGTCGGCCCGTCCCGATGATTGTGGTGTAGGTGCACATCCGGGCGAAAGCCTTCGGACGACGACGCCGCGGGCGTCGTGCTCCTCAGTGGAGGCGTCCTCTTGGCTCTGTGCTCCTCCCACACACGCTTGGGGCAGCGTCTGCCTCTTGCCTCCCGCTGGCCGCCTGCTAGCTTTCCTGTGGGATCAGGTTGTTGTCATGGTGGCTCCGACGGGCCGCCTAGATGCTCCGGGGTGGCCTCGGCATGTGTTGTGCTTCGACCACGGGGGCGGCACACCGGTGTCGTCGCCCCAGTCTCGGCTATCCGACGCCCTTCGACTGTGCTTGGTCTCGGCAGCACATCGCCGTTTGGCTTCGCCGACGACACACCGGTGTCGTCGCACGGTCTCGGCTATCCGACGCCTTTCGACCGTGCCGGGACGCCTCTTGGTGTGCTTCTGTTGGTGTCCAAGTATTCCACTACCTACTCCCTTGGTTCGCCTGCACGCGGTGTGGTTCTCACCGGAGATCCTCGTCTGGCGGTTTGCTTCAGGTCCTCGAGGTGGCCCCTAGTTGTGGCTTTGCTCGGTTCGAGCTAGTGGCATGACTCGTTTCTGCGTCGCCCTTCGACCATGGGGTCGGCACACCGGTGTCGTCGCCCCAGTCTCGGCTATCCGACGCCCTTCGACTGAGCTTTGGTCTCGGTTTCTGCAGGTCCTTCGTCTTTGCCCGTTGCTCGCCATGAAGTCGTAGGGGTCTTCCTTTGAGGTGCTGGCCTCCCGGGGGGTTCGGTTCGCTTCGGATGCTAACCTCCCCTTCCCTTTGTGTTCCCATTTTCTAGTTTTTGTTTTTCTGTATTTTGTTTGTGTTTCCTCTCCCCTGTATCCCCCTGTATTTCTGTCAAGCTGTTTGTAAGAACATGGGCCTTCATGGCTACTTTCGTGGAATGCAACAAGCGGTGGGGATTTGTTCCCCCCCGTAAACCTCGAAAAAAAACTACGACCGGTTCATTTCCCCCCGACCCCTTCTCTCTCCTCCATCTTCCTTGAGAGTCTCCCGAGAGAGCCCGGGCCGCTCCCGAGCCCTCTCCGTCGGCTTTGCCGGCCGGAGATTTGCGAAGGAGGGGCACCGGAGTAGGTGGTAGGATTAGCTTTAGGTGTTTCGGCTGCTTGCCGCTAGTTTGGAGTACGACACAAGGTCGCCTGGGCCAGATCTTGTGCATCCTGAGCTGGTGGCTTTTCCTCATCGTGCTCCGGCGGTGAGCTTCCCCACCCCAGGGATCTCCATCAATAAGGTCCGGGTTCGTGCTTGCTGCCCCTGGATTTACGATGTTGGGATGCTGATTCTTCCTCCTCTGTCCGACCATGGAGGCGAGGGGATGAGGAAGGATGGTGCCAGCATAGGGGGATCTGGAAGCAGGTGGGGGGTCTTCCTCTAGCCTGGCGTGTCGACGCCGTGTCAGGCTATCGCCTCTGGATGGCTCCGTCGTGCTTCCGAGGTGGGAGACGGTGAAGCCTGCTTCCGCGATGAGCCCCTGCTTCAATAAGCGTCTTTTCCATCTCTGTTATGGTGGCCAAGCTCGCCTTCTTATCCTCTCAGCTAGCCTCGGTGACGAGGGAGAGGAGCGGTCGTGCTACTGCGACGATCTTGCAGAGGTGGTGCTCGAGGTCCCTGAAGCAGGATACCTCAGGAGCAGATTCCAAGCGATGACAAGTTTCTGCCGCCGCTATCTCCGGCAAAAGGGCTCTAATGTCTACGTTCCCCCTCCTTTCCTGTAGACAGTGTTGGGCCTCCAAGAGCAGAGGTTTGTAGAACAGCAGCAAGTTTTCCCTTAAGTGGATCACCCAAGGTTTATCGAACTCAGGGAGGAAGAGGTCAAAGATATCCCTCTCATGCAACCCTGCAACCACAAAGCAAGAAGTCTCTTGTGTCCCCAACACACCTAATAGGTGCACTAGTTCGGCGAAGAGATAGTGAAATACAGGTGGTATGAATAAGTATGAGCAGTAGCAACGGTGCCAGAAAATAGCTTGCGGGCGTGTAGTTGATGGTGGTGGTATTGCAGCAGTAGTAACACGGTGAAACAGTAAACAAGCAGTAGTAACGCAGCAGTATTTAGGAACAAGTAGCGATAGCAGTATTTAGGAACAAGGCCTAGGGATTACACTTTCACTAGTGGACACTCTCAACATTGATCACATAACAGAATAGATAAATGCATACTCTACACTTTTGTTGGATGATGAACACATTGCGTAGGATTACACGAACCCTCAATGCCGGAGTTAACAAGCTCCACAATGATGCTCATATTTTAGTAACCTTTAGTGTAAGATAGATCAAAAGACTAAACCAAGTACTAGCATAGCATGCACACTGTCACCTTCATGCATATGTAGGAGGAATAGATCACATCAATATTATCATAGCAATAGTTAACTTCACAATCTACAAGAGATCATGATCATAGCATAAACCAAGTACTAACACGGTGCACACACTGTCACCTTTACACACGTGCAGGAGGAATAGAACTACTTTAATAACTTTGCTAGAGTAGCACATAGATAAATTGTGATACAAACTCATATGAATCTCAATCATGTAAAGCAGCTCATGAGATTATTGTATTGAGGTACATGGGAGAGAGATGAACCACATAGTTACAGCGGAGCCCTCAGCCTCGGGGGTGGATTACTCCCTCCTCATCATGGAGGCAGCGATGGCGGTGAAGATGGCGGTGAAGACGGCGATGGAGATGGCTCCGGGGGCAATTCCCCGTCCGGCAGGGTGCCAGAACAGAGAGTTCTGTCCCCCGAATTGGAGTTTCGCGACGGTGGCGGCGCCCCTGGAGTCTTTCTGGAGTTTCGTCAAGTGGTACTGCGTTTTTAGGTCGAAAGGGCTTTTATAGGCGAAGAGGCGGCGCAGGGGGCACTGGGGGCGCCACACCCTAGGCCGGCGCGGCCTAGGCCCGGCCCGCGCCGCCATGTGGTGTGGTGGCCCCCTGGCCCCTCTCCGACTCTTCTTCGGTGTTCGACGCTTCCGGGAAAAATAGGAGGTTTGGCGTTGATTTCGTCCAATTCCGAGAATATTGCCCGAACAGCCTTTCGGAACCAAAAACAGCAGAAATGTAAACTGCACCGTGGCATCTTGTTAATAGGTTAGTTCCGGAAAATGCATGAAAATGATATAAAGTGTGAACAAAACATGTTGGTATTGTCATAAAACAAGCATGGAACATCGGAAATTATAGATACGTTGGAGACGTATCAGCATCCCCAAGCTTAGTTCCTACTCGTCCTCGAGTAGGTAAACGATAAAAGATAATTTCTGAGGTGACATGCTACCAACATAATCTTAATCATACCATTGTAAAGCATATGAGATGAATGCAGCGATTCGAAACAATGTAAATGCAATGAGTAAACAAGTGAATCATATAGCAAAGACTTTTCATGAATAGTACTTTCGAGACAAGCATCAATAAGTCTTGCATAAGAGTTACTCATAAAGCAATAAATTCATAGTAGAGACATTGAAGCAACACAATGGAAGATTAAGTTTCAGCGGTTGCTTTCAACTTGTAACATGTATATCTCATGGATAGTTGTCAATGCAAAGCAATATAACAAATGCAATAAGCAAGTATATAAGAATCAATGCACAGTTCACACAAATGTTTGCTTCTTGAGGTGGAGAAAGATAGGTGAACTGACTCAACAATAAAAGTAAAAGAATGGTCCTTCAAAGAGGAAAGCATCGATTGCTATATTTGTGCTAGAGCTTTTATTTTGAAAACATGAAACAATTTTGTCAACGGTAGTAATAAAGCATATGTATCATGTAAATTATATCTTACAAGTTGCAAGCCTCATGCATAGTATACTAATAGTGCCCGCACCTTGTCCTAATTAGCTTGGACTACCGGATCATCACAATGCACATGTTTTAACCAAGTGTCACAAAGGGGTACCTCTATGCCGCCTGTACAAAGGTCTAAGGAGAAAGCTCGCATTGGATTTCTCGCTATTGATTATTCTCAACTTAGACATCCATACCGGGACAACATAGACAATAGATAATGGACTCCTCTTTTATGCATAAGCATGTAACAACAATTAATAATTTTCTCATATGAGATTGAGGATATATGTCCAAAACTGAAACTTCCACCATGGATCATGGCTTTAGTTAGCGGCCCAATGTTCTTCTCTAACAATATGCATGCTTAACCATAGGGTGGTAGATCTCTCTTACTTCAGACAAGACGGACATGCATAGCAACTCACATGAAATTCAACAATGAATAGTTGATGGCGTCCCGGTGAACATGGTTATCGCACAACAAGCAACTTAATAAGAGATAAAGTGCATAATTACATATTCAATACCACAATAGTTTTTAAGCTATTTGTCCCATGAGCTATATATTGCAAAGGTGAATGATGGAATTTTAAAGGTAGCACTCAAGCAATTTACTTTGGAATGGCGGAAAATACCATGTAGTAGGTAGGTATGGTGGACACAAATGGCATAGTGTTGTTTGGCTCAAAGATTTGGATGCATGAGAAGTATTCCCTCTCGATACAAGGTTTAGGCTAGCAAGGTTGTTTGAAGCAAACACAAGCACGAACTAGTACAGCAAAACTCACATAAAAGACATATTACAAGCATTATAAAACTATACATCGTCTTCCTTGTTGTTCAAACATCTTACTAGAAAATATCTAGACTCTAGAGAAACCACTCATGCAAACCCAAATTTTAACAAGCTCTATGTATTTCCTCACTAATGGGTGCAAGGTATATGATGCAAGAGCTTAAACAAGAGCACAACAATTGCCAAGTATCACATTATTCAAGACATCACACCAATTTCTACATGTAGCATTTTCCAATTCCAACCATATAATAATTTAACGAAGCAGTTTCAACCTTCGCCATGAATATTATGAGCTAAGAACACATGTGTTCATACGAACCAGCGGAGCGTGTCTCTCTCCCACACAAGCATTTATTCAAACACAAACAAAAACAAAAGCATACAAACGCTCCAAGTAAAGCACATAAGATGTGACCGAATAAAAATATAGTTTCAAAAGAAGGAACCTGATAATTTGTCGATGAAGAAGGGGATGCCTTGGGCATCCCCAAGCTTAGACGCTTGAGTCTTCTTGAAATATGCAGGGATGAACCACCGGGGCATCCCCAAGCTTAGAGCTTTCACTCTTCTTGATCGTAGTATATCATCCTCCTTTCTTGACCCTTGAAAACTTCCTCCACACCAAACTCGAAACAACTCATTAGAGGGTTAGTGCACAATAAAAATTAACATATTCAGAGGTGACACAATCATTCTTAACACTTCTGGACATTGCATAATGCTACTGGACATTAGTGGATCAAAGAAATTCATCCAACATAGCAAAAGAGGCAATGCGAAATAAAAGGCAGAATCTGTCAAAACAGAACAGTTCGTATTGACGAATTTTAAAATGGCACCAGACTTGCTCAAATGAAAATGCTCAAATTGAATGAAAGTTGCGTACATATCTGAGGATCATGCACGTAAATTGGCTTAATTTTCTGAGCTACCTACAGGGAGGTGGACCCAGATTCGTGACAGCAAAGAAATCTGGAACTGCGCAGTAATCCAAATCTAGTACTTACTTTTCTATCAACGGCTTTACTTGGCACAACAAAACACAAAACTAAGATAAGGAGAGGTTGCTACAGTAGTAAACAACTTCCAAGACACAAATATAAAACAAAGTACTGTAGCAAAATAACACATGGGTTATCTCCCAAGAAGTTCTTTTCTTTATAGCCATTAAGATGGGCTCAGCAGTTTTAATGATGCACTCGCAAGAAATAGTATTTGAAGCAAAAGAGAGCATCAAGAGGCAAATACAAAACACATTTAAGTCTAACATGCTTCCTATGAAGAGGAATCTTGTACACAAATAAATTCATGAAGAGCAAAGTGACAAGCATAGGAAGATAGAACAAGTGTAGCTTCAAAAATTTCAGCACATAGAGAGGTGTTTTAGTAACATGAAAATTTCTACAACCATATTTTCCTCTCTCATAATAACTTTCAGTAGCATCATGAGCAAACTCAACAATATAACTATCACATAAAGCATTCTTATCATGAGTCTCATGCATAAAATTATTACTCTCCACATAGGCATAATCAATTTTATTAGTTGTAGTGGGAGCAAATTCAACAAAGTAGCTATCATATATAGGAGGCATATTGTAATCATAATCAAATTTCTCCTCCATAACAGGTGGTAACAAAAGACTACTATCATTATAATCATCATAAATTGGAGGCAAAGTATCATCAAAGAAAATTTTCTCCTCAATGCTTGGGGGACTAAAAATATCATGCAAACCAGCTTCCCCAAGCTTAGAATTTTCCATATTATTAGCAACAATGGTGTTCAAAGTATTCATGCTAACATGTTCCATGGGTTTTTTAATTTTCGGATCAAACCATCCATGTCTTAACTCAGGAAATAGAATAAAAAGCTCATTGTTGTCCATTATGCCTAACTAGTGTAAACAAGAAACAAAAAGATGCAATTGCAGGATCTAAAGGAAATAGCTTCGAGTACTTACAACGGCGGAAAATAGCTTGGTAGCCGAGGTCCGGAGTGTGAGTACCTTTTACCTTTCCTCCCCGGCAACGGCGCCAGAAAAGTGCTTGATGTCTACGTTCCCCCTCCTTTCCTGTAGACAGTGTTGGGCCTCCAAGAGCAGAGGTTTGTAGAACAGCAGCAAGTTTTCCCTTAAGTGGATCACCCAAGGTTTATCGAACTCAGGGAGGAAGAGGTCAAAGATATCCCTCTCATGCAACCCTGCAACCACAAAGCAAGAAGTCTCTTGTGTCCCCAACACACCTAATAGGTGCACTAGTTCGGCGAAGAGATAGTGAAATACAGGTGGTATGAATAAGTATGAGCAGTAGCAACGGTGCCAGAAAATAGCTTGCGGGCTTGTAGTTGATGGTGGTGGTATTGCAGCAGTAGTAACACGGTGAAACAGTAAACAAGCAGTAGTAACGCAGCAGTATTTAGGAACAAGTAGCGATAGCAGTATTTAGGAACAAGGCCTAGGGATTACACTTTCACTAGTGGACACTCTCAACATTGATCACATAACAGAATAGATAAATGCATACTCTACACTTTTGTTGGATGATGAACACATTGCGTAGGATTACACGAACCCTCAATGCCGGAGTTAACAAGCTCCACAATGATGCTCATATTTTAGTAACCTTTAGTGTAAGATAGATCAAAAGACTAAACCAAGTACTAGCATAGCATGCACACTGTCACCTTCATGCATATGTAGGAGGAATAGATCACATCAATATTATCATAGCAATAGTTAACTTCGCAATCTACAAGAGATCATGATCATAGCATAAACCAAGTACTAACACGGTGCACACACTGTCACCTTTACACACGTGCAGGAGGAATAGAACTACTTTAATAACTTTGCTAGAGTAGCACATAGATAAATTGTGATACAAACTCATATGAATCTCAATCATGTAAAGCAGCTCATGAGATTATTGTATTGAGGTACATGGGAGAGAGATGAACCACATAGCTACATCGGAGCCCTCAGCCTCGGGGGTGGATTACTCCCTCCTCATCATGGAGGCAGCGATGGCGGTGAAGATGGCGGTGAAGACGGCGATGGAGATGGCT
Source organism: Lolium perenne (assembly GCF_019359855.2). Taxonomy (NCBI): domain Eukaryota; kingdom Viridiplantae; phylum Streptophyta; class Magnoliopsida; order Poales; family Poaceae; genus Lolium; species Lolium perenne. Next base: position 182,441,207 of record NC_067248.2, on the reverse strand, counting down.
CCGGGGGCAATTCCCCGTCCGGCAGGGTGCCGGAACAGAGAGTTCTGTCCCCCGAATTGGAGTTTCGCGACGGTGGCGGCGCCCCTGGAGTCTTTCTGGAGTTTCGTCAAGTGGTACTGCGTTTTTAGGTCGAAAGGGCTTTTATAGGCGAAGAGGCGGCGCAGGGGGGCACCTGGGGGCGCCACACCCTAGGCCGGCGCGGCCTAGGCCTGGCCCGCGCCGCCATGTGGTGTGGTGGCCCCCTGGCCCCTCTCCGACTCTTCTTCGGTGTTCTGGACGCTTCCGGGAAAAATAGGAGGTTTGGCGTTGATTTCGTCCAATTCCGAGAATATTGCCCGAACAGCCTTTCTGGAACCAAAAATAGCAGAAAACAGGAACTGGCACTGTGGCATCTTGTTAATAGGTTAGTTCCGGAAAATGCATGAAAATGATATAAAGTGTGAACAAAACATGTTGGTATTGTCATAAAACAAGCATGGAACATCGGAAATTATAGATACGTTGGAGACGTACCAGGCTCGTCCTGCTGCGCTCGACCTACAAATCGGTTCAAGCTCTCTCGTCCTCCTTCACTAGAGGATATTCTCCGACTTCGGCGTGGCGGTGAGCGGCGCTACTTCCCCAAGTGGCCTCGTCCCCGGTGGAGGTAGCGGCGTCCACGCCGGCAAGTCAACAACCGTCAGTGACATTTCTGGAATTGATCGTATTTTCGCGCATCTTTGTGGGATGTTTTATGTAAAAGCTAGGGACTCAGTTGTAATCTTCTTCTTTCTTTGGAGTACTCGATGTATTGGACTCCCATCGCCGATGTAAATTCATGCTCCAGTGGGGCGGGCTTCCGGCTGGCCCTCGTTTTGCTTTGTGTGCTGATGCAGGCCTTCAAGCAGGCTCCGGCTTCTGGCTTGGGCCTGACCGCCGGTGGGGTTCGGGGCGGTGCCCCCGCCGACACGCTCATCACCTCTGCAAGATCTCGACGGTTGCGTCGAGTGATACAAGCGGCGACTTCAACGAGGAGATGTCCTCTAAAGGACTTCCCCGGCGACACAGCTGCGCCCGCAGGTGCTTCTTCCTTTGCTCCGGCATGGAGGATCCGGTGCTGGCGACGGCGGATCGTGGTGTGCGCAGAAGATCCCGAGGACCTAGATGCTTTTTTCTTTTTTCCTAGGGTTCTTTCTGTTTTCTTGGGTCAGCTGTCCAAATTCTGGACTGTTCGTGTATCTTCATGTTTCCTTAATTAATATAATCCAGATATTTGGCTCAAAAAAAAAAAAATTCATGCTCCAGGTCCTTCGGGCCTTTCCTGTTAAAAAAACATCGCTACGGTGTTCACAGCCCTCAAGCTGTCCAAGGGCTGGCACCTAACTTTTCACTCCCCGCTGAGCACTGACAGATCCCGATTCTCGTGGATCAAATTCAAGGTTTGGTTACCGGTCAGGAAATCTTGTTACCGCCCAGTAACCAGATTTCATGCGACCGGTCATATCGTGAAAAAATAATCCTGATTTTGAGGGTAAAAAATTAAAATTTTAAATTTGTGCGGTAATCAGTGAGACTTTTCGGTTACCACGGTAATCGGAAATGTTGACCCCGTTGGGACTTTTTTTCTACCGAAAACCAAAACCTTGGGATCAATACAACTTTTGTTAGACAACTATGGAGCAACTATTGTCATTCTGTTATCAATTTAGTAATCACACAAATTACATGTCCACCTTATTATATCACTAGTAGGAAAGCCTCATCTGTAGCGCACGAAAAAATGATTCTGTGGCGCACGGGGGGTGCGTCACAAAAACTTCGCCACAAAATAATGTTTCTGTGGCGCACATGTACATGCGCCACAGAATTAAGGTTTCTGTGGTGCACGTGGTCTTAGGTGCACCACAGAAAAAGGTGCGCCACAGAATTGATTTTCAGTGCGCCACAGAATTTTCTCATATTATACACGATTTTGTGCTGCCTGCTATACACATACATGTTATATACAACAATATATATCAATATACAGTAACATACATAAATATGCAGATATAATATAAATAGCATGTACATTGCACAAATATAATATAGACATCATCATCACATTACTTAGAGCCCGATCGAGATACATATATAGTGGCAAGTGTCAAATATTTTACATACAACTCTTAATTCATACAAATTTCACAATTTCGAGATACAAAGTGGTCTTCATCCGGTTCCTCCTTTGCTCCCTCCTCTCTACCCACCATACTCGCTTGCATCGGGGTCTTCATCCGGTTTCTACTATGATTAAAATGGAAGAAAGTGAGACCAACAAGTCCGATGCATAAGAGTAATGGAATAAATGCCTCATACATTTTTGGTCAACACAAATATTAACATTCAGGGATGGCGTAAGTGAGACCAAGTCCGATGCACAAGAGATTGATATTTGTGGTATCTTACCAGGCTCACTTACGTCACCCCCAAGTGTACGGTGACCAAACATTTTAATCATCGGTATTTTGAAAATACCAAAGCAAATGGAATGACAAGGGCCTCATACTTTGTTGGTCGAAATAAATATTAACATTCTGGGACGGAGTTAGCGAGCCAGGTAGGATGCACAAGAGATTGATATTTGTGCAATCACACGAGGCTCACTAACACCGCCCCTGAGTGTACGGTGACCAAGCATTTTAATCATCGGCATTTTGAAAATACCAAAGCAAATGGAATGACAAGGGCCTCATACATTGTTGGTCAAAACAAATATTAACATTTAGAGATGGGGTAAGTGAGATCAAGTCCGATGCACAAGATATTGATATTTGTGCTATCTTACCAGGCTCACTTACGCCACCCCCGAGTGTACGGTGACAAAGCATTTTAATCATTGGCATTTTGAAATATCAAAGCAAATGGAATGACAAGGGCCTCATACTTTGTTGGTCGAAAAAAATATTAACATTCAGAGATGGGGTCAGCGAAGCCAAGTAGGATGCACAAGAGATTGATATTTGTGCCATCACACCAGGTTCACTGGCCCCACCCCAGAGTGTACAAGTGACTAAACATTCTAATCATCGTCCAATGCAATTAAGAAGTGCCAACTCAAATAAGAAACAAGTAGCTAGTATGAACTAAATGGAATGCCTCATACATTGTTGGTCGAAACAAATATGAACATTCCGTGATGGCGTCAGCGAGGCCAGGTAGGATGCACAAGAGATTGATATTTGTGTCATCACACCAGGCTCACTGGTGTCACCCCGGAGTGTACAGTTGACCAAACATTCTAATCACCGGCACTAAAATGGAAGAAATAGCCAAGTGGTATCAACTACATAACATATGCCTCATACTTTGTTCGTCGAAACAAATATGAACATTCCGGGATGGCGTCAGTGAGGCCAGGTAGGATGCACAAGAGATTGATATTTGTGACATCACACCAGGCTCACTGGCGTCACCCCGAAGTGTACAGTTGACCGAACATTCTAATCATCGGCACTAAAATGGAAGAAAGAGACAAGTGGTATCAACTAGATAGCATATGCCTCATACTTTGTTGGTCGAAACAAATATTCACATTCCGGGATGGCGTAAGCGAAGCCAAGTAGGATGCACAACAAATTGATATTTGCGCCATCACACCAGGTTCACTCACGCCACCCCAGAGAGTAGTGATCGACCAAACATTCTAATCATCGGAAAGTACAAAAATACCACCAAACCAGCAACCATGGTGACATAAGTCAAGATGCTCAAACACACATAGCATGGAGCAAATGCTCCAAATGGATTATTCATCACTTGGTATAAACCAAGGGATTATTCATCACTTGGTTTTTTTAAAAACCACCAGAAACTGTCCATTTGAGAGAAATAACATTGGGGTAATGTTAAAATGTTTGTCTCCATATTTGGGAGACATTTTTAATATTAAAGTCTAGCTAATGGAAATCAAGAACTAGTCTTTATCTCCAAATGGTGATTAGAGGGAATTTATTCATCTTAAGCAACATTAGAGACAAATGGGATCATGCAAGGGACTTGGGTCATTTGGATCATAAGGCATCAATTAAGGAGGCAACCAGGGACAAAGGGAAACATTTGATGATCCATTATCATAGGAAACAAAGCAGCAATCTTTTTCCCCTCTAATCTAGCTAGAGTCCTTAAAAGAAATTCTACTTAAAATAAAGTAGCTCAACAGGAACTCAAGCCACTACTTGACCTTACTAATTCAACATCTGACTAATTAAGCATAAGCTTATTTAGTTACTGTCAGCCACTGAGAGATTAACAAAAGACAAAAAGATAATTTAACCATATAATTAAATAGGAGAGGCCCGGAATAATAGTACACCCATAAGGTAAAGCCACATGTGCATGACACTTTGAGCTACCAAGAATAAAGGCCAACAGTGGATAAACATCAGCTCAACCATGTCTTGCACTAGAGGAAAAGTAACCAACATTGAAACTTGAACAGTCAAGTGACACTACAAGCAGCCCACACACACATGCAAATTTCACATGTGTTGACAGTAACTAAACAACACAAGAACACCACCAAATATTCATGGGTACTTAGGATCAGTAGGGAATTGATAAAGCAGTGAGGAGCAAGCAAGCCACAGGTATAAACCAACTAGATCAGGCAGCTGTTCTTATATTTGCATGACTATTTCTCTCAGATGGCATAGAAGCATTTTGTCGAGCACTTTGTGCTCGCGCGAGAGAAGAAGAGGGAGGGGAGGGGAGAGACCTCACCGACGATAGGGGTGCAGGAGGAGGTTGACGACGACGGCAGGGGTGGAGGACGCGGCGGCTCCTCATCCTCCTTGACGCGGCGCCGGCCCCTCCTCCTTGATGCGGTGGCGGCCCCTCCTCCTCCATGCCGCATCGGCTTATCTTCTGGTGGCGGGGATGGGTGGAGCGTGGTGGCATGCGGCCCTCGCGGAGGAAGGCGGCGGCGATGACGACGGCGATGACGATGGCGATGCTCACCATGGAAGGCGGCGGCACGCGGTGGTAGGGAGAGGAAGAGAGTGCAGGCGTACGGGCGAGGGAGGGGGTACGGCAGATATATAATCGCACAATTTCTGTGGCGCACCAGCACACGTGCGCCACAGAATCCAATATTTTTGTGGCGCACCCGAAGCGGTGCACCACAGAACAACTAATTACTGTGGCGCACTGCTAGCCCTGTGCCACAAAAATAACGACGCCAATTATTGGTGGTGGCAGGATGTGGGCCCCATCTTATTTCTGTGGTGTATGGACTAGTAGTGCACCACAAAACTAAGCTATTTTTATGACGCACTGTGACTCGTGCGCCACAGATATTGTTTCTGTGATGCACAGGGAGTTGGTGCGCTACAGAAATAAGATCTCATCTATAAGGCTTTTTCTACTTGTGTGTTTTGATTCGGTCTTGTAAAATTCACATGACACATAGAGTAAAGATGACAATTCTCAACCTCGAAAAAAAATGAAGATGACAACTCTCACTTTTACTTTCCATGCAAATCAAATGCAAGGTAAGCTATACCCGTGGTTCCATTCTTGCGAGTGGATTCGCAGATGTTGTTATATTTATTATTTGAGTAACAAAAATACCCTTTGGTGTACACTAGGGAACAAATTTTGGGCTGGTAGGAAAGGGAGCAAGATGTGGTTAGTTTTTATTACTCCTCCGAAATTTTGTCAAAAAGGACCACATGCCCCACTGAAATGTCAAAAGAGACCACCTGTGAACGGAAATGCCAAAACTGCCGTGGCGGCAGCACGGCCAGGCGACGCGTGGCGCCTGCCGCCGCAGCCGGTGGCGGTAGGGCCTGCCGCCGTCAGTCCTGGTGGCACGTCGCCGTCCCACGGCCGGCCGTCAACGGAGCGCAGCCTGCCGCCCTAGCTGGTGACGGCACAGTGACGTGACGGGCCTGCCGCCGGCGCCGGTGGCGGCATGCGTCGGCACCTCCGACAACCTGTCTCGCACGTATTTTTTCGAATTATTGTACTGCTTTTTGGCTGATTGCACTGATTGAGGCATGTTCCCGCTAAATTTTCCCGCCTAATTCTCTCGCTCAGTTCGCTATAAGAGCCGTCGTCGAGTGTGCCTAATTCTCTCGCTCAGTTCGCCGATATTATTTGGTACACAAGTGCTCATACCTTAGCCAATATGAGTGTGTCTTGCTCAGACCAGGATTTTAGACCGATGAAGGGAAAGTATGCAACTTTGCCGCCGGGGGTTAGAGCAGAGAGGTGTTGGTGCGGCCGCCTTGCGAAGGTGAAGGAGGTGGTGGATTTTTCGGATAAGTTCGGCATGAAATATTTCATGTGCGCATACTACGATCATGATCCACCCGCACATACAAGTTCATCGTCCTCGAGACCTGCGGTATGTTGTAACAACATGATTAAAAATCATATTTGTATGTCATTAATTTTCGTTTATTAACCGTCTTATTGTTGTTGCAGTCTCCTCCGCCCCTTTGCAACTGATTTCACTGGATAGACCAGGAGCAGCCGAATTGGGCGCGCCGTGAGGTGGAGGAAAAACAGAGGCGTGCATGGGCAAGGTTCCACGAGGAGGAGCGTTTCGAAAAGGCTATTGCTAATGATAAAGCAGAAAGAGAGAGACAGGTACAAAAATTAAGGGAAGAGCAAGCTCGAAATCGCGAGGTAAATCAGAAGCGGATGGATGATGAGGCTACACGTAGGTATGCGGAGGAAGTGGTGCGCAGGGAGGCCCGTGAAGCGGAAAGGAAGAGATTAAGAGAAAGGGCTGATGAGGCGCGGGCAGCAGAAGAACGCGGCGACAAGACTGAAAAATGGCCACGCTGGACGCAGGGCAAGTAGAGTTATCTGTTGTAGTAACTACTTATGTTAATTTGTGTTTTGCTTTATCGTTGTATCTTAAATTCCTTAGTAGTGATTAGCCGTATTTAAATTTAAGTTATGTTTTCATATTTATTTCGTCAGATAGTAACTTAATTTTATGTTGTATTTTTGCATGTTCATGTATCTTATTTCGAAAAACTGGTTGAATAATTATTCAAAATTATAGAAATATGTCTCATACATAGGTCATACATAGTTAGAAATAATAGTAATATGGCAGAGTCGTCAACATATCACCCTTGTCGACGACGGCGTGGTGGTCTCTTCTTAGCACCAGAAGGCGACCAAGGATGTGGTATACGATGTTGGTGCAAACCTCGACCGTACTGCTCGTTCTCCTCATCAGTGTGGGCCTCATAGTTCTGTGGTGGAGTTTGTAATACATGTTGAGATTGTGTCGTCGGAGGAATTAAACTGCCTTGTGTGCTTATAATGTCAGCTCCAAAGAATTCATTAAATATCCCTTGATTCTCAGGTTGACTAGAAGTTCCGGGATAGTATTCTTCTTGCATATGCTCAGTACCCTGTGGCGGGGCCATATTGTGGCCGAAACCAGCTATCATGTTGGGCTAAGCAGAATCAAAAGATTGCTGCGTAAAAAAATTTAGTTGTAAGTAATAGACATCAATATTTAGCGATCTACAAGAACTCACCTTAATTTTCTTCTTCTACTGCTTCGTGCACTCAATTAGCGGCTCAATCAGTGACTCAATCAGCTAATCAATCACTAAAAACAATGGCCTGGCTGTAGTGCTTTGAGCTTGTCTTCTGTGAGCTCTTGTACGCGATGAGAATAGCATGTGCACGTATGAGAAGTGGCCTGCCCAGCTGCTCCTTTTAAAGGACGTGAAACTACCACTTTCGGTGGTCACGTTCCTGTATCAGCGGCGGACATCAACTCATGTCGGAGAATCATACAATCAATTTTCTGTACAACTACAGTCTCTAATATAGCTGAAAGTGCAAAAACTAGTGCCAAATAGACTCAAACCGGAGCAAACAGCCTCAAAATCAGAGACAGCGCGAATCTGACAAAGTTTGCGTGGGAATCAGCGCCATCAGCGTCGGAGTCAGCGCCGTGAGCGCGCTGTGGAGGTTGTCGGCCAGCAGCACATGCCACCACCGGCAGGCCCGCCACGTCAGCGTGCCGCCACCAGCTAGGGCGGCAGGATGCGCACCGTTGACGGCCGGCCGTGGGACGGCGACGTGCCGCCAGGACTGACGGCGGCAGGCGCCACGCGTCGCCTGGCCGTGCTGCCGCCACGGCAGTTTTGGCATTTCCGTTCACAGGTGGTCTCTTTTGACATTTCAGTGGGGCAGGTGGTCCTTTTTGACAAAATTTCCTCGAAATAGGCTTTCGCCCCGCTATATTAATATAGCAACCACATGATACAAGAAGCATGCTGGGGCCGCAGCACAACCAAGCCCAAACGAAACTACAAAGAAAGGAAAGAGAAAAGGAATGCCGACACCGACAGATCGACAAAACGAGAATGACCCGCAACCGTTGCGCCCTCCGGAGAAGTCCTACCACACACCTAGCACTTCGAATCACCGCATACCAAACAACACCTTCAGCAAGGGGAACGACGATGACGCCGCTATTGTCCGGACTAATCCTAGGGTTTCCCCCGGTACGCGGAAGGGATTGGGGAGGGGGGTACACCCGACACCCTTCAGGAAGGTAAGGTGGCACCCACAGGCGTCACCGTGTCGGTGTCAGACAAGCCGACATGGATTTCTCCCAACCCCACCACCACCATCCCGGTCGATCCGAAGTGCCCCGACCAGCCTTCCACCCACCAGCACACGCCACCACGGTCTTGACGTCATCCTCGCCGTCTCCCTGTGGTCATCGACGCAAGGCCTAGAAGAGGAGGAGGGAGCCAACTTGGCCAGGGATCGCAACACCACAGCCAGGGGAGGGAACTGCCTCCAACCGCGAGCTCGGTTGCCGACCGGACATGGCAGCAGGGACAAACCAGGCCCCTACTGGCTCGGCCGAGCCCACACTGGCCCGCTAAGTCCCCGCCGGCGTGCTGCAGCAGCCGGCCATAGCACCGCCACCACCCTGCCATCGCCAACTCACCAACTCGGCGCCCAGGGAACACCACCGTCGAGCAGGGAAGCTCCGGCCCGCCCTAGCCAAGACCGGGCCCAAAGGGGCCCAGATCTGGGTCGAGCTAGAGCCGCCGTCCCTCCCGACCGCGCTGATCCGCCGCTAACAGCGGCGCCACCGCATCTCCGCACCACCCGGTGCGCGGGAACCACACCGCCGCACCAAATCGCCGCCGGCCGAAAGCGTCTTGAGTATATTATAAGGTCCCATGGCTGCGTCTTGAGTTCGTGACAGTGAGGGCCAGCAACCTCCGGTCGTCTATCATAGGTTAGGCATACTAGATTTTCTAGTAAGGGTCGAAGTTTCCATGATTCCATGAATCTATATACAATTAAAACTATAAATCTACATAGACATACAATGTTCAAACTCCCTTTTTTTGAAGGGTTGCCATTATTTGTAGGGTAAATTGGTTTTATGCCACTCTCTATTCCACAGATTGCACATATGCCATTACAAAAATTTGACTTGAGGATATGCCACTCTAACTATCCAATACCTTCATCCATGCCACTTTGTACACCTCAAAGGATAACTGTTCAAGAATTATATGTATTTCAGTGTATACGGTAGTATTTACCATAATAGCCCTGGTTTCAAAAGGAAGGTAGCACTTTCAGGTCTGGGCACCCGAAAAATTCAAAAAATTCAAATTTTGGAAAAAATTCAAACTTCTCAGAAAAATCTGGAAAAATTTCAGAAAATCAAAACCATTAAAACGAGTCTATTGTTCCATTTTGAGAAATTTCTGGGCAGATTTGCATCGTTAAACAAACATTTTCTGTTTGAAATTTGTCAAATTTTGGCCGAAAAAAAATCTTCTCAGAAAAATCTGAAAAAATTACAGAAAATCATAAACATCAATATGATTGTACTGTTATAATTCGAGTCATTTCTGGGCACATATGGTCCAGCAAACTGAGGTGCGAAGTTCTGTCCAGAAACTTCAACAGCAAATACAGAAAAATTCAGCAGCACTTTCCCTCAATTTGTCACAAATTAGCAATCAGAACTGAAATAAAATCGTAGATAGTCTCACAAGCACAGTTTAATAAGTTCACATAAGACTTTAAACATGTTGGAATGCGGAAGAAGTACCAAAAGCAACAAGCTACATAGTTTCACAAACATGTCAAATGGATCAGTTTCTATAGTTGAGGTAGATGGAACCACTTGAGCAGATTGTTTTAATGGCGAGGTTGAATAAGATGCTCCATTTTTACTAGGAGTTAGAGGACAGCCTTGGAGACCCAGCAGAAGAACATCATTATCAGGAATTGTTGCCTCAGGGACATAATCAGCATTGTCAAGCATAGGGTCTAAAGTTTCAGAACATGAGTTGTCAACGACAACAACAACAAGTGCAAGCCGCCTCTCTGCTCTATACATATCAAACATCAGATGAAAATCATCGGACTGAGTTAGTTTAACATCTTGAGCCATTATCATGTTAAAATACCACACGGTGATACTCTGATCCCTGCCAACTCTCAACTCAGAACTTAACCCATCCATGAGCACATCCATTGTGAAATTATCTGAGTTCACATTCCACCTAATTGTTTTCCCCTTCACATATGATTTCCTACCGGTCGGTTCTTTGAGCACAAATCCTTGAACAACAATATCTAAGCTAAATGTATTCGTCAATTCAAGCCTACAAACAATGGGAAAACGAAATTAAAGAATGTAAAACTATGTGCACATTCAAGCACAGGTGTAGAGATGATTTTGACTCACTCGTAAGGGCAGTCCGGAGCCGAATTCATCCTGCACACGGACGAGAGGCGGGCCTGTGCTGGGCGTGCGACTAGGCGAGCGGCGGGCGAGTGCAGGGGACGACGAGCGGCGCCGCCCCAAACAGCAGCAGCGCTGGCCGCGGCTCTGGGGCGCGGGTCGGCGGCGCGGCTCCCGGGCGCAGGTTGGCGGCGCGGCTCGCAGGCGGAGGTCGGCGGCGCGGCTCCCGGGCGCAGGTCGGCGGCGCGGCTCGCAGGCGGAGGTCGGCGGCGCGGCTCCCGGGCGGAGGTCGACGGCGCAGCTCGCAGGCGGAGGTCGGCGGCGGGGCTCCCGGGCGGAGGTCGACGGCGCAGCTCGCAGGCGGAGGTCGGCGGCGGGGCTCCCGGGCGGAGGTCGGTGGCGCCTTCCACTGCCACGCCGGCCAGCCTTGCCGCCCTCCACTCCTCCACTTTCTTTAGGGTTCGTCGGGGGCGGGACGAGCAGGCACAATTTGGGGACGAGCGGGCACAATTTGGGTCACGAGCGGGGTGGTTGGCCTCCAAATTGACTGAGCTCTGTTAAAAAAAAAGGTCTGTATACAGTATCCTACGTACAGCACACGGTATACATTTATGTATTGGACAAAAATGGCATAAGTAAAAGTATTGGATAGTTAGAGTGGCATATCCTCAAGTCAAATTTTTGTAATGGCATATGTGCAATCTGTGGAATAGAGAGTGGCATAAAACCAATTTACCCTTATTTGTATGAGATGATATCAATACATAAGACAAAATCAAAATAAATACATGATTATATTCAACCCAATCTTATCCTAATCGATAAGTTGCATGTGCACACCTTTATTCTAGCAGTGCACGCAGAGTCTACGCATTAGGTGTGTACTTGATCTAGGAATTCTAAGATATGGTTGACATGTCATAATCATTTCCTTATTTTGCATCCCTTGATTTCCTCTCAGGGTCTCTCTCATTAAAAGGAAAAAATAACCCGGTCGTCAATTCTATACATATAATGTGGTAAAAGTCACTATAAATGTAACTCGGTCCAAATTGGACCATTCACATCTCTATCTATATTATTAATTTGTAACCTTAGGCTACCACAGGGCATCCTAGATAGACATATTTTTTTCATCTAATTGGATTCATATGTTCTGCATTGTAAGAAAAAAGATACATGGAAAGAAAGTACTTGTTTGGTCGAGGAAGGCGAGGCACCCATGTAGGAGCTCATTTCACACTCATCATTTAGTGGCTAAATCTTGAAATCCGATCCAGATTCCACATCCGATGTGTTTGGCTACCATGGAAATTGATCTGTCATTTCAATTCAAAATTCTAAGAATTGGTATTGTATGTTAAGTCAATTCATGTCCCTAACCCTGTTGTTCTTGTGGACAAAATTTCATTTCATAAATCATCCTGGCATCCAAACATGATTTTTCAGCTTGAATTTCAAATTAACAATGAACTGAAAGCACCGACATCATTTCATTCCATTGCTTTCATTTTATTTTGTTTCTACAAAATGAAATGAGGGGTGTCAATCAGTCTGTAAGAGGGGTATAAAACAACAATAATGCCACCCATTTTTTTTTATTGTAATGAAACTTGGATAAAATGATAATATGCGTCGTTTCACTGTTATTTGTGGTTAAAGAACTATGTTGCGGTGAGATGATGTTACAATCTTTTGTGAAAAAATAGTTTTGAAACAAGTAACCAATTAGTTAGCTATATGATAATATATAGATGAAAGTTGGCAGAAAAAGTACAAATATCATATCTCACTGTAACAGTAAACATAGTCTACATAACCCTACACTACTAGGAAAAGGGCAATCAGTGGCGCACTAGTGGTGCGCCACTGCTATCACGCCACTGCTAACTTTTAGTAGTGGCGCACTAGTGGTGCGCCATTGCTATTTGGCTTAGCAGTGGCGCACCAGCTAGTGCGCCACTACTAGCTTCATGGTGCGCCACTCCTAAACGTCTGAGGTGCGCCACTGGATAGAAAAAAGGTGCGCCACTACTAAAATTTGAAATTTCTAGATCTGGATCTGGATCGGGATCTGGATCTGGATCTGGATCGGGATCTGGATCTGGATCTGGCACATTTTGTTTCGAATTTTTTTGGCTCGTTATTTTTTCTCGTTCTTGTTGCTAGAATTATTTGTGCAATGTTCATTCTCATTTTTCTTAGCCTAGCCGCCGGTGATGATGGATGAGGGACGTAGGAGAGGTGAAGAGAGGTGAGGAGATGTAGGAGAGGATGAACAAGAGGACGAAGGCCAGAGGTAATGGAGGCTAGAGGGTCGCCGGAGGGTCGTCGGAGAGTAAGGTCACCGGAGGTCACCATAGTGGAGGAGCTCGCCGGAAAGTAAGGTCACCGGAGCTCGACATAGTGGACGAGTTCGCCGGAGTGAAAGGAGGAGAGGAGAGGAGGAGGTCGCCGGATTGAAAGGAGGAGAGGAGAGGAGGAGGTCGCCGGAGTGAAAGGAGGAGAAGAGAGGAGGAGAGCAGGAGGAGGAGAGGAGAATGAAAGCAGGAGAATGTGTGGAGGAGGAGAGAGGAGGGGTTAAGTGGCCGGCTCCTCTGCTATTTTTTTTTCTATTTTTTGCCCAAAATCTAAAACCTGAAAAAAGTCCTGTTTCTATTTTGAATTTGACGAATCCATTTTTTTTCCAAACGGCCGTAGGCCGTTGAATTCGAATAGGAAATTCGCGTAGATCGATTTTGATATAAAAAAGTTTTTCATCGGAGGTCGTATGCAACCAGAAAACCCGTTTTACCGAAAGATGACGCCATTTTGCATAATATATCAAAATTCATTTTTTTCAATTTTCACTAAACCTAGATGACATATTACATGGGCATTTCAAAGGATTTAATTTTTTGAATTTTCTATCTATTTCTTTTATTTTTTCCAAACTCGAAAAGGCGATCAGGGGGGGGGGGGGGTGGGTGGGTGGTGCTTGGTGCGCCACTGCTAAGTGATGCCCAAACATGTCCATCCTCCCCTTTACATAGTAATGGCGCACCATGTAGAGGTGCGCCACTGCTACAAAAAATAGCTGTGGCGCACCTCTGCACGGTGCGCCATTGCTATGTATAAGGTTGGGTCAAACCCATGGTCCAACTTAGTGGTGGCGCACCGCAGGAGAGGTGCGCCACTACTACATTTTTAATAGTGGCCCACCACTTTCCGGTGCGCCACTGCTAAGTAGTAGTGGCGCACTGCCCTCCTGGTGCGCCACTAACACCCATCTTACGGCTAGGCTTTTTCCTAGTAGTGCTAATAACAACAATCGTGAGCTGATAATGACTTAATTTATCTTTAACAACGACTAACCTTATTGTCATTAAAAATGATCAGTAGTTAAGAACTAGGCTAATCATGTAGTTAGGTGAAGGTCACTATGTGTTGACATAATATAATGCATAGTTTTCTTATGTATGGTGACCTTTTGAACTGGTTCAACGTGTTTAATCTCCAATAGATGAGGTGTAAGTATGTGGATTTAATAGTGTGCATTTGAACTTGTGTTTACATTGTATTCTCCATTGTGCTCCGTCCGAATCGGGTTTATTAGTATCGGCCGCACATATCTCTAGATCATCAATTTGTGCTACGTAATATCAATTATATAACATAAAGTTATATTAGAGAATACAACGTCTTATGTTTCTAATGATTTTTAAAATCATGCGTCTTATACTAAGTGTATTATATTGATGATATAGTTAAACACGCATGACTAATAAACCTAAGGGCATATTTAACATTACTCCCTTATAATACCGGTTTATTAGATCACCATGTACTTCGAGAAAACTTTCATCGTTAATTTAGTTAATAAAATATGAGATATATACCACTGAAAAACCACTTTTAAACACTAGTTCAATGCCATAATTTTTTATGTCATATATCTCATAATTTTTGGTCAAACTATTGGTTAATGTTTTCTTAAATACGTAATGGGCTAATAAACTGGTATGGGGTGGAATGAAAAATGCATTCCATATTAAAATAACCAATAAAACTTTCAAAAAGTTAGTAATTCATTCTCTACTAGTGCACTATATCAATCGATCTACACTTTATACATACATACATACATCTTATAAACACCAGTAGAAACCAATGCCTCGAGTCGACGGCAAGTTCAGAAATCAGAACGGTCATGCGCGCGCCCATGCCTAGAACCGGTTGCCGCCGCAACTGCCCGCCGCGCTCTGGCGCCGCTCAGAACGCGCCCACAGCACGGACAGCTGCGCCTCCCACACGTCTTTCGGAAACCCGTCGGCCGGTCGCCTCGCCGCCGTGCCAGTCCTCAGCTCGTCATCGTACTGGATCCTCGTAGCAGGGTCGGAGAGCGTCTCGTATGCGCGCCGGAGCTCGACGAAGAGCTCCGTGGACTCGGCACGGCGCGACGGCGGGCAGACGTCCGGGTGGTACTGCAGCGCCAGACGCCGGTACGCGCGCTTGACATCCTCCTCGCACAGGTTCGCCGAGTGGTCCAGCGACAACACCTTGTAGTAGTCGGTGCTCCTGCTCGCCGTGGCCGTCGCCGCCGCCTTGACAGTGCAACGGCGGTGGCCGCTACTCTGGCCAAAGCCGGCGCCGTAGCTCGTGCATCCAAGACCCAGAGTGGTGGAACTAGAGCTGGCGGTGTTCATGGCTGATTAAACACAGGGGAAAGCTTTAATATGCAGATGATTGTTATTTCTGAGAGTGGTCTTTGGTGTAGCGGATGGTAGTATATATAGCCAATGACAGGGTGGTATACCAGACAAGCGAGGCGGTTTTCACCGGTGCAGGCGATATGGCTTTGCCGTCGTCGTCGCGGCGGATCAGCGGTCGGCCCGGTCGGGGATTTGTGAAATGGACCTCTGAGTCTATGGGCTGGACGGCAAACTTAATTTAGGAGTGAACTAGTTTCTTCCGGAAAGTTCGACGAAGCTATGAGGCACCAATCTGTGGATGGTGTCATGCGCCAAGTGAGCACTCGGTGCTAGCAGGATTTGACTTAAAATTTCTACCTCCTTGGCTCTCAACTCTCTACCACTCAACTTCCCGCGCTCAGACCTCCGGCCGGCCGCCACCGAACCGCGACAGATCTCGAGGATCAGTACAACTTTTGTCAGACGACTATTGACCAACTGTTGGCATGCCGCTATAAGTTCAGTGATCGAACAAAATACATGTCCACTTTGTTTTGTTGGTATTCATATCCTGTCTTGCGAAATTCACATGACACATGGCGCTAAGAACACATGGGATGTGTTTGGTATACTGGGCTAATTTTGGTGTTGTTAGGTAATATGCTTGTTGTATTACCAGGCGGCCAAAGGCTACAATATATAGTACATATACAGGTGCACATATGCAGAAAGCCCCCTAACATATGGGGAAACTACAATATACAGATATATACATCTAACACCCCCCTCAAACTCATGGTGGATCCACAACACTGAGTTTGGAGAGTAAGAAATCATGCTGCGCTCGAGTCTGTGCCCCTTCATAAAGAAATCCGCCAACTGCAAATCTGAAGGCACATAATGAACCGCAACAACATCATCCTGTACCCGTGCACGTGTGTAAAAAGCATCAACACCGATATGCTTGGTCAGCTCATGCTTGACCGGATCACGTGCAATACTGATGGCACATGTACTGTCAGATAAAAGTGGAGTGGGTGTTGTAACAGAGACCCCAAAATCTGCAAGCAACCACCGTAACCAAGTCACCTCAGCAATCAACAAAGCCATAGCCCGCAACTCAGCCTCAACACTCGAACGGGAAACTGCGACCTGTTTCTTCGTCTTCCAAGCAACAAGCGAACCACCAAGAAACACACAGTAAGCAGAAAGCGAACGACGATCCGTAGGATCACTCGCCCACGTAGCATCCGAATAGCACTGGAGCTGGAGAGAGCTGGAACGGGGAAAGAAAAGGCGACGAGTGATCGTGCCACGAAGATAACGAAGAACACGGAGGAGATGACTATAGTGAACAGTGGTAGGAGATGAGACAAACTGACTCAGAATATGAACAAGATAAGAAATATCAGGAAGAGTGACAGCAAGATAAACAAGACTCCCAACAAGATGGCGATAACGGGTGGGATCAGGAAGAGGATCACCATCAGTAGGACGAAGCTTAACATTAAGCTCCATAGGAGTATCGACTGTGCGCTCATCCCCAAGAGCAGCACGAGTAAGAAGATCCTGAATGTACTTTTCCTGAGAGATAGAAAAGCCATCAGAAGTGGAGGAAACCTCAATGCCAAGAAAATAGCGAAGAGGACCAAGATCAGTCATAAGAAACTGATCACGAAGACGAGCCTTGACGAAGGCAATATACTCAGGATCATCACCAGTAATGATCATATCATCAACATAGAGAAGAAGAAGAGTACGTCCACGAGGAGAAGTGTGAACGAAAAGTGCTGGATCATGAAGACTAGGAGAGAAACCAGCAGCAGTCACCACAGAGGCGAAGTGCTCAAACCAGGCACGAGGGGCCTGTTTGAGACCATAGAGAGAACGTCGAAGACGACAAACCATCCCATCGGGAACAGAATACCCAGGAGGAGGCTGCATGTAAACCTCCTCACTCAACTCGCCATTAAGAAAAGCATTCTGAACATCAAGCTGGGAGACAGACCAACGACGAACAGAAGCAACAGCAAGAAGGGTACGCACAGTAGTCATATGAGCCACAGGGGCAAAAGTCTCATCATAGTCACAGCCGTGCTCCTGCTGAAAGCCACGAGCCACAAGACGCGCTTTATAGCGCTCAAGAGATCCATCAGAGCGAGTCTTAATTTTATAGACCCACTTACACGTGATAGGACGAACACCAGAAGGTGGAGAAACAAGATCCCAAGTGCCAGTGTGCTCAAGCGCAGCGATCTCCTTAGCCATGGCAAGCTTCCATTCAGGATGACGCTCGGCATCCCGATAAGAAATCGGCTCGGAAACGACAGAGAGACCATACTGACTATGAGAGTAACGAGCTGGAGCACGACGCTGACGGACAGGCCGTGAAGGGGGAAGGTCATCAGCAGAGGACAACTCATCAGAAGAAGCGGAAGAAGGGACAGCATCAGAAGGATCCAAAGCCGGAGAACGAGGAGTACTAGGTGGACTAGACGGAGGAGAGGATGGTGCCGAAGGGGGCGCATCAGGACTAGGAGGGGGAGGAGACGGGATAGCAGGGGGTGCATCCGGAAAAATAAGAAAAGAGATATCATCCACCGGGTAAGTAGCCGAGGTGGGACGAGGATAGAAGGGACGCGTCTCATCAAACGTGACATCACGAGAGATGCGCATCCGACGACCAACGGGGTCCCAACAGCGATAGCCCTTATGCTCATCACTGTACCCGAGAAAAACACACTCAACAGACTGAGCGGTCAGCTTGGTCCAATCACGAGGAGGGAGAAGAACATAGCAACGCAACCAAATAAACGAAGTGTCGAGTAATCTGGAGAGCAACCAGAAAGACGCTCGAGAGGAATGCCACCTTGAAGGGCAGCAGAAGGCTGAATGTTAATGAGGTAAGTTGACGTAGCGACAGCCTCAGCCCAGAAATGCGGCGGAAGAGAGGAATCAATCATCATAGCACGGGTAGTCTCAAGAATATGACGATGCTTACGCTCGGCGACACCATTTTGAGCTTGGGCGCCGGGACATGAGAACTGGGCAAGGGTGCCCTGCTCAGCAAGAACAACACGCAGGTGCTGGGAGATATACTCTCCTGCAGAGTCAGCACGAAACACACGAATAGGCGTGGAATACTGAGTACGAACCATGGCTGCAAAACGCTGATAAATAGAAAGCACCTCACTGCGAGAGTGCATAAGAAACAACCAGGTGTATCGCGAAAAAATCATCAGTAAACAAAATATAGTATCGATGACCCCCTTTCGAAGGAAAGGGAGCCGGACCCCAAACATCCGAATGAACTAAATCAAAAGGTCGCTGAGATACAGACGCACTAGTAGGATAGGGAAGCTGAATCTGTTTGCCTAGCCTACAACCCTGACACGAATGCAAAGACACATCTCCTGAGACAGACCCCAGAAGACCACGACGAACTAATGACGATAAACGGGAGCCACAGAGGTGACCCAGCCGATGATGCCACTGCTGAAAAGATCCAGTGACAGAAGCAGCAACCGCAGGAGAACTGGCAGATGAAGTGGCAGCAGAAGGAACGCGAAGCCAGTCTAACTCCCAGAGCCCCGGGGACTCAAGGCTGCGAGGGCCAGCTCCAACCAGGGCCTGTGTACGGCGGTCCTGAACAGCACAAGAATCAGCGTCAAGAATGACGCGACAACCAGAATCAGTAAGCTGACTAGCGGAAAACAGGTTCATCTTAAGACTAGAAACATGAGAAACATGAGGAACAGAGAAAGAGGTAGTAGAAAGGGTGCCTCGACTGGAAATAGGGAGAGAGGTACCATCAGTCGTGATAACACGAACATGCGAAACAAGAGAGCGAAGAGCAGAAAGAATAGAAGACGCAGAGGTCATATGAAAAGAAGCTCCAGTATCCAGATACCACGGGGATGACGTACCTGACTGTGTGGAAGGTGGTGGTCGCGCGATGCCAGAAGAGCCAGGCACAGAACCAGCAGTACCCGTCGAGGAAGAGCCTGTACCAGCGAGCAGACCACGAAGACCACGGATAATGTCCTGATCAGATAGCGCAACATTAGAAGATCCTGAAGAACCAGCCTGACGACGAGTAAGATGTGGCGGGCGTAAGCTGGGATCCCTCTGCCAGCAAGTAGAGATAGTGTGGCCAGGCCTGCCACAGTAGGTGCAAGAAGGTGATGTCGAGCCACGAGGCTGCTGGGGCTGACGCTGACCCTGGAACGGAGGAGTAGGAAGTATCGGCTGTGCCGGAGGCCGCAACGAAGCCGGCGGCATAGGAGGTCCACGAGCAGACGGCACAGAAGGACCACGAGCAGCAAGAACAGAGGGAACCTCAAGAAGACCAGCACCACGAAGACGAGTCTCCTCAGCACGAAGCTCAGCAAGGACCTCAGAGAGCGGAACACGACCACGGGCAAGCAGCTGGGCCCGGCGCGGCTCAAACTCCTTACGGAGCCGCGACAAGAACTCAAAAACGCGCTGAAACTCCAGATCCGCGCGCACAGTCAGACAGCAGGGACAGGTGGCACACACAGCTGTACGGAGAGAATCAAGCTGGCGCCAAATAGCAGCACTCTGAGTGTAGAACTCATCAATAGTAGAATCACCCTGCTGAAGGGCATGTTCCTGGCAGACCACAGACAGGTAGAGAGCATCCCCAGACGGCTGATAGCGCTGACGAAGAAAAGCCCACTGAGCAGCAGCGGTGGGAAGACCCATAAACTCAGCAGCATACTGAGGCAGAACACTGGAGGTGAAAACAACAGCATCACGAGCATCCTCATCAATCCACTGAGTGTACTCAGTCAGATCCAGCCGGTAAGTCGCAACGACAGTAGAGTGGTCCTGGACCTTCCGGTCATAATCAGCCAGAGCAGTGTCATCAACACTCTTGGCTGCATCCTTATCCGCCTGAGTAGCATCAGGGGCAAGGGCAACAGGTGGCGGTGCAACAGGCACCGTAGGAGCAACAGGGCGCGGCGGACAGGAGACCTCGCCAGAAAGAACACCCTAAAGATGAAGACCGTGCATGTGGACGCGCATAAAGGCAGCGAAATCAGGGTAATTCGCGCCATCGAAAATCACCGGGCAGCGAGGGATCGCAACATAGCCCGAGGAAGACATAGCTCTTTTTTTTTCTTTCTTTTTTTTTGGTTTTTTTTTACCTCAGCCGGAAGTCAACTGCACGGCCACGCAAGGAGATCGATCTCGGGTCGATCGGAGAGCAGGAGGACGCGACAGCCAGGGAGAAGGGAAATCGGGCGGCAGCCAGGGAGCAATCGAAGCAGGACCAGCAAGGGAAAGCGGCTCGGCAGCACGCGCGGGAGGGCGGGCAGCGATCGATGCAGCGGCTCGGCATCACGCACGGGCGGGCGGGGCGGGCAGCGATCGATGCAGCGGCTCGGCAGCACGCACGGGCGGGCGGGCAGCGATCGATGCAGGGCGTCGGGCGGCCGGATCGATGGAGGGCGTCGGGCCTGGCGCCTGGATCGGATCGAGCGGAGCGGAGCAGGAGGCGTCGGGCCAATATCTTCCGAGCGGGGAGCGGGGGCGAGCAGGCGTCTGATACGCGTACAGCACGCGTCCGTTGGGAACCCCAAGAGGAAGGTGTGATGCGTATAGCTGCAAGTTTTCCCTCAGTAAGAAACCAAGGTTTATCGAACCAGTAGGAGCCAAGAAGTACGTTGAAGGTTGATGGCGGCGGAGTGTAGTGCGCGCAACACCAGGGATTCCGGCGCCAACGTGGAACCTGCACAACACAACCAAATTACTTTGCCCCAACGTGACAGTGATGAAAGGACACGGATGCCGCCTAGAGGGGGGGGGGGGGGGTGAATAGGCGGTTTAAAACTTTTACGAGATGGGCTTAACAAATGCGGAATAAAACTAGCGTTTACTTTGTCAAGCCCAAAGCCTATATACTATGGTTCACCTATGTTCACCAACAACTTATTCTAAGCAAAGGTTCACCAATGTGCACCAACAATTTATGCTAAACAATACAAGCAAGCATGTGATAGCAAGATATATATAGCTTCAAGCACGATGGCTATCACAAGGTAAAGTGCATAAGTAAAGAGCTCGGGTATAGAGATAACCGAGGCACGCGGGAGACGAAGATTTATCCCGAAGTTCACACTCTTGCGAGTGCTAATCTCCGTTGGAGAGGTGCGGTGGCTTAGTGCTCCCAAACGGCACAAGAGGCTCACCTTGAGGTGTGGTTGCTCGATGCACACCAACGCCACAAAGGCCTCACCCCAAGATGCGGTACTCACACCACACACCGAACGCCACGAAGGCGCCTCACCTAAATCTCCGGTGACCCTCGCCACAAAGGCCTAGGTCACGGTTCCACTAAGGGATTTCCTTCGAGGCGGAAACCGGGCCTTACACAAAGGTTGGGGCACACATCCACAACTTAATCGGAGGCTCCCAACAAATCACCACAAAGGTCTAGAATCCGTCTAGGGTTCCAAGAACCCAAGAGTAACAACCTTCTTGCTTTCACCACCACGAATCACCGTGGAGAACTCAAACCGATGCACCAAATGCAATGGCAAGAACACCACAAAGATGCTCAAGTCCTTCTCTCTCAAATTCCAAAAAAGCTACAAAAGCTATTGGGGGAATAAGAGAGGAAGAACAAAGAGGAGAACACACAATTCTCCAAGATCTAGATCCCAAAGATTCACTCACAAAGAGGTGATTTGGTTTGGTCAAAGTGTGGATCTAGATCCCCTCAATCTTTCTCTCAAAAAGATGCAAGAATCATTGGTTGGGGAAAGAGAGATCAAGCTCACAAAAAGTCAATCAACAATGGTGGTGAGCTTGAGAGAGAGGGGAGGAAGAAGAAGGAGCAAGCAGTAAAAAACCAGGAGAGAGAGGGGGCTTAAAAAGGATGCCCCAAATTTTCTGCCCGTTGGAGACTTGCTCGCGCGGGGGAGAAGGGGACCGGTAGTACCGGCCCTTGGTGGCCGGTACTACCGGCCAGTGATGGCAGGAGGCGGCGGAGGAGGCGAGCTGCGGGCAGGGAGGGGGAGGCCGGAGCCTCCGGCCATGGTACCAGCCGGGGTACCGCCGAACCTCCCCATAGCTCTGGAGCTTCTCTATGGGACTCGGCGCCTTAGCAGTACCGCGGGCGGTACCGAGCCCGGAGGCTCCGGCCATGGTGAGGCCGGTGGTACCGCCCGTGCCTCCGGCGGCTGCCCCTCCTCTCCTTTTCCTTTCTTTTACTTTTCTTTCTTTTAAACCCAAATATGAAATGCAAATATCTTGAGATTGGAGAATCCAAACGAGATGAAACCAATTTTGTTGGAAAGAGGTCGACAAGAGCTATCCCTACAAAAAGGTGCAGCACCTCAACATGAGGAACCGAGAAAATCACCAAACTCGAAAACGCAACAAGTGATCTATGCGAAATCCGTTTTCGAAGAACTAGAGCTTGTCATGAGAATACGCACAAGCTCTAAAACATCACATGGATAAAAACCAAATAACAACCAAGAAAGGTGATGCAAGGATGCAAAGGTTTGAGCTCTCTCCAAACGATACGATCGAGTTACTCACTCGAGAGCCCTCTTGATAGTACGGCAACTAACCTATAAACCGGTCTCCAACTACACTATGAGACCGGTGAGAAAGAAACCCTATCAAGAGCAAACCTTATACTTGCGCATTCCACTTGAGCTCGATGATGACGATCTTGACCTCAACAAGATGGAACGCCTTTCTTGATTGTGCTTGCTTGATGAAGTCTTGTGGATTGCTCCCCCATAATCCACCATGGGAGAGCTTCTTCTTCGGCACATCTTCACAAATCCATGAACACCATATGGATGGCAAGCTTCAAGCATATGGTCTCTTCGAGTTGGCTCATCTTGAACTTGCACTTCATTTCTTCATTCTTCATCATGTTGATGTCTTGAGATAACTTGAGGGCTCACTTCATCTTCATCTTCATCTTCAAGACATACTTGACACTTGATATCCTTCATCAATTTCTTCTTATTGCAACCTTGAAGCCAACATATGGTTCAAGCATTGCCTATGGACAACTCCTACAAATATAACTCAATGCAAACATTAGTCCATAGGGATTGTCATTAATTACCAAAACCACACATGGGGGCTCCATGCACTTTCAAGTGAGGTTGTCAATCTCACCGGCTTGCTGTAACAAAGGATTAGATGTATAGTGTGGATGATGATTGTTTGCAGAGAACAGTAGAACAAGTATTGCAGTTGATTGTATTTGATGTAAAGGAATGGACCGGGGTCCACAGTTCACTAGTGGTGTCTCTCCCATAAGAAATAGCATGTTGGGTGAACAAATTACAGTTGGGCAATTGAAAAATAAAGAGGGCATGACCATGCACATACATGTTATGATGAGTAGTGTGAGATTTAATTGGGCATTACGACAAAGTACATAGACCGCTATCCAGCATGCATCTATGCCTAAAAAGTCCACCTTCAGGTTATCATCCGAACCCCCTCCAGTATTAAGTTGCAAACAACAGACAATTGCATTAAGTATGGTGCGTAATGTAATCAATAAATACATCCTTAGACATAGCATTGTTGTTTTATGCCTAGTGGCAACAGCACATCCACAACCTTAGAACTTTCTGTCACTGTCCCAGATTTAATGGAGGCATGAACACACTATCGAGCATAAATACTCCCTCTTGGAGTTACAAGTAACGACTTGGCCAGAGCCTCTACTAATAACGGAGAGCATGCAAGATCATAAACAACACATAGATAATAGATTGATAATCAACATAACATAACATTCATTATTCATCGGATCCCAACAAACGCAACATGTAGCATTACAAATAGATGATCTTGATCATATTAGGTAGCTCATAAGATCCAACAATGATAGCACAATTAGGAGAAGACGACCATCTAGCTACTGATATAGACCCATAGTCCAGGGGTGAACTACTCACACATCACTCCGGAGGCGACCATGGCGGTGAAGAGTCCTCCGGGAGATGATTCCCCTCTCCGGCAGGGTGCCGGAGGCGATCTCCTGAATCCCCCGAGATGGGATTGGCAGCGGCAGCGTCTCTGGAAGGTTTTCCGTATCGTGGCTCTCGGTACTGGGGTATTCACGACGAAGACTTTAAGTAGGCGGAAGGGCGGAGTCGGAGGGCTGACGAGGGCCCCACACGATAGGGCCGCGCGGGCCCCTCCTGGGCCGCGCCGCCCTAGTGTGGCGGCGCCTCGTCACCCCACTTCGGTTCCCTTTCGGTGTTCTGGAAGCTTCGTGGAAAAATAGGCCCCTGGGCGTTGATTTCGTCCAATTCCGAGAATATTTCCTTACTGGGATTTCTGAAACCAAAAACAGCAGAAAACAGTAACTGGCTCTTCGGCATCTCGTTAATAGGTTAGTGCCGAAAAATGCATAAATATGACATAAAGTATGTATAAAACATGTGAGTATCATCGTAAAAGTAGCATGGAACATAAGAAATTATCGATACGTTGGAGACGTATCAGCATCCCCAAGCTTAGTTCCTACTCGTCCCGAGTAGGTAAACGATAACAAAGATAATTTCTGAAGTGACATGCCATCATAATCTTGATCAATACTATTGTAAGCACATGTAATGAATGCAGCGATTCGAAGCAATGGTAAATACAATGAGTAAAGAACTGAATCATATAGCAAAGACTTTTCATGAATAGTACTTTCAAGACAAGCATCAATAAGTCTTGCATAAGAGTTAACTCATAAAGCAATAAATTCAAAGTAAAGGTATTGAAGCAACACAAAGGAAGATTAAGTTTCAGCGGTTGCTTTCAACTTGTAACATGTATATCTCATGGATATTGTCAACATAAAGTAATATAATAAGTGCAATATGCAATTATGTAAGAATCAATGCACAGTTAACACAAGTGTTTGCTTCTAAGATAGAAGGAAGTAGGTAAACTGACTCAACATAAAAGTAAAAGAATGGCCCTTCGCAGAGGGAAGCATTGATTGCTATATTTGTGCTAGAGCTTTTATTTTGAAAACAAGAAACAATTTTCTCAACGGTAGTAATAAAGCATATGCATTATGTAAATTATATCCTACAAGTTGCAAGCCTCATGCATAGTATACCAATAGTGCCCGCACCTTGTCCTAATTAGCTCGGATTACCTGGATTATCATCGCAATACATATGTTTTAACCAAGTATCACAAAGGGGTACCTCTATGCCGCCTGTACAAAGGTCTAAGGAGAAAACTCGCATTGGATTTCTCGCTTTTGATTATTCTCAACTTAGACATCCATACCGGGACAACATAGACAACAGATAATGGACTCCTCTTTAATACATAAGCATTCAACAACAAATAATATTCTCATAAGAGATTGAGGATTGTTGTCCAAAACTGAAACTTCCACCATGGATCATGGCTTTAGTTAGCGGCCCAATGTTCTTCTCTAACAATATGCATACTCAAACCATTCAACTCATGGTAAATCGCCCTTACTTCAGACAAGACGAACATGCATAGCAACTCACATGATATTCAACAAAGGTGTTGATGGCGTCCCCAGGAACATGGTTATCGCTCAACAAGCAACTTATAAGAGATAAGATGGATAAGTACATATTCAATACCACAATAGTTTTTAGTCTATCTGTCCCATGAGCTATATATTGCAAAGACAAAGAATGGAAATTTAAAAGTAGCACTCAAGCAATTTACTTTGGAATGGCGGAGAAATACCATGTAGTAGGTAGGTATGGTGGACACAAATGGCATAGTGTTTGGCTCAAGGATTTTGGATGCATGAGAAGTAATCCCTCTCAATACAAGGCTTAGGCTAGCAAGGTTATTTGAAACAAACACAAGTATGAACCGGTACAGCAAATCTCACATAAAAGACATATTGTAAGCATTATAAGACTCTACACCGTCTTCCTTGTTGTTCGACCCTTACTAGAAAATATCTAGACCTTAGAGAGACCAATAATGCAAACCAAATTTTAGCAAACTCTATGTATTTCTTCATTAATAGGTGCAAAGTATATGATGCAAGAGCTTAAACATGAGCACTACAATTGCCAAGTATCACATTATTCAAGATATTATACCAATTACCACATGTAGCATTTCCCGTTTCCAACCATATAACAATTTAACGAAGCAGTTCAACCTTCGCCATGAACATTATGAGTAAAGCTAAGGACATATTTGTCCATATGCAACAACGGAGCGTGTCTCTCTCCCACACAATGAATGCTAGGAACCAACTTTATTCAAACAAAATAAAAATAAAAACAAACAGACGCTCCAAGTAAAGCACATAAGATGTGATGGAATAAAAATATAGTTTCACTAGAGGAACCTGGTAATGTTGTCGATGAAGAAGGGGATGCCTTGGGCATCACCAAGCTTAGATGCTTGAGTCTTCTTGAAATATGCAGGGATGAACCACCGGGGCATCCCCAAGCTTAGAGCTTTCACTCTCCTTGATCATATTGTATCATCCTCCTCTCTTGATCCTTGAAAACTTCCTCCACACCAAACTCAAAACAACTCATTAGAGGGTTAGTGCATAATCAAAATTCACATGTTCAGAGGTGACATATTCATTCTTAACACTTCTGGACATTGCACAAAGCTACTGAAAGTTAATGGAATAAAGAAATCCACCAAGCATATCAAAACAGGCAATGTGAAATAAAAGGCAGAATCTGTCAAAACAGAACAGTCCGTAAAGAGGAATTTTTTAGGTGCACCAGACTTGCTCAGATGAAAATGCTCAAATTGAATGAAAGTTTCGTACATATCTGGGGATCACTCACGTAAATTGGCAGAATTTTCTGAGTTACCTACAAAGACTACTGCTCAAATTCGTGACAGCAAGAAATCTGTTTCTGCGCAGCAATCCAAATCTAGTATGAACCTTACTATCAAAGACTTTAGTTGGCACAACAATGCAAAAAAATTAAGATAGGAAGAGGTTGCTACAGTAGAAACAACTTCCAAGACTCAAATATAAAACAAAAGTGCTGTAGTAAAATCATGGGTTGTCTCCCATAAGCGCTTTTCTTTAACGCCTTTCAGCTAGGCGCAGAAAGTGTGTATCAAGTATTATCAAGAGACGAAGCATTAACATCATAATTTGTCACATTAGGTATCTTAGATGCTCCGTTATCTGTAGTGGTATTAAGAGCTTTATCAATTTTAGGCCTATAATGGTTTTTTGGTTTAGACACCTTAGAGACATACATGAACTTTTGCTCCTTACCCACATAAGCTTTCTCCTTAAACTTAATAGAAGAAAAAGTTGAACCCAAGGTTCCCATAGCCTCTTCAAGTTCACTAATCCTTTGGGTTTGATTATCATGAATAGCACAAGCTTCTAAGATGGTAATTCTCTCATTAATTCCTCCTAGAGATTTATCAAGTTTATTAGTGCTATCAAGTAATACTCCCAAATTAGTCTCAATACTTGGAAGTGCTCTATGGTCTCCAACTTTTTCATGACATCTTCAAGAGAGATTTCAATTTTAACTTTATTAACAGGTGGTATTCCAAATAAACTCTCAATTATGCAACTAGCTTCTAAGACAGGAGTGCCTAGGAAATTACCTCCCGCGAGACAATCAAGAACATACCTATTCCAGCTAGAGATACCAACATCAAAATTCCTGAGTAGGATAGTGGTGGAGTGTTTCTTAGTGCATCTATTATGAGCATCACTAATTCTATACCAAGCATCTTTTAAACATTCTCCCCCTTGTTGCTTAAACGAACGAACTTCAACTTCAGGATTACTCATTTTAGCAGTAGTAAATAAAACAAACTATATAAAGTAAATGCAAGTAACTAATTTTTGTGTGTTTTTAATATGGAGAACAAGACAGTAAGTAAAGTAAAACTAGCAACTAATTTTTTTGTATTTTGTTTTAGTGCAGCAAACAAAGTAGTAAATAAAACTAAAGCAAGACACAAACAAAGTAAAGAGATTGGAAGTGGAGACTCCCCTTGCAGCGTGTCTTGATCTCCCCGGCAAAGGCGCCAGAAAAAGAGCTTGATACGCGTACATCACGCGTCCGTTGGGAACCCCAAGAGGAAGGTGCGTGCGTATAGCTGCAAGTTTTCCCTCAGTAAGAAACCAAGGTTTATCGAACCAGTAGGAGCCAAGAAGCACGTTGAAGGTTGATGGCGGCGGAGTGTAGTGCGGCGCAACACCAGGGATTCCGGCACCAACGTTGAACCTGCACAACACAACCAAATTACTTTGCCCCAACGTGACAGTGAGGTTGTCAATCTCACCGGCTTGCTGTAACAAAGGATTATATGTATAGTGTGGATGTTGAATGTTTGCAGAGAACAGTAGAACAAGTATTGCAGTTGATTGTATTCGATGTAAAGGAATGGACCGGGGTCCACAGTTCACTAGTGGTGTCTCTCCCATAAGAAATAACATGTTGGGTGAACAAATTACAGTTGGGCAATTGACAAATAAAGAGGGCATGACCATGCACATACATGTTATGATGAGTAGTGTGAGATTTAATTGGGCATTACGACAAAGTACATAGACCGCTATCCAGCATGCATCTATGCCTAAAAAGTCCACCTTCAGGTTATCATCCGAACCCCCTCCAGTATTAAGTTGCAAACAACAGACAATTGCATTAAGTATGATGCGTAATGTAATCAACAAATACATCCTTAGACATAGCATTGATGTTTTATCCCTAGTGGCAACAGCACATCCACAACCTTAGAACTTTCTGTCACTGCAGATTTAATGGAGGCATGAACCCACTATCGAGCATAAATACTCCCTCTTGGAGTTACAAGTAACGACTTGGCCAGAGCCTCTACTAATAACGGAGAGCATGCAAGATCATAAACAACACATAGATAATAGATTGATAATCAACATAACATAGCATTCATTATTCATCGGATCCCAACAAACGCAACATGTAGCATTACAAATAGATGATCTTGATCATGTTAGGCAGCTCACAAGATCCAACAATGATAGCACAATTAGGAGAAGACGACCATCTAGCTACTGCTATGGACCCATAGTCCAGGGGTGAACTACTCACACATCACTCCAGAGGCGACCATGGCGGTGAAGAGTCCTCCGGGAGATGATTGCCCTCTCCGGTAGGGTGCCGGAGGCGATCTCCTGAATCCCCCGAGATGGGATTGGCGGCGGCGTCTCTGGAAGGTTTTCTGTATCGTGGCTCTCGGTACTGGGGTATTCGCGAAGAAGACTTTAAGTAGGCGGAAGGGCGGAGTCGGAGGGCTGACGAGGGCCCCACACGAT
Source organism: Lolium perenne (assembly GCF_019359855.2). NCBI lineage: Eukaryota > Viridiplantae > Streptophyta > Magnoliopsida > Poales > Poaceae > Lolium > Lolium perenne. The sequence continues at coordinate 182,411,494 of NC_067248.2, read as the reverse complement.
AGGGCCGCGCGGGACCCTCCTGGGCCGCGCCGCCCTAGTGTGGCGGCGCCTCGTCGCCCCACTTCGGTTCCCTTTCGGTGTTCTGGAAGCTTCGTGGAAAAATAGGCCCCTGGGCGTTGATTTCGTCCAATTCCGAGAATATTTCCTTACTAGGATTTCTGAAACCAAAAACAGCAGAAAACAACAACTGGCTCTTCGGCATCTCGTTAATAGGTTAGTGCCGGAAAATGCATAAATATGACATAAAGTATGTATAAAACATGTGAGTATCATCGTAAAAGTAGCATGGAACATAAGAAATTATCGATACGTTGGAGACGTATCAGCGTCGGGCCAAAAGTAGGAGATCCGGCGCGGGCCGGCACAGGGAAGCAGCGGAGAGACGAAGGCGACGGGAGCGGAGAGAAGAAGGGCGACGGACAAGCAACGTCGGGAAAATTTAGAGAACCAATTTCGGCTCTGATACCATGTTAGGTAATATGCTTGTTGTATTACCAGGGGGCCAAAGGCCACAAAATATAGTACATGTACAGGTGCACATATGCAGAAAGCCCCTAACATATGGGGAAACTACAATATACAGATATATACATCTAACAGGTCTCACTGGCGCAGCAGTATAAGCATAATTTTATATTCAGAACGAGCCACGAGCTAAAATTGGTGGTAGATCAGTATGCATGGTTTGGACCAGTAGCAATTCTAGGATGAAAATGCAGGGTGGGCTCAAACGCTAAGTTGCGGATATAAACTAGCGTCATGATGCCACAAAATAGTCAGCAAACATGCATGATAATTTTTTAGCACTAAACTACTGTGGACTTTTACTACTGCTTAACTGGGCCACGATGACAACACTGCCTTGCCCAGGACAGGGTTGTCCCGTACCGTTCATGCAACTTTTTTTTTCAAGAGCACACGCTGTCATCGTGGTGAACAGACAGATGCCATGGGATGGCTTAAGTTGGGGCCGAATGGACGCTAGTGGATTCGGGGGAGGGTTTGTGTTATGGTTGGAGAGGTTTCCGGATGGATTCCTCAAGAACTTGGCCATGGCCGAAGGAAGAAGATGATGAACACAAGAACAAGAACAGCACTAGATATCTCTATTTCTTCATCACAAGTGCTTACAAGTTTCTGTGTACAAGCTTTGTAACCTAGAGTATTGTAACGTGCCCGCGAAGGGCTGTGCCCCCTCTCCTTATATAGGGGAGAGGGTGGCTTACAAGGGAAGAAACCCTAGAAATGGAATCGTTGACTGGACAAAATACTTTACAAAGCTACTTTAGCTACCGGTGATGCCGGTATGTCTTTAATCAGGAGCTGTGACATCCTCCGGCACCTTTTACGTCATCCCCTGCCTTTGGCGTCATGGCTTCGATTAAAGCTGAAGTGCTTCGCTCATCTTTGTCTTCTAGCTCTGGAGAGCATCTTTGATTGGTCTCTGCCGACGTGCTACAGTGTAGCCTGTTCCGGTTATTCCGGTACGCTCTCAGCAAGTTCCGGTATCCCCTCCTTGGGATACCGGTATGATTCTCTGAATCAACTTCTGCTATCCAGAATAAGCTTTAAACCGGTACTTTGATGGCCTAAACCATCCGGTTTTGGCATGCCTTTGGCATACCGGGGGTCATCCCCCCAACATTAGTCCCCGAAGCTGGTATAGTCCGGTGGATCCTATCCAACGGACCATGCCAGGTTTTCCTCTCTCAAGGTACCGGTTTAACCCTTCCGGAATCCGGATCGAACTCTTCGGCGTCCTTGCCGAACTTGTGTATCTATACCGGTTTTCTCCGGCATCTCTTGTCATTAATCCTCTCCTCGACGAAGTCGAGAATATCTCGAGTATCGCGCCTGTCAGTGACATGCGCACTGTGCCTGGCGCGCGACAGTGTCAGTGGTCACTTCGGTTCGTCTTCTGTGCCAACATTTATGGCGCCGCACTGGATCCGCGCGGCCGTTCCGAATCCGTGTGGCCTTCCCCGTGTTTTCTATTTTCCGCGCATGTATCCGTGCGCCATGTGGCGGCCCAAGAAACGAACCGCCGCGGCCCAGCGGTTTTCGGCCCACTACGCGCTCTCCCTATTTAAGGGGGGAGCGGTTCCACTTTCTTCTTCTTCTCGCACTTGCCCCCATTCTCTTTGCGCTCTCAGCTTCTTGCCTCCCGTGCTTCCGCTGTCGCCGTTCTCCGCCGAAGCACTACTCCGGCGAAGTCCAGCCGCTGCTCGTGCCACACAGGGGACCCTCCGCCGTAGCGAGGTTCCTCGAAGATCTTCGCCTGCCGTAGCCTCGGGTTCCCGCATGCGCCCTCTGCACGCCTTAGCCGCCGACCTTCTCCGACGACCTCCAGCCCGTCGCTCCTACGGCAATCAACTTCGCCAGCGTCTCCGCCGCCTCTGGTTAGTCTCTAGATCCCAGTATCTTCTTGTTTCTCTTGGCATTTCAGTTCTTGGGGCGCTAGGATATTTATCTCTGTTTTTTCTTGGTTTTCCCCTTTTCGTAGATCTTCGCACGAGGCTAGGATTTGGGAAAGTTGTTTGCGAGTAGCATCCGACATTTTTTTTTAGATGTCAACCGAGCTCTACCTTACCGAATCTTCCGGCAGCAGCCGCCAGAATCTGTCTTCCGGTAGGCTTGAAGCTGAGCCAGACCGGATGGGAGCTTCCTCATCCGTTCCGGATTCTAGCTCTAAGCAAGGCCAAGAAGCTAGCAGCCCCCGCCAAGACTCTGGCGTGGACCTGACCAACATTACTCGGGGAGCTTGGAAAGGCTCCGATGTGACTCAGAAAGATATAGATTGGTTGTACCGCTCCCGGAGGATACCGGCACAGGTATCTTGCCGGATTCCATGCGATGAGGTGGAACCCGAGCCCGAACCCGGAGAGTTCGTTGTTTTCGTTTCTCACTTTGAGCGCGGCTTCGGCCTTCCTGCCTCCGATTTTTTCCGTCAGTTCCTTGACTTTTACAAACTCCAACCCAACATCTTCCTGGCAACGCCATCTTCTATCTCTCTTGCTACGTTTCTTTCATGGAGGCCTATGTTGGCCTCCTTCCCACCAAAGAAGCTTTCGCTCGCTTCTTCTGCCTTCGGATCAACTCGGTCCAAGGCAAAAACATCCCCAAGCCCAAACCTGTAGTGCGGTGCCGGTCCTGCATCGTGGGTGCCCGCCAAGGGAGCCCCTTCTTCAAGTTCTCCGGCCTGGATTCTTGCCGGGCCTGCAGGAGACTTTCTTCTATGTGAGGAACAAAGGTTCCTCACTTGCCGGCTTTTAATCCGGCGACGCCCACCAAGACCAACTGGGGCTTCCATCCGGGGACCAACCATATCGAGACTAACCGGATAGTCCGGTTCCTGGAGAGCCTCAAGAAGGACACGAGGATCTGCTCCAACGATATCATCCGCGCGTTTATCTCAAGCCGGGTGCTTCCTCTCCAGCGCCGAGCTCATAAGATGAGCCAAATGTGCGGCCCCCGCGACCCTACTAAAATCACCGGCTTGACCTTGAGCACTGAGGATGTAGCGCTCAAGGCCAGGCAAATCTATAATACGGACATGCCCTTGGACTGGAAATGGGGCCTCGTTCCTCTTTGTGCCATGAATCCTCCAATAGCTGAAGTAAGAACTCAAGTAATCCGGGTTGTTTTCCGGTAACTTCTCATCGCATAGTTAACCGACTCTTCTCATTTTCAGGTCTGCGAACGTTTCCCTCGCATCGCTGAGGAGGTACGCGCTCCTTTCCAGAGGCGCGATCTGGACAAGGTTGATCCGGATCCCTACGTGATCTAGACCAAGAGCAAAATGAGCCGCTCCCAGGCCTCGCGTCCCGGTAACTTTCCTGGCAAGGACTCCGGTTCTGACGATGAGGTTACCATACTGGAGGTATCTTTCCCTCAACCGACACCAACCCACAGGTCGTGGAGCGCGCCACCCCGCTTCAGGCCGAGTGCGGGGCCGAGTTTATGGAGAAGCTCGCCTCTGAGAGCCGCAAGAAGAAGGTGCCCACGCCTGAGTCCGGCTCCAGCGAGATCCCTCCGGCCAAGCGCTCCCGGGTTGAGATCGCTGGGAAGCCGGTGACCGTCAAGCGCTACCGGAAACGGGAGATGCCGGTGGCTACTGGGTGAGTTTCTGCTTTCACTTCTTTTGACTCTGGAGCTTTCTTGCTTCCAGATTTTCTTTTCTTTTTCGGATTCTCCTTTTCTGGTTGCCTTTCTGAACTTTCCTCCTTTTTCATCATTCCAGGCCTCCCTTGAAGATCTCCAAGAGCGGCTCTAGCATGAAGCCGGAGGCCTCAGGGGACGCCGCCAAGGGCTCCCCTCCTCCTCAACAAGGGCCGGTACCATCTGGTGCTGCCAAGCTTTTCGCCTCCCTCGTGGGGGGCAACACAAGTTCGGGGCGCGCGGCCCCAAAATCTCCTGATCACCGCGTGGAGGAGGACTTCGTCTCCCCTCCAGAAACCCAAGATACCGGCGCCAGCAACACCGGCGCTGGAACCCAAGAGGCCGGGCGGGCGGAACCAGAGGTTCCGCCCGCCTCGAAGCAGAAGGACTCTTCCTCCCCCTCCAAGGCCGTGCCGGAATCTTCCGGACCAGCCAGGTCTTCGGCGAAGGACGCTTCGGAAGCTCCTGAGCCTGCCAAGTCCACGCCAACTCCTCCTCCGGCAACCTCCATCGGGATGCCGGCTTCTGCCAAGTCCACACCGCCAGAAACTGCGGCCGCAGATCCATCTTCCGGTTCGCGGACGATGGTTCTGCACACCGGGCGTGCCGCCGTGGTGGCCTCCGAGGCGGCCTCCGCCCAACTTGGCCTGATAATAGAGTTCATTTTTGCCCAAGCCTTTTCTTTCCAACCTCAACTTTCTTTCATTTTTGCCCAAGCCTTTTCTTTCCAAAATCTGAAGATTGTGTATATCCTCCCAGTCCCCGAGTTTCGGGTTGAGAGCGCAGCTCTCCGCGCGAAACTTTGCTAAAAACATGAAAAACCTACATAGCCAGTCCCCGAGTTTCGGGTTGAGAGCACATCACTTAGCGCGAAACTCTTCTTCTTGCCGGCATCTTTCTTACCGAAAGTCCTTTCATCTTGAACAGAGCACGGCGGATGTCCGGAAGGAGCTCTTTGAGGAGCTTCTGTGGGAGCACCAGAAGCTGTCCGAAGCGCACAGCAAGTGCCAAGGTTAGTCCTTGCTCATCCAGTTTCTTTTTCCCGGTTGGTTTTCCTTTTCAGCATTTGCTAACTTTTTGCACTCCAGCGATTCCGGAAGTCTCGCTCGAGGCTCTCTCTGCCGAGCTTGCCGCGCTCAAGGGTACCGTTTCTTGCTTTTACTTCCTTTGCATGTTTCATCCTACCGGATTTCTCTTTGTTAATAATGCTCTTCCGGATTTTAGCCGAAAAGGAGCAGCTCACCACCGCGCATCACGAGATGAAGGAGCATGCCGTGAATGCTGAGCTGCGGCATGTGCGCGAGCTTCAAGAGGCCAAAGCCACAACAGAAGCCAAATTGGATGAAACTTTGAAGGAGTATACTGACTCCACTGCTGGGCTGCGGAAGAAACTGGAGGAGGAAGCTGCCGCGCGGAAGGCTGCGCAGGACAAGATCACCCAACTCACCTCTGATCAAGCCGATTATAATAAGATGGTGATGCAGATTGATGCCCTTGCCTGCAGTAAGTGATATCTTCCCTTTTTTCTCTTGTTTAGAACTGTTAGTTCATACCGGTAGGTTCTTATGCCGGTTGCTTTTCGTTCTTTCTGCAGAGAGCTTCCTGGACTCCCAGAGGCACGCGATTGCCAAGGTCACGGAGCACAGGGCCAAGCAAACTTTGCCAAGCCCGGACGCGCCCTGGGATGGCTACGACTATCTGGTCGCGCTCTCCGCTCGGATCCGGCACGCGCGCTCCATCGACCGGCATATGAAGGACCTCCCGGATGCTGCGCTCCAAATCTTCAAGGTGCTGTGGCCCGGGGAGCCAGTGCCCGACAACGTCACGCTGGTTGCTAAGCGCCTGAAGGACGCAGGCCGCAGGATCCGTGAGTGGAAGTGCTCTGCTGCTCGTGCCAGAGCGGATGCGGCGCTGCGCATCGCATGCTCTTGGTATGACGGCCTGGAGTTGGATGCCTTCCACGCCCTACGTGGCGACGCGCCTTCCGAGAAAGATCCGGTCCGCGTTGCCAAGCGTCAAGACTGCGCCTATCACATCGCCGAATATGCTCACATGCGCACCTTCATCCCTCCTCCTCCCGACGTCAAGGATGCTATTTCGGATGACGAGGAGATCGTCGAGGACGAGGAGGATGAGGACGCTGAAGAGGGCGTAGCACATCCGGAAGAAGGTGACGCTCCTCCGGAAGCTCCTGCGGCTGATGAGCAGCCTCCTTCCGCCTGAACTTGCTATCTTGTCCTTCCTGCCTGTTGCCTTAGAGTCTCAAACTCGTTAAATTCTACCCCGGTATGCCGGGGTTTATGGTGTAAGATAAAACTAAGCATCTCTTTTGCGTGTGGTACAAAAATTATGCTTATGCCGGTAGCTGTTTACCGGTAAGCTTTTAAGTTAAGTTCTATGTGCTAACTTAGCATTTTGCATATCGTTTGCTTTGATCTTGCACTGTGAAGATTCCGGAATTTTTCGGCATCCAATCCGATGCACACTTGGTTCTTTGCTTTGCCTCTGCCTACCTCTCTGGGTTTTTTGGCGTACGAGTCGCACAGTTCTTTTGCCAAGCAAGCATTTTCTTGAACTTAGAAAAAATTCAAAATTTTGCACAAATAACCGGTATAAGCGGGGTTAGTTAATTTTTTTTTTCGGATTGATTGTTCCCATTCATCCTCTTCGTGTTTCACGTGCTTAGTTCCTACCGGTTTATCTTGCTTGCCATGAAGCCGGTCTGCGGACAACAGTATAGTCGAAGACTTCGGTAGGTTTAGCACATTACTAAACCGAAATGAAAAAATGTTCACCAAGCAACCGGTAAACTGAAAAAATAAACACATTACATGCAATTTTCGGTAGAGGCAGTCCCCGAGATTCATTCAAGGTGCCAGCATCTTTATTCATAGTACTTAAGGTACAAAAAGGAACTTCTTACAGCACAATTTCAGGAATAGAAAGGACGGAGTAGTGCTATGTACCATGGGCGCTTGGTTTCTTCTCCAGACCTATCCGCCTTGCCTTTATTCGATTCCTGTGCATCGATTAAGTAGTAGGCATCATTGTGCAGAGCCTTGCTCACAATGAAAGGTCCTTCCTATGGGGATGAGAGCTTGTGGCGTCCCTTAGTGCGCTGCACTAGGCGTAACACCAGATCTCCCTCCCGGAACACCCTTGGGTTAACCTTCCGGCTATGATAGCGTCTGAGGTTCTGCTGGTATATGGTTGTTCTTGCCAAAGCCAGCTCTCTTGCTTCCTCTAGCAAGTCCACATCATTTTCTCGGGCCTCTTTTACCTCTTCTTCGGTATAGAGTTGAACCCTTGGTGAATCATGAATGATATCGGTTGGGATTACAGCTTCTGCCCCATAAACCATGAAAAATGGAGTGTATCCGGTAGACCGATTCGGTGTCGTCCGGATGCTCCACAGCGCAGATGGTAGCTCATCTAGCCAACATCCTGGTGACTTTTCAAGCGGTTCAATCAGCCTTGGCTTGATACCGGAAAGCACCAGAGCGTTTGTCCTTTCAACCTGACCATTGCCTTGCGGGTGTGCAACGGAGCACAAGTCCAACCGGATATTGTTATCCTCAGAAAACCTTTTGAACTCACCTTGAGCAAAGTTTGTGCCATTGTCAGTGATGATGCTATACGGGTATCCATACCGCAAGATCACATCTTTTAAGAATTTCACAGCCGTATGCCCATCACACTTTGCGATAGGTTTTACTTCCAACCATTTGGTGAACTTATCCACCATTACCAGCACATGTGTCATGTTGCCCCTTGCGGTTTTAAATGGACCAACCATATCAAGGCACCAAACAGCAAATGGCCATGTCAATGGTATAGTTTTGAGGCCAGACGCTGGGGTATGATTTTGCTTGGCGTACCGCTGGCAGCCGTTGCATTTTCGTACCAAGTCCTCAGCGTTTTCCAAAGCTGTGGGCCAATAGAACCCATGCCGGAACACTTTTGCCACTAAGGCCCTTGAAGAGGCATGGTGCCCACATTCTCCTTGGTGAATCTCCACCAACATTTCTTTTCCCTCTTCCGGTTCCACACATCTCTGGAGGACACCGGTAACACTCCTTTTGTACACCTCTCCATTGATGATAGTGTATGCCTTGGACCTAATCTGGATCCTTCTTGACTCATTTTCGTCAACCGGCAAGGTGCCGTTGATCAGGAATTCCTTAATAGGTTCAACCCACTTTGGCGTTTCCCGGACTAGGAATACCGATACGTCTATCTCCATATTGTCCACCAGCATAGCTTCTTCCGGTTTAGACATCGCAGTCCCCGAGTCTACCGGAGCAGTCCCCGAGTTTACCGGAACAGTCCCCGGGTTTCCTCCGTCAATATCCATTGGCACAACATGTGACTCCGGTACAAAAATTGATTCTGATTCCGGACTTGGTTTGATTGACGGAGTCCTTAGGTGAGCCAAAGCTACTCCGGGAGGAATTTCTTGCCGGGAGGAGCCTAGCTTGGAGAGAGTATCCGCAGCTTCATTTTCCGCGCGCGACACATGGTGAAACTCACAACCTGTTGACTGCCAAAACCCACCGGCGGACAGCGACGGTCAACACTGTAGAGCCGGGAACAACCTAGAGCTGCGGCTGGCTGAGGTCCCTCCGAGCGACGGCCCGCAAAGCACTTCTGGTCACACGTCCGATGCTGAGTGCAAGGGCGTGCCACCTGACCTATACCTGGTCAGGAAGGTGATGGGGATGCCTCGCTTAGTTTCCTGCATGGCATACATGTAAACATTAAATAAGAGCCTCGATCGGCTCTCAGGTTATCCTGTGAATCAGCTCAAGGAGCCGATCCACCCATGATTCGTTCGGGGTGAACGAATATATGGTGGTCCTGCTTGATCAAGATAAAGCTAATTAGATCTACGACGATTTAGGGTTTTCACCGCATAATCGGATCATCCTACTCACGATTGGGCCTCGCGGCCACGCACGGTGATCGTAAGCCGATCCTAGATAGGGCCTAAAAACCAACACGAGGTTGATCCCCGGAACATCCTGTCTAGGACTAGCGAACGACACCCTACGTGCCGCTGGATCCTCCAACCCTTTGTAAGGCCTAACTATTGCAGATATTAAACTAATCCTTGTAGAACAAGGAGCAATCGTAACGGATCAGATCTACCAAATAATGATCAAGCGGGGTGCCGCCCCCACACCTAAGATAGGTGTGAGGGCGGCTAGATATGCAAGGGTTGCACTACGCTAGCATGTTGCACGAAGAACTATGCTAACCCTAACAAATCTATGATAACTACGTTGCTCGCCATCAACAAGGCTTCGCATGCGAGCAACGCATGAACAACGTGGAGCTTGTGCTGCCTAGATCGCAAGATGCGATCTAGGCAGCATGTCGCTACCGGATAGAAACCCTCGAGACGAAGGAGTTGGCGATGCGCCGAGATTGGTTTGTTTGGTTGAACGTGTGTTGTTGTTTATTCCATAAACCCTAGATACATATTTATAGTCCAGGGGACTTTCTAACGTGGGAATAACCCCCACCGTGCACGATACAAACTCTAACCTTTAATCTAAGATACAATCTACCATAATTAAAGATACACGGGCAATCCAGCCCAAACTCCTCGTGTAAGGCCGCTTCAGAGATCTTCTACACGTAATCTTCCAAGCCCATCTCTCGTACAGCCCACCTCCTGATTTGGCCAAAATCTGGTGATAACACATGCCCCCCTGGTTTTGGAATTGGTAATTCCAAAATCACTCTGCTTTTCTTCGTCGGGTCATGTCGTGGCAGAACCGTCGCAGTATCCGTCATCATGATGCCTTTCCTTCTCAACTTCTCCGCGTGACACAGCGGTTAAATTTTTAGGCACTACTTCCTCGGAAACTGCTGTGACATTGAATTTCCACTGTATCCCCTTTATTTTTAACCGCGTCGAGCGGTTCGCTTCTTCATCCTCCTGCTCCTCAGTAGCTATCGGCAAACAAAAAACCTTCTCAGCCACCATGGATTCCTCGTCCTCCTCCAGCCTGTCCTTCCAGTCCTCCTCCTCCAGCGAGCTCGAGCAGGAGGTCAATCTGATGGCCATCTACGAGGCCCGCGCCCCAGAGTATTGGGACGCGCGGGACTGGGACTTCTCCCTTGAATCGGAAGATGACGAACCCCTCACCGATGGGGAGGAGGACCTCCAGTTTCTTGTCGACGGGGAGCTGGTACCGGCGAGCGACGACGACCTCTTCCCATGGGAGGCAGTCCTCTCCTCTGACGAGGAGGAAGAAGAGGCGGAGGAGTCGGAGGACGACTCCTCCTCCGACGAACCGCCGGCCAAACGGTTCTGCCCCTGGCCGGGGAACCTCAGCGACTTCGACAGCGACGATGGCGACGCTGACGAGGAGGACGAGGACAATGAGGGCCCAATCGGCGGCCATTGGAGCAGCGACGATGAGCCCGCCGGGAGCACCGACAGCGGCGACGAGGGCGACGACGAGGGCGACGACGGCCTGTAGATAGGACCTCTAGAACAGGGCCAGTAGTAGTAGATGGGGCAATGTATCCCCTAGTACCTTCTTTTGAGAGCAATCAGCTCTTTATGTAAGAAATCTACCAATGAAAAACTTTTCCCCAATTTGATTTTGCCGATTTCCTTTGAGTTTAATTTAGCCGATTCCTTCTTCCACTGACCTTGCCGATTCGTCCCCTTTGCCAATGCGTAATAAGCCGATAACAACGCATCGGTCCTTCGAAATTCGCCCTTCCCTTCTTCAACTGATGATTTTTTAAGTCTGGCGGATAATATAGAATCTTCAGGAAAACCTTTGAATTCTTCCAACCAAGCCCAATGGTCCTCTTTAATACTCATCATTTGCGAAGAAGGTTGCAACGAAAGATCAGCCGGTGGTATCCCAATCGGCTCCTTGAACAGAGCAAAACAGAGCATCCACCAGGCCTGCTGCCCCCCGAGCCTTACTCGAGGCGAGAATGTCAGAGAAGACGCGCCAAAGCCGATCCCCTTTCTGTCAACACGGCTGAACTAGCACCAAAGATTGGAAATCCTCGACAAAAAGGTTCAGAAACCCGGATTGGCTCGAAGCAGCCGAAGAAATTTCCATTGTTTTACTCCTGCGAAGAAGCAGAAGGCACCACAGTTGGCCTGGATTTGGTGGAGATTCGGTAAACCTCGCATAATTCTACTAGAGTCGATGGCTGCGCATCGGCTGCTTCTCAATTCTAAAGTCGATGCCCTTGCATCGGCTGTCAAAAAATTTTTTTTTTTACTGGCCGATTTTCTCCTATCGGCCCCCAATATTTCATTGCACACATGTCCTCCTGCATCTGTTCCCATGTTCATCGTATTTAGGTGCCCCCCGAGCCGAATCTGTCAGGGAATGGCAGATATCGGCTCTGTAATTCATACGTCGGCTCCGGTAGGAACAAGGACTAACACAAGCAGAACACGTGGTGAGGATAAATTTTGGCCGATTGCTGGGATCGGCCTCCATGATGCTTGAAGCATTGACTGAAGGTCTTGTGATGTCCCTTCAAAGATTTTTGGGGCCGATCACAGGGATCAGCCTCGCCATGCTTGATCATCGCTTCGCTTCAACTACATGGTCAAGCCAGTGGATAAAACCAGCTTAACCCTTCCCTTCGTTACGTCGATGCGCTCGCAGTCGTCCAAATTGATACCTGAGAGGGGTTCTTGGCCTGCTGCTTCCCATGCGTTCATGCCAGCCGTCGAAATTTCAGCTGAGTCATCGGCCTGGACGACCTCTACCTCTTCTCCATCCCACTGTATTATGCATTGGTGCATCGTGGAGGGAATGCAGCAGTTGGCGTGGATCCAATCTCTCCCTAGCAGAACGGCATAAGTGCTCGTGCTATCGACGATGAAGAACGTTGTAGGGATAGTCTTCCTTCCTACGGTCAGATCCACGTTCAGAACACCTTGTGCCTCAGACGCTTGGCCATTGAAATTGCTCAATGTCACGTTGGTCTTGATTAGATCTGAGCTAGAGCGTCCCAGCCGACGTAGCATAGAGTACGGCATGATGTTGACTGCCGCTCCGGTGTCCACCAGCATCTTATTTACAGGCCTCCCATCAATATAACCTCGCAAGTACAGGGCCTTCAGATGTCTGTAGCTCTTTTCTCGTGGCTTTTCGAAGATAACCGGCCGTGGGCCGCAGTCAAGTTGTGCCACGGGTACCTCGTCTAATCCTGGAGCACTGAACTCCGAAGGGAGGATAAACACCATGTTTGTACCAGCCGATGTTTCATCATCGGCTTTCTTTTGCTTGGGACGCCACTCCATTTTCCGTGGACGACCCTCTTCATCCAGGGTTCGCTGAACTTTCGCAGCCAGATCAGGCCGTGCCTTCCTTAGCGTATGCAGGTATAACCTTTCGGCTTCCTCCAGGCCGCGCAATCGCTGAACCCTGCGCTTTTGTGAATGGCTGAGTCCGTCAGGGCACCACCTTGGACGGTGGTACCTGTCCTCTTCTTCTTCTTCTTGTCCCTCGTCTTCGGAATCCTCGAGATCTGCCCACCGAGGGGACTCAGCACGTTTGCTCTGTGGCGGGAGAGGCCCTAGGCGCTCGAACACAGACACGTTGGCTGCCTCCTTCTTCTTCTTGTTGCATTCTGGGCAATTGCCGATTGTGGGCAATCGGCTCATTCCTGAATCCCAGCAGTGTCTGAAGAAGGGGCAGTCCCAGTGCCTGGCGTTGTCATCTTGCTCCCTTGATTGTTTCGTGGCACGGCGCTCGTGCTCCTCCTCATCGTGATCGTGCCGACGATGTCTTCTGGCTTCTCTAGCCAGACGATCTCTTTCATCATCATCGCTGGATCGTCGGCGTCGGTCGTACTGACTCACATACTTGTTGAGGAGGTGATCAGAGAGGGGTCGCTGATATCTTATGTTTTTCACTTCTCCCTCTGTGACGTAGCGCTTGCCATCATGACGGAGCCGATCGCGTGGAGCGGCCTCCTCTGTGTCCTTGCTACGAGAGCAGCTGCCCTCGTCTCCATCTTTGCCAGAGTGGTTCCCAGGTCCTACCATGTTGATGCTGAACGAGGATCCTGGCTGGCAACCTTCAGGGTAAGTGCACTCCACCATATTAACGGCGGGAAAGGGCTGGGTGTCGACCTTCATGGCGTACTGGTTGAAAATTAGACGCCCTTTTTCTATCGCCGCTTGGATGTGCTGACGCCATACCCTGCAGTCGTTGGTGGCATGGGAGAGCGAGTTGTGCCATTTACAGTATGGCTTTCCGTTCAGCTCTTGCACCGTGGGGAATTTGAGACCTTCAGGAATCGTCAACTGTTTCTCCTTGAGCAGGAGGTCGAAGATTTGCTCAGTCTTGGTCACGTCAAAATCAAATCCCACAGGTGGGCCTGGTGGTTTTACCCATTTGCGTGGCACGGGGTTCCGCCCCGCGTCCATTCAGCCACTGCTACCTCTTGGTCTCCGCGCAGAACTTCGTCTTCCTCTGCATCGACCAGGACTACTGCACGCTTGAACTTATCTTGGTACAGGTCCGGGTGGCGCTGTTCATATGCTGACAGCTTCTGAACCATGTGCGCCAATGAGGGATAATCTGCTTGGGAGGCCATGTCCTTGAGCTGTGTTGCAAGGCCTGCTACTGCCAACTCGACTGCTTCTTTTTCAGTTATACGAACCGAATAACATCGGTTCCTAAGATTCCTGAAACGCTGGATGTACTCTGTCACAGTTTCTCCACGCTTCTGACGTAGTTGTGCTAGATCGGCAATGCCAGACTCGGAAGCCTCTGAATGGTGCGCATATGGAATCGCTCTTCCAATCGCTTCCAAGTCCGTATGGAGTCTGGTGGCAAAGAGGTATACCATCCGAAAGCCGATCCCGTGAGGGACTGTGAGAAGAGCCTCACGCGTAGCTGATCCGACACTGAAGCCGGTCCTAGTTGCGCCAAATATCGGCCGACGTGCTCGATGGAGCTGGAGCCATCTGATCCACTGAATTTGGAGAAATCAGGGAGCCGATATTTAGGTGGCAGCGGGATCATCTCGTAGTCGTCGGGGTACGGCTTGGAATAGCCGATTGCCCTCCTTTTCGGCACCATGCCGAACTGGTCTCTCAGTATGGTACTGATCTGATCCGCTGTCTTTGGCTGCAGGAGTTGAACTCTGAAGATTCGCCGGGGTGGCGTACTTAGCCAGCCATGCTTGCTTTTCCAGCTCTGAGCCAACTGCAGGAGCTGAGCTCTGGAGGTTCGTCGGGGTGGCGTACTTAGTTAGCCACGTCTGCTTCTCAGGCTCTGTCGCTGACGTTCCTCCTGTTTTCCCAGAAGTCCCTGACGTTGTGGCCTGGTTTGTGAGTGCCCAGTTGCCACAGTCTGGCACATACGTGCACGCGTACCCTTGAGGGATCCCCTTGGGCGCCTCGGGCAAGAACTGGTAGTCACTAGGGTCACCACCAATCTTGTAGACGACGAATGCCGGTGTAGCCGGCACTTCTGGTGCTGCCAACGCATATGGCAGCGGTGGACGGGACTGGAGTGGCAACTCCCCTTGATGCGTCCCGAGGGCTGGTCCTGACGGCGAGTACTGGTGCCTCATGATCTCCTGGATCACGCGAAGAGTGACATGCTCCAACGTGTTGACCAGGTTCTCAGAGTGACGGTGTAGCGAGTGAGCCACCAAGTAGTTGATCTCCTGCCGCAGGGACCTGGTGCGTTCCTCCGACGGGGCAGAGAGGTCTATCCCATCGAGTGCACCTTGCGGTGAGAACCCCTTCCATCTGATGCCATGGGAACGGGTTCTCTGAAAAGAGCCGATGAGGTCGGCTTCGAGGGTGACTTTGATCTCGTCATACCTCTTCTTGAGCTCGTCGGGCAGCTCCTCGTAGGTGACTGGCGTGCCGTCCGCCATCTCAGATGTAGATGGCGATGCAGTTGATGTAGAAGCTTGTCCCACCGGGCGTGCCAGAATGTGTTGACTGCCAAAACCCACCGGCGGGCAGCGACGTTCAACACTGTAGAGCCGGGAACAACCTAGAGCTGCGGCTGGCTGAGGTCCCTCCGAGCGACGGCCCGCAAAGCACTTCTGGTCACACGTCCGATGCTGAGTGCAAGGGCGTGCCACCTGACCTATACCTGGTCAGGAAGGTGATGGGGATGCCTCGCTTAGTTTCCTGCATGGCATACACGTAAACATTAAATAAGAGCCTCGATCGGCTCTCAGGTTATCCTGTGAATCGGCTCAAGGAGCCGATCCACCCATGATTCGTTCGGGGTGAACGAATATATGGTGGTCCTGCTTGATCAAGATAAAGCTAATTAGATCTACGACGATTTAGGGTTTTCACCGCATAATCGGATCATCCTACTCACGATTGGGCCTCGCGGCCACGCACGGTGATCGTAAGCCGATCCTAGATAGGGCCTAAAAACCAACACGAGGTTGATCCCCAGAACATCCTGTCTAGGACTAGCGAACGACACCCTACGTGCCGCTGGATCCTCCAACCCTTTGTAAGGCCTAACTATTGCAGATATTAAACTAATCCTTGTAGAACAAGGAGCAATCGTAACGGATCAGATCTACCAAATAATGATCAAGCGGGGTGCCGCCCCCACACCTAAGATAGGTGTGAGGGAGGCTAGATATGCAAGGGTTGCACTACGCTAGCATGTTGCGCGAAGAACTATGCTAACCCTAACAAATCTATGATAACTACGTTGCTCGCCATCAACAAGGCTTCAGTACGAGCAACACATGAACAACGTGGAGCTTGTGCTGCCTAGATCGCAAGATGCGATCTAGGCAGCATGTCGCTTACCGGATAGAAACCCTCGAGACGAAGGAGTTGGCGATGCGCCGAGATTGGTTTGTTTGGTTGAACGTGTGTTGTTGTTTATTCCATAAACCCTAGATACATATTTATAGTCCAGGGGACTTTCTAACGTGGGAATAACCCCCACCGTGCACGATACAAACTCTAACCTTTAATCTAAGATACAATCTACCATAATTAAAGATACACGGGCAATCCAGCCCAAACTCCTCGTGCAAGGCCGCTTCAGAGATCTTCTACACGTAATCTTCCAAGCCCATCTCTCGTACGGCCCACCTCCTGATTTGGCCAAAATCTGGTGATAACACAACCTTCAAAGAATCCGGCAATCTTTTGCACGTGAAACCGGTATGAGGCCATGTTGGCATCTTTTGCGCCCCGATCTCCGGAACACTGCTGCACCACAAGATCTGAATCACCATAGCAAATGATCCGGTGCGCACCGATTTCTTTTGCGACCTTGAGCCCATGGATCAAAGCTTCGCAGACCCTCCTTGAACTTGGATCCATCAAAGTGCATCTTCCAGTACTCTACCTTGTGTTCCGGCGGTTTGTATTGCATTTCCGCCCAATCAACCAAGAAATCAGCCAAAGCTTGTGACTTTATGGCGT
Organism: Lolium perenne; assembly: GCF_019359855.2. Classification (NCBI taxonomy): domain Eukaryota; kingdom Viridiplantae; phylum Streptophyta; class Magnoliopsida; order Poales; family Poaceae; genus Lolium; species Lolium perenne. The sequence goes on along the minus strand of NC_067248.2, from coordinate 182,394,906 downwards.
CCCTTCTTTCGTAGTCCGGTACATATGGTGATACCTGAATTGCCCACTTGGCAATCCTGCTGCTAGCGTCTTTGTTCCCCATGATATCAGAAATTGGTGCCTCTCTTACTACTTTCATGGGATGATCTTCAATGTAGTGCTTGAGCTTTGTGGCGGTCATGTACACTCCATAAAGTCATTTTCTGGAAGTGAGGGTAGTTTTGGTTTGAGAGGGAGAGCACCTCGCTCAGGTAGTATACCGGTCTCTGCACGGCTTTTCCTTCCTCTTCTCTTTAAACTACAACCACCACACTCACAACCCGGTTTGTTGCTGCTATATACAACATCATAGGCTCTCTTTCTAGAGGCGAAGCCAATATCGGCGTTGTAGCTAGCATTGTTTTTAGCTCTTTGAACGTTGCGTCTGCCTGAGGGGTCCAGACAAAAGCATCGGATTTTTTCATCAAAGCATAGAGCGGTAGGGCCTTTTCCCCCAACCTGCTTATGAACCGGCTTAGCGATGCCAAGCTTCCGGTAAACTTTTGCACATCTTTGAGCTCTTGCGGTACTGCCATTCTTTCTATGGCCCAGATTTTTACCGGATTAACCTCAATGCCCCGGCTGGACACAAGAAAGCCAAGCAGCTTGCCGGCTGGCACACCAAAGGTGCATTTTGCCGGATTGAGTTTCATCCGGAACCTTCTTAGGTTGTCAAACATTTGCCTTAAATTGTCGATCAAGGTTTCCTTAACCTTTGTTTTTATCACAATGTCATCCACATAGACTTGCACATTCTTACCTATTTGATCAAACAAACACTTTTGGATGCAGCGCTGGTACGTTGCACCAGCGTTGCGCAAACCGAAAGGCATAGTAACATAGCAATAAGCCCCGTGCGGGGTGATAAACGCAGTTTTTATTTGATCTTCCTTTTTCAAGGGAATCTGGTGGAAACCGGAATAGGCATCCAGGAACGACAACAGTTCACATCCAGCGGTGGAATCAATCACTTGATCGATCTGGGGTAAAGGGAAAGGATCTTTCGGACAAGCCTTGTTCAAGTTGGTGTAGTCGATGCACATGCGCCACACCTTTGGAGCATTTGCCTCAAGGTTCTCCTCTTTTTCTTCTCGACCAACACCGGATTGGCTAGCCACTCGGTATGTAGTACCTCCACGATGAAACCAGCAACCAACAACTTTGTCACCTCTTCTCCAATGATCTTTATCCTGTCATCAGCAAATCGGCGCAACGGCTGCCTTACCGGCTTCGCATCCTTCCGTACATTCAGAGAGTGCTCAGCCAACTCCCTCGGAACACCTACCAAGTCATCAGTAGACCAGGCAAAGATATTCCGATTCTCACGGAGGAATTTGACGAACGCGTTTTCCTATGCCTCACTGAGGCCGGCACCGATACGAACGGTGCGCTCAGGGTAAGCCGGGTCCAGCACGATGTCTTTTGTCTCCTTGGTTGGCTTGAACGTTGGTGCGCCGAGGTTAGCGCTCATTGCAGCTAAGCTCAACTGTGAGGACTGAGCCAGCGCAACCGCAATTTGCATTCTCCTTTTTTCCTCTGCGATTACCAGCGATTCGGCCAGATTTGATCCGGCGGAAGCGGTTTCCAGTGAGATTTTGTAGTTTCCCACAACGGTTAGGGGCCCAGATGGTGCCGGCATCTTCATCTTGAGATACGCCGTATGAGTTGAGGCCATGAATGAGGCCAGCACCAGTCTCCCCAGTAGCGCATGATAAGGACTGTCTAGGTCCACCACTTCGAACAGAACATTTTCCACCCAGCAATTGTCACGTCCTCCAAACGACACATCCACCCGGACTTTTCCCATGGGCGAGCAGGACAGACCCGGAACGATCCCATGGAACGTAGTGTGGGTTGGCTGCATCATGTTTTCAGTGATTCCCAGCGTACGCATGGTGTGCCGGTACATAATGTTTATGCTGCTTCCATTATCGATCAGCACCTTGCTGAACCGCACTCGAGCCGTTGGCCCATGCATGATAGGGTCCACAACAAGAGCATAACCACCCGGATTAGGCATGATTTTCGGATGATCCTTGAACGACCAGGTGATTTCCTGATCTGACCACAGCATGTACCTTGGTACTGCCGGCATCACTGCATTCACTTCCATGGAACGGCGGTATAAGCTTTGCTTGTCAGTTGGCTCGGTAACGAACACAACACAGCACATGTCCGGGTCCTGGTATACATTCCGGCCCAAAGGTGCCGGTGGTGGCGGTTGGCCATTGCCATCAGCCACCTGATGAACTTGCTGGTGCTGCTGCCGGTTTGGCTGAGGCTGCACCGGTATAGCATTTGCTCCGGTAAGCGGTGGTGGTGGTAGTATCATGGTACAGCCCTGTGCTTGCGCATCTTTTACTGCACCTTTTAGCATCAGGTACTTGGTCCAGGAACAATCCTTCGTCAAATGGTTAGACGGATTAGCCGGATTTGGTGTGTGCCACCGGCAAGGTTGGTCCATGGCTGCTTCCATGGTGTACTTCGCATGTTCTTGCCAGTTCTTTTTCTGGCCCCAGGGTTCCTTTTTAACCCATTGTTTCTTAGGACCCGCCCACGGCTGCGATCCGGTTTTTTGCCTCTGGCTGCCACTGGCACCAGAATTCTCTTGTATAGCAGCAACTTGCTGCAGACCGTACCTTCGATCCGGGAAATCTTCCCTTCTTTTGTTGTGCCGGTTATCCCGGTATTGATCTTGGCGTGGATGGCTTGTTTGTGCTGGCTCTGCCTGCACTGCCAGCTGAATTGGGTCTCCCAATGCATAGCTATCCGCCACACGTATCATTTCTGCCAACGTTGTTGGCATGTTCCTCTGCAGCTTTTGCCACAAAGGTGAACCTCTTCTGCACCCATTGCAAAACCAAGCTATGGCCTGCGCTTCGATTACCCCTTCACAAGAGTTTCTCGTGGAGTTCCACCGGGTCAGGTAATCCCGGTCTGTTTCGTTTGGCTGCTGCATGCACAAGGCAAGCTGTTGCGGCCTGCTTGGCCTTCGGTAGGTACTGCTGAAGTTGCTTACAAAAGCTTCCTCAAAGTCCAACCAGCCGTTTATGCTTCCTGCCGGTAAGTTGTTCAGCCAGATGCGTGCTGGCCCTACCAGGAAAGATGGTACAATTCTCACGGCCCAACGGCGGTTTCCTCCACGAGCGACAGTTCCTCCGCCGCCGGCAACGTAAACTGCGGTCACGTAATCCGCGAGCCAGTCTTCCGGTTTAGTACTTCCATCGTATGTTTTCGTGTCATGGGGCAACGTGAAGTTGCGAACTGGTGGTTCCTCCTTCATGATTCGTGGGCCAAACCACTTGGGACCCCGTGGACCTTCCCTTCAACCTTCTCAGACAAATACATCCTATCCAGCCTGTGCCTCGCATCCCGGTCTAGTAGGATTCTCTCTCCCAACCTTTCCTCCAAAGGGTTCCGGTAACTGCCGACTCCTTCGGTTGCTGAATCAGCTTCATCGTATCTTTCCGGTACCGCGACCCTTGCCTGCCGGTACCTTGGCGGAGGCATTTCCTCCTCTGCATAAGCAGCTCTTGGTGCACGATAATTTTGCCCGGTTTCACCTCTACCGGCATACTCATCTCTGGCGTTGCCGTATCTGGCGTAGCCACGATCTGCCCCTTGGCTTTTTCTACCGGCCTCGTGTCGCCCGGCTTGTTGTTTTCCGGCAAGAACCGGATCATACACAGTCATCTGCTGCGCGTTCACCTCTTTTTCTTTTCTCTTGTCTGAATGGGGGGACGATGCCTGCCCATGGGACTTGCTTCCGGCATTCCTTGTTGAATGCACGGATTTCGAAGCCGCAGCCTTGTTCAACTTGGCTAGCTGCTCAGCATTTTGCTGCTCGATGGTATCAAGCAGCTCTCTGACACGCTCTTGCTGTTTTGCCAAAGCGTCTCCGGAAAGCGATTCACACAGCTCTATTGCAGCCTTAGCAGCTTTTATGGTTTTATCTGGACTGCTATACTTAGGTTTCTCTACCATGCTCAACGATGCAGAAGTGATCTTTCCGGTAAGAATCACCTTACGCAAATCCTGATCTAGGTTGCGAGCTCTAAGACGGTTTTCTGGTATCCTTGCGGCCTGAGCGCTAACAGAAGCAAATCCATGGGCAGCATTATACTCACGTAGGGTTAGGTTCAGCTCGCGCTGCGCCCGGACGATGTTGGCTCCGTTCGCGAGCAGCGTCTGGCGCTGCGCCTCCAGCTCCGCCTGAGCCGCTGCAGGGTCGATGTTCTGCGCGATGGGCGTGGCAAGGACGCTCATGGCCGCCTGGAGTGGAGTCTCCGGTGGTGGTGCGGAAGCTCCCGCAACTTCCTGGTCGCGCTCGGTGGGTGGCTTGGCCGTGCGCGTGGACTTCGTCCGGCCAACGCCTTCCGCCGCAGCTCCCTTGCCGGCGTCATCCGCGCCGACGACCAGCACCTCGACGCTGCCGGCGGCGCGGTTGCTGCGAAGCGCAGACCTTGGCGGATCTGGAGCTACCAGCACCGGCAAGAGGCACTGGCGCTCGGGGACGGTGCCGTAGTAGACGGGGATGCTCCCGAACTCGATGACGCGGCCGTTCTTGGGGAACTTACCTCCATTGGAGAAGCAGCCCGTGTTGTCGTTGATGAAGCGCATGTCGCGGATGCGGTTGACGAGTGCGGTGACGACACGCTCGCCGCCGACGGTGAGAAGGCCCGCCCGAATATGAACTCCAGCAAGCGTCGCTGCTGGCCCCACGGTGGGCGCCAACTGTCGTCGTGGTGAATAGACAGATGCCATGGGATGGCTTAAGTTGGGGCCGAATGGACGCTAGTGGATTCGGGGGAGGGTTTGTGTTATGGTTGGAGAGGTTTCCGGATGGATTCCTCAAGAACTTGGCCTTGGCCGAAGGAAGAAGATGATGAACACAAGAACAAGAACAACACTAGATCTCTCTATTTCTTCATCACAAGTGCTTACAAGTTTCTGTGTACAAGCTTTGTAACCTAGAGTCTCGTAACGTGCCCGCGAAGGGCTGTGCCCCCTCTCCTTATATAGGGGAGAGGGTGGCTTACAAGGGAAGAAACCCTAGAAACCCTAATGGAATCTTTGACTGGACAAACTACTTTACAAAGCTACTTTAGCTACCGGTGATGCCGGTATGTCTTTAATCAGGAGCTGTGACATCCTCCGACACCTTTTACGTCATCCCCTGCCTTTGGCGTCATGGCTTCAATTAAAGCTGAAGTGCTTCGCTCATCTTTGTCTTCTAGCTCTGGAGAGCATCTTTGACTGGTCTCTGCCGACGTGCTACAGTGTAGCCTGTTCCGGTTATTTCGGTACGCTCTCAGCAAGTTCCGGTATCCCCTCCTTGGGATACCGGTATGATTCTGTGAATCAACTTCTGCTATCCGGAATAAGCTTTAAACCGGTACTTTGATGGCCTAAACCATCCGGTTTTTGCATGCCTTTGGCATACCGGGCGTCATCCCCCCAACACACGCAAAGCTTGTCTTATCTTTATAGAAGAAATAGCGTAACAATATACAAGATCAGCACCATAGTACTGAGAAAACACACACTCCACTCTCACTCCGCCTAGGCCTACTCTCTCGCGCCTCCCTCCTCTCTTGGCCCTCTTCCAAAGGTGGAAATCATCTCTAATCTGGATGACCATTTGGTCAACCGTCTTCTGCTCTCTCACGTTTCTGAAAGCCCTTGCATTCCGCTGCTTCCAGAGCGCCCATGCCGTGTTGATCACCATGGAGTCGAAGCGCTTCCTATCAATCCTCCTCACTCGCTTGCGGGCCTCCGTCCACAATCTCTGTAGATTACCCGTGAATCCTGGGTCGGCGATTCGTAGATCCGCACTGTGTAGCACCCAGCACCAAACCTGTCTCGCATAAGGGCATAGGACAAGAACATGATCAACATTATCCTCTTCTTGCAGGTATGTATAGCATGCATCTGGGTGCTCCTGCAGCCCGTGTCTCGCCCTCCTGTCGGAAGTCCACAGACGGTATTTCATAGCCAACCACACAAAAATCTTGCATTTCATGGGTGAGAAGGAGCATCACACCGGTCTGCTCATACTCCATCTTATACTCCCCTGACAGAGCATCTCATAGGTGTACTTTGTCGTATATCCTCCTGACTCCGCACCTTTCCAGGATATATGGTCTGGTCTCGAGACATCCCTCTCCACTACTTCGACTACTGATGTCTACTCACCCTTCTTTTCCTGTAGACAGTGTTGGGCCTCCAAGAGCAGAGGTTTGTAGAACATCAGCAAGTTTTCCCTTAAGTGGATCACCCAAGGTTTATCGAACTCAGGGAGGAAGAGGTCAAAGATATCCCTCTCAAGCAACCCTGCAATCACGATACAAGAAGTCTCTTGTGTCCCCAACACACCTAATACACTTGTCAGATGTATAGGTGCACTAGTTTGGCGAAGAGATAGTGAAATACAAGTGGTATGAATGTATATGAGCAGTAGTAACGGTGCCAGAAAATAGCTTGTCTACGTGCGATTGATGGTGGTAATATTGCAGGAAGTACGGATGCAAAGAAACAAGAAATAAGCGATGATTGCAGTATTTGGAAACAAGGCATAGGGATCATACTTTCACTAGTGGACACTCTCAACATTGATCACATAATAAAACCACTCTACACTCTCTTGTTGGATGATGAACACCATTAATTGTGTAGGGCTACAAGAGCACCTTTAAATAACCTTAGAGTGCATGATAGACCAACGCAATTATACCAAGTACTAACATAGCATGCACACTGTCACCATCACACTACTAGGGAAAAGCTTATAGGTGGAGGCAAAACGTGCCGGCGCACCACCTAGGACGTGCGCCGGTGGAAAGTGTTGCCGGCGCACCAGGAAGTCGCCGCGCCGGCGATGCAGGCATACTGCCGGCGGACCTGCGGAGAAGACGCGCCGGGGAAAATTCCTGGCATGGGCTCGGCCGATTCGGGCCAGGCCCAGGAAACGCTGCCGGCGCACCAGCCCAGGAGCGCGCCGGCGGTAATTTGCTGTTGCCGGCGCGCTCCTGGGTTGGTGCGCCGCGCAGTGTTTCTGGCCTGGCCCGGAGCAACTATAGCCGGATGGGGTATATGTTGCCGGTGCACCATGGTCCAGGTGCGCCGGCAATAACCTGGGAGTTATTTCAGCCACCAACCAGCACACTCACTCACACACTCACTACACTCCACTTCTCCACACAACCCGAGCCTTCTCCCAACCCAGCTCATTTTTGCCTATTCCTATCCCCAATTTAGCTAATTTGACCAAACAAAATCATATTTTTTGAGCAAATCTTCCCTTCCTACATGCATCTCCCACATCCCCCTATGTAGATCTAGATCTACTATCCCGCGTTGACCGCTCAATCTAGATCTAGATCTAGAAAGTCGGCTTCCATACGCCATTGTCGCGGCGCGTCGTCTCGATCTCGTCGACAATTATATCAAACAAATAGGTGATTAATGAACAAATTGAGGAATGAAATCGATGTATGTTGGACATTTGAAGCAAAGCTCTCGTGTGTGGCATATATATATATGTTGTGTTTGTGCTTGTGCTTGTGTGTGTTGGCGTTGAAAATGAGTTGCCAACGTTGCGCCGAAATGTTGATTCTTTAAGTTTCCGTTTCGGCACATTTCTGGCGCTCCTATGTCCTACCGTGTAGGAAGGTCATGCCGAAATTTTCCGTGAAAACTACCGACGGATGCATGGTTCTAATCAATTATGTAATCTTACAATGCAGGCGATAATGGTTATCGAGATGAGTGAAAGCATCGTGATGAGATATCTGAAACACGCGATCATCGACATGTATGAAAATAACCGCACGGAGGTATTGTGTCCGTGCCAGAGATGCAAACGAGGGAAATGGTTTGACCCATATTCAGGCAAATTGCAGGGGCACCTGCTCACTAATGGTTTCATGCATGGACACACTCAATGGATGAGTGATGATGGCGCGGAGGTCAATGGGGCGACGGCGGCAGGTGGTAATAATGGCCGGCAAGAAGGAGGGCATCATGATATTGATGACGATGAAGAGTTTGTCGCACAGGACGATAACCTTGACGACGACAATAACCTTGACGACGACGAAGAGGTGCCGCTAGCTTCAGTCGTGCGGGACCCTCATCTTCAAGATCTGCTTCTCGAAAAGACGAAAGGCGCCAAGCGGAAATCAAAGCTTGAGCAACTCGAGATAGACTCGAATACTCCGTTGTACGACTCAGGTCGCGGGTTGGGGGAGTCTCGCTTGAGAGTAGCTCTCGATGTGCTGCAGATGAAGGCGAAACACGGATGGACGGACACAAGCGTCGACGACATCCTGGAATACGTGAAAGATCTCCTTCCTGTCGGGAACACGTGTCCTGGTAGTCTAGCCGAGGCCAAGAGAATCACGTGCCCTCTCGACTTACCCCACGAAAAGTATCACGCCTGCATCAACGATCGTATCATGTATCGCAAGGAGCACATGGACAAGACCAAATGTCCCGTGTGTGAAGCTGAACGGTACAAGAAAGGGAAGAAGAAAGCTCCTCGGAAAGTTGTGTGGTACTTCCCGCCGCCCGGCTTCAACGGTTCTACGCGGACCGCAAGGAAGCAAAGCTCATGCGCCGGCACGCAGAAAGAAAGGAGGCAGTGTTGAATGATAAAGAGCGGATTGAGCACCCAGGCCGACGCACCCTTCGGATGCAAGCCAGTGGAAAGCATTAGACAATGAATTCGGAAGTTTTGGGGCAGATCCCGAAACATCAGGTTGGGTGCGAGCACGACGGATTCAATCCGTTCGGAAACCGTAGCAGCACACATAGCACATGGCCCGTGTTTGTATGGATCTACAACCTCCCGCCCGGCTGTGCATGAAGAGGAAGTACATACAGATGAGTATGCTAATTCAAGGGCCGACACAGCCAGGAAACGATATCAACATGTATCTCGAACTATTAAAGGAGGAGCTTGAAACGTTGTGGGCGGAGGAAGGGGTAGATACATGGGACGTCGTCGCGGAAGAATATTTCCCTTTGAGAGCCGCGTTGATCACGACGGTGCAGGACTACCTCGGATACGGTTACATTTCGTGCCAGGTGTGCCATGGACACAAGGCATGTGTCAGGTGCATGGAAGAGACGATGTTTTTGCAGCTTGGTAAGGATCCCGGCTCTTCGAAAACAGTTTACATGGGGCATCGAAGGTGGCTACAGAAGACTGACCCGTGGAGAAAGCGTGGAGATCTGTTCGATGGTACAAATGAACCCCGAGGACCTCCACGTAAGAAGAGCGGCGAAGAGATCGATACATTACTGAAAGGTTGGAAGGAGTGCCCCGCGCCGGGAAAGATTCGTCAAAAGCCTGGAGAGAAGAAGAAGAAAAAGGAAACGACGCCGCTCATTGGTGTATGGAAAAGGAGGTCCGTGTTTTGGGACTTGCCGCATCGAAAATTCTCGATACACCTCACTGCCTTGATGTCATGCATATTACAAAGAACGTGTGCGAGAGCTTGCTTGGCACTCTTCTCAACATGTCGGACCGGACCAAAGATGGGCCGAAAGCAAGACACGACCTGAAAGTTTTGGGCATCAGGGAAGAGCTTCAGATCCCGGCGGCCCAAGAGGGACATTCGGAGGAGGAGGCGGACGGCGGTCAGAAGCGCAAAAGGATTAAGCAGCCAGACTATTACTGTCCCCCCTCCTGCTTCACTTTTAGTCCGGCCGAGGTCGATCAATTTTTCAATTGCCTTCTAGGAGTCAGAGTGCCCTTCGGTTACTCCGGCTAATAAGCGTATACATGGACCCCAAGAAACGAAACTTCAGCGGCATGAAGTGTCATGACCGTCACGTGATGATGACGCAGATTCTTCCGGTTGCAATCCGAGGTATAATGGATGACCATGTCCGTGCAACGCTGATCGGGCTCTCAGAATCTTCTTCGACGTCATAACTCGGAAGTCGATAAGCGTGAAGAAACTCGCAAGGCTCCAGGAAGAGATCGTGGTGATCCTATGTGAGCTTGAGATGTACTTCCCGCCTGCATTCTTTGACGTGATGGTCCATCTGTTGGTCCATATCATGGATGATATCGTCAGTCTAGGGCCGGCATTCTTACACAACATGATGCCGTTTGAAAGAATGAATGGGGTCATTAAAGGATACGTTTGTAACAGGTCACATCCGGATGGAAGCATCGTACAGGGCTGGCTCACCGAAGAGTGCATCTCTTTCTGCACGAATTATCTAGACATCGAGGACCCTGTTGGTTTGCCTCAAAACAAGCACCTCCGCAGGTTCGAGGGAGTAGGCCACAAAAATGGAAGGAAGGAACTGCACGTGCACATGTCTGGTCGGACTTCCGTCTTTGATAGGGCCAACTTAGTAGCGCTACAACACATTGACTTGATCGATCCTTGGTTGAAAGAGCACAAAACCATGATAGAGAACAGTGGCAAGCCGATGATGACGGAAGCAGAAATATACAGAGAGCACAACTCCTCTTTCGCGCGCTGGTTCAAAGACCACATTGATGCTAATCCCCCACCAATGGATTCTCACAAGGATAAACTAGTATTGGCCTTGTCACATGGCCCCGCGCCCAACATCATGACTTACCAAGCGTACGATATCAACGGGTACACATTCTACACGGAAGAAAAAGACAAGAACAGTGTTTACCAGAACTCAGGGGTAACGATGGATTCCTGGACGGGTGACGTAAAGACTAGATACTACGGAAGAATCGAGGAAATCTGGGAGCTTAGCTATGCTGGGGAGAAAGTGCCGATGTTCCGTATCAGATGGGCTAAGAGCGTCAGAAAAGAAGACCGGTATTTCACCACCATGTTTCTACCCGAAGCCAACAAATCAAAGTCCACGAACGCCACCGCGCAGAATGAGCCATGGGTACTGGCAGAACACGTGCACCAATGCTTCTTCATAACCGACCCATCCAGGCCTAGCCGTGTTATCGTGAGGAGAGGCAAGAGGACCATCGTCGGAATGGATGGAGTCGCCAACGAGGAAGACTTCGAAGGACAAGTTGGAGACCCAATGATGGAAGAATCCGAGGACGAAGAGACAACATACACCACAAGAAGAAGCAGGACCACGCTACCGAGGTCAGGTCGACCCTTCAAAAGAAGAAGTCACGACACGGGGCTAAATTATTCAACGACGAGCAAGAAAAGCAAGAAGAAAGCGAAACACTCTTCTCAATCGATGATGTAAAACTTTATTTGCAATCTATAACTCATATTTTGTGTAATTCATAACTACTCATATGGTCATGGCCAATATTTTATGTATGACTAATTAATATTATGTTGGTCAATATTTTGTGTATGTATAACTCTTTTTTTTTGTAATGCATAATTAACTCATATTGCTTTGTTATTATCTTGAAAAGAGAAGGAAAAAAATAGTATAGGATTTGTGGGAAAAGAAAAGAAACATAAAAGAAAGTGAAAAGAAATAAAGAAATGAAGAAAAAGAAAATAAAAACAGAAAAGGAAGCAGCCAGCCAGGGCTGGGGGACAAGTCCCAGGTATAGCCGGACACCCCTTATTGCCGGCGCACTACCTGTTTGGTTCGCCGGGGTTATAATTGTCCCCAGCGAACCAAACAGGTGGTGCGCCGGCAATAAGGGGTGTCCGGCTATATGTGGGACTTAACCGCAAGCGCGACTGTCTTTCTCCTCCTTCCCCATTCACGAACCATAGCTAGCTAACCGCGTCGCCGCCCTGCACCCGCCCCCGTGCCGCCGAGAGGAGGAGAACGCCGCTGCAAGGAGGAGCAGGGCATCACCTCCGAGAGGAGGAGCAGTCGACACCGTCGCCGAGAGGAGGAGGCGTCGCTCGCGGGTCACTGTCGCCGAGAGGAGCGCGCGTAGCAGGCCGGGGACGTCGGCGCCACCGTCCTCCACCGTCCCCTCCACCAGCGCCCACCACCTGCCACGGTAAGCTTCCCTCTCCCCTTCCCTCTTCCCCTCCCTCTTCGATCCCCTCGCTACTCTCTGAATTTGATGCCCTGGTTCATAGCAAATTCAATTTCATGCCCTGGGTTCATAGGAATTTGATGCCCTGGTTTAGGGTTCATAGCAAAAATTGAAATAAAGTTGTAGTACTACCTTGAAAATGCTACTGGTTGATATATAAAAAGAATGAAATGCAAAAATGCTTGCTCATGCTCATGGCTCATAACAAGAATGAAATGCAAAAATGCTGCCATAAATTGCTATGTTACTGCTGCTATATAAAGGAAAATGAAATGAAAATGCTACTGCTATGCTACTGCATTGTTTGAAATTCTACTGCATTTATTCTCTGGTTGCATTGTTTGAAATGCTACTACATTAGATGCTTCCCTAAAAAGAAAGAATGCTCCCTGGTTGCATTGCATTGCATTCATATAGTTCTCTGTTTAAAAAAGAAAGAGAAAAAAGAAAGAATGTTCCCTGGTTGCATTGCATTACATTGTTTGAAATTCTACTGCATTTATTCTCTGGTTTAATAATGCTTAATGGTCCATGCTATTGTAAAAACCAGAGAAAATGCTATTGCAGTCCATGCTATTGTAAAAAATGGTTCATGCTATATATATGAAATGCTCTCTGTAATTTTTCAACTAGAAATAAAATGATGCAGTAGGTTTAAATGATATAGCAATCAAGTTGAAAATGAACTTTATATATGTTGGTTTAGTTGGTTTAGATGAAATGCAAGTGAAGTAGCTAGCTACTTTTATGCTACTTTATGCTACTGTAAGTGCTATCAAATGCTAAGTGCTACTGTAAGTGCTACTCTAGTCCATGACTATGCTGTTGCTTAAATCCATGACTATGCTGTTGTTTGGTTCCAGTTATTGGTTAGACCCTGGACCTGTAGTACTGTACTAAATTTTGATGTTCACTAGCAGTAGGTTTACTTAATTTAAAAAGAACAAGTGCTAGCAGTAGGTTTAGTTCATAAAAAGAACAAGTGCTGTTGAAAAAAGAAAATGAAATGCATGCTACTAAATTTATGAATTAAGTAGAACCAGATGCAAATGTCTCTGGTTGCAAATGTCTCTGGTTTGCTTCTGGTTTGCTTCAATTTATAGTGGAAATGAAATGGAGATGCTACTGGTTCATTTAATTGGGGTTTTAATTTAATTAAATTCCTTATGAAATGGAAGTGCTACTGCTATTCTGGATAATCTTGTTGGCAGAGCTCAACTTTTCACCCATGAACCAGAGATAGTTGTTGACTAGATTTCAAATGCTAGCAGTAATGTATTTGGTTTCTCTGTGGGGGTATATAATTGTGGTGCCCTGTTTGCAAACTGCATTTATTCTCTGGTTTAAAAAAGAAAAGAAAATGATTTTGTTCTCTGGTTTGAAATTTAGTTCATTTAGTTCGGATGCTTTTATCACATCGCTATCGTTCTTGAGAAAAATGGTCATGCTTTGGGAAGATTAGCACGTAGTGACTTCCGGTGAATAAGCTGGAGAGCCAAGGCTGTATTTCTGTTGTAATTAAGCGATAATGCTGCCAGGGATGCCAGGGATGTAAAATGCTCACTATACTGGTTGTAGTACATGCAATGTCAGCTGCTACTATTGTTTCTGCTACTATTGTTGCTGCCTGCTGCTACTATTGTTGCTGCTACATTTTGAGTTATGTAACTTGAGAGTTAAGATGTTTCTGCTACTATTGTTGCTGCTACATTTTGAGTTATGTAATTGGAGAAAATTCCTATATGTGAATTGCATTTCTGTTACAGGGATTGAGTTGCTATTGAGTGCCGGAATGTCGATTCATTTCCGTTCCGGCAATTCTAGCACTCGGCATGACCAATTTTTAGCAAAGGTCATGCCGAATTTTTCCGTGAATTCTAACTCCTTTTCATCTTCTATTAGTGCAAGCCACCATGGCGTCTGAAGAACAGTTAGAGGAGCACTACAATAGGCACTTCTTTAGGACGGAGGAGGATGCCGAGGCCGCTGGTGTTGGCGGCGACGAGGACCATGAGATGGAGGATGATGCTGGGGGTAGTGGCGAGGAGCCAAGCGGCAACGAGGCAAGCGACGCCGCCGGGGGTAGTACCTACGCGCCAAGCGGCGACGAGGCAACCGGCGCCGCCGGGGTGGCGGCGAGACAAGCGGCGACGATCCTAGCGGCGCCGCCGGGAGTAGTGGCACCGGGACAAGTGGTTCCAAGAGGCCGCGGAAGGCAAGGCGCCAAAACACGGTCGGCACCGGTAGAGACACAGTCAAAGAGGTGGACCCCGCCAGTGGTTTGCCGGTGGAGCCTAAGGATGTTGCCAAGGGGTACGGCAACCAACTGGCATGTATCCTCTGAGAGGTCGTCAATCTCAACGAGACGGACCTCCGAGCTGAGAGCAAAGCGCCTTTGCGAGCCCAGCTCATTGCGAGGTTGCACGCACGATACAAGTTCCTAGGCGACTACGCCTCCAGTCATCAAACCAACAACATTATGAACTCACAAGCCCTCCTGAAGTTCACCAAACACCTCAGCAGCTATAAGTACATGGTGCGGAAGCTGATTGCTGAGGGCAAAGGTTTCGAAGAGGTCCACTCCGCCTTTCCGCATGTCACCCAGGCGGACTTTGATGCTTTTGTGGCCAATGAAGAGCTACAAGCAACCAAGAATCGCAAGTTGTGGGGGAAGGAAATGCGGGAGCTTAACATCAGCAACCACAACCTTGGGAGCCGTGGGTACGAGGGAAAGGAGCCCTATTGGGCGAAGGAGGATGAGGCGTATGTAAATGCCGGCATTGAGAACCCCTGGCTCAAGTACAAGGACCCGCTTGAAAGAAGATTCATCAGGTCCCGGTACCATAAGAAGAAACTAACCAGGGAACTTGTCACGGACCCGAAGGTCGTAACCGACATAATTTGGTTCACGAACGACAAGAAGGTCCTGGCGTTGGAGAAAAAACTGGTAAGCAATTTACCGGTTTAATTAGATCAAGTATCGTTCATATAATAGTAGCAACATTTCTAAATGGTTCGCGTTTCTTCCGCATGAAGAAGAAAGACAAAGACTTTCTCAATGTGACGAAGGCTCCTCCTCCCAGGCGTCGACGGGCAGGGTAGCCTGGGACAAGCCTCTCGTACGGGCGCTAAACATCGTTAATGAGCATTCACTGACGAGAAGGCCGCATAGAGGCCGTGTGGCCAGCGCCGGTACAGGCTACAAGCATGGTCACTATGGCTTGTCGTCTGCGGCCGATAAAAATGCGCGCAGTGAGAGGAAGCAGCGGGAGGCGGAGGAAATGAGGGAGTCAATCCTAGCCCAAGTCCAAGCTGGTTTGGTACCGCAACTGGTACCGCAACTCAAAGCTACGCTCGTACCTGAAGTCAAAGCTGAAGTCGCCGCTTCAGTCCAAGCAGATTTCAACGCTCTACACGCGTGGTATGAGGGTGGCAAACAAGGCCCCCCCCCCCCCCCGAAAATGCAAGTGGTTAGCTTCGACGGCAGCAACTCGATGGCGCCGCCGTCCGCCGGCAATGACAATGTTATAATGGAGACTCCTCCGGCCGCCGGCAATGTCGCTGGTGCTAGGGATTCACCGTCCATGCCGGGTAGCAGCCCCTCCGTCACTTGCACGCCCGCCGCCGCATGTGCCGGCCCGTCGACATTAGCCGAGCTGAACGCCCTCACGGTAATTAACCCATGTGTACATCAAGTTAATATATTAGTTTCGTCATCCTTGCCCTCTCTCTAACGCCATACACATGTTCTCGCAGGCGCTCTCAACGCCATGCACCTTCCTGATGAGAGTAAACGGCGAACTCAAAGACGTCGCGAGGGGGTCCATCCTTCGGCCCCTGGATAAGAAGTGGCACACACGAGATATGGAGGATGACGTTTACCGGGTTGAAGTGGATCGGGCGTTACCGGGCTATGAGGATTTGTTTCCTCCTAATCAACCGCATGGTGCCGATGATGATAGCCCGTTGAATCTGGCCTCACTGAAGGGTTGGGTACTGCTATGGCCGAGGACCCTAATTAGGATCAACACCTACTCGGGGTCGACGACAAGCAAAGACAAGCACCCTGCGGCGCCACATGTCAGCGTCCCTCCACGACAGCCAGCGGCGCCGGTGGTCATCGCCCCACCACAACGGCCAGCTGCGCCAGAGGTCAGCGCCCCACCACAACGGCCAGCTGCGCCGGTGGTCAGCGCCCCACCACAACAGCCAGCGGCGCCAGAGGCCGAGGAATACGAACGTGACGACTTCCAATGGGATATTCCTAGGTCTTCACAAGTTGTCCATGAGGATGCGCTGGCCTCGAAATATGGGTGCTCCAAGAAGCTGTTCGATTCTCAAGAAACGGATGAGGAGGAAAATCCTGATGAGGTCGCCGCCGCCGCCGTCAAAAAGATGCTGAGCCCAAACACACTCCGTGCTACGGCCACTACGGCGATGGATGGTCCAGCACTACAACCCAAGAAGAGGAAGAGGCCAGCTAAGAAGGACGCCAAAGACAAGGCGGCGGCCAAAGACAAGGACAAGGTGGCACTCCTTGACAAGTTGCCAAACAATTGGCGACCTCTGCATCACTTGGGTGAACCGATGCTGCCGGAGCATGTCCTCAGGTTACTCACCGGGGATATGGCGAGCTTGCATAACCAAGTCCAGTATTTGGAGAAGCAGCTTCTCAAATCAAAAGATCCTAGTTACCCTCTCTTCGTGGCGAAGGTGCCAACTGGCATGAACTTCGTCGAGAAGTACCCCGCGGACTTGTGCTTCATCCGGTTCAATGACATCTTCAGCATCTTTCGCATGCAAATGCTCCACTTTAGTGTGGTTCGCCTAGTTGCTCTTAGCTTGTCTTCCCAGATCGTTAAGGAGGGGACGCCGACCATCGCGATAATGGACCCCTTCTATATGCGGGAGAGCATCATCTGCAACCCTGGGGATCGGGCGATTGCCACCAAGCAGGTCGAGGATTTCATGCTGGCGAACATTAAGAAGGGCGCCATTCTCATCCCTTACTTCCCCGAGTAAGTAATCACTCGCTAGTCCCCATCACCATTCTATCGTATATCTCCATTTGCATTTCCAAAGGTTAATCCGTGTGTTTTCCGCAGAGACAAGTTCTGCACTCTCATCGTCGTGCACCCGCAACACTCGCATGCAGTCTATCTCGACTCGGGTAGGGACAAGAAGAAAGACTACTCCCACATCAGGGCCCTTCTCAATGATGCTCTCACCGGCTTCGCCAACAAGGCAGGCCCCCTCAAAGTGGAGAGGAAATCCCGAGGAGGCTTGGTCTTAACCCACACAACCAACTTCCCCTGCCTCAGGCAGTCGAAGGAAGACAATGGGATGGACGCGTGGTACGCCATCCTTCAGATGCAGGAGTACATAAAGTACGCAGATGACATGTTGCTGCCAGAGAGTCTCAGAAACAGGTTTGCAAACATGGCGGATGCCCATGATAGAGAGATTAGGAAGAACCGGGGTCGCATCCAGCAGTTCATTTGCACGGTAATCGTGCAGGATGTCAACACTAGGTCTGGCGAGTTCTTCTACGGCTACGGTCTACCACCTAATGACGAGATAGAACTCCGCTTGGAGATGTCGCGTGATGAGAGGCCGTTCAACACGCTTGAGGGCTGCCGTCCATTCCCCCCTAGGCGTACAACCTGATCCTACGACGGGAACACTACTGCTAAAGCTTGAACGATATGTCTTTGAACTTCCGTACTGTAATAATTGCTACATATTCCCATAGAATCGACTTGTTGCTTTTATTTAGTTGTATGGATGTGCATGTGAACATGTGTCTATAGTTTCATTTACTTTGCTATATATTTCAAGATTATGGCGTAGATACCTTAATAATTATTTGCATTTACTCGACCCCTACTTGCCTCGTATTTGGAGTTCACCGATGATTAGAATGTTCGGTCACTCGTACACTCGGGGGTGGAGCCAGTGAGCCTTGGTGCGATGGCCACAAGTATCAATCTATTGTGCATCCTACCTAGCCTCACTGACTCCATCCCTGGATGTTAATATGTGTTTCGACCGACAAAGTATGAGGCACGCTATTTAATTCGTACTACGTACTTGTCTTTTATTTGAGTTCGCACTTCTTAATTGCATTGGCCAATGATTAAAATGTTTGGTCACTTGTACACTCGGGGTGGGGCCGTTGAGGCTTGGTGTGATGGCCACAAATATCAATCTATTGTGCATCCTACCTAGCCTCACTGACCCCATCCCTGTATGTTATTATTTATTTCGACCAACAAAGTATGAGGCACATGCTATTTAGTTCATACTACTTGTCTCTTATTTGAGTTGGCACTTGTTCATTGCATTGGTACTAACGTTTTACTTGTCTTGTGCATGGAGATGCCGACGACATATGTCGTGTACAAGGGGAGGGTTCCTGGAGTCTACGACGACTGGGAGGACTGTCGGAGACAGGTGCACCGCTTCAGTGGCAACAACTACAAGGGATACCCCACTAGGGTGGAGGCGGAAGGAAGATACGCCCGTTATCTAGCGGGAGAGATGAGGGACATGAGGAGGAACCGGATGAAGACCATGGCCTTCGTGATGATGGTCATCGTGACCATGTTGTTCATGTTCTATGTGATTGTAGTTTAGGTTAGGAGCTACATTGTGAGGTGTATGACGACACTTGTGATGACTACCGAGACTTCTAACTTTGTGAAACTTAGTCCTTTGGTGTTGCATATGCACATGTTGTATGAATCACCATTCCGAAACGAGACTAGCGTATTTGTGTATTGATACCGAAATGAGACTTGGCTCTCTATGTGCTTCTCATATTGCATGTTCTGCTGTATAAATATGAACTGTGTTGTAAATATATACTGCTGTCAAATATGTATTCTAATATGCTGGAAAAAAGCTGAAAAAAGAATTTTCGAATTTATTGCCGGCGCACCTAAATGACCTACTGCCGGCGCATGAGGCATGCGCCATTGCTCGACGCACTACTGCCGGCGCAGCTGCTGGCGCGCCGGTGGAACGTGTCCTTTGCCGGCGAATCATCGATGGCACGCCGGCAGTATCCATACTATCGCCGGCGAACAGCCTGGTGCGACGGCAATGGCCAGTTATCACCGGCCCGTTCGCACCGGCGGGCTCTTGGTGCGCCGGCAATGGGCCTTTTAGGTTCGCCGGCGGTAGGCCTTTTCCTTGTAGTGTCAAGCTATGAAAGGAGGAATAGATCACATCAATACTATCATAGTAATAGTTAACTTCATAATCTACAAGAGATCACAATCATAAACTACGCCAAGTACTACATGATACACACACTGCCACCATTACATCATGGAGGAGGAATAGAGTACTTTAATAACATCACTAGAGTAGCACATAGATTAATAGTGATACAAAGCTCATATGAATCTCAATCATGTAAGGCAGCTCATGAGATCATTGTATTGAAGTACATGGGAGAGAGATTAACCACATAGCTACCGGTACAGCCCTTAGCCTCGATGGAGAACTACTCCCTCCTCATGGGAGACAGCAGCGGTGATGAAGATGGCGGTGGTGTCGATGGAGATGCCTTCAGGGGGCAATTCCCCGTCCCGGCGGCGTGCCGGAACCGAGACTTCTGTCCCCCAGATCTTGGCTTCGCGATGGCGGCGGCTCTGGAAGGTTTCTCGTACCGTGGCTTATTCTCCCGAAGTTTTTAGGTCAGGGAGGCTTAAATAGGCGGAGAGTCAGAGTCGGAAGGGTTCTGGTGGGGCCAGACAATAGGGGGCGCGCCCCCCCCCCCCTTGGGCCGCGCCGCCACCCTGTGTGGTGGCCCTGTGGCTCTCCTCTGGTCCCTCTTCGGTGCTCTGGAAGCTTCCTTGAAATATAAGATACTGGGCGTTGATTTCGTCCAATTCCGAGAATATTTCCTTACTAGGATTTCTGAAACCAAAAACAGCAGAAAACAGGAACTTGCACTTCGGCATCTCGTCAATAGGTTAGTTCCAGAAAATGCATCAAAACGTTATAAAGTGTGAACAAAACATGTAGGTATTGTCATAAAACAAGCATGGAACATCAGAAATTATAGATACGTTGGAGACGTATCAGCATCTCCAAGCTTAGTTCCTACTCGTCCTCGTGTAGGTAAACGATAACAAAGATAATTTCTGAAGTGACATGCTACCAACATAATCTTGATCACACTATTGTAAAGCATATGAGATGAATGAAGTGATTCAAAGCAATGGTAAAGATAATGACTAAACAACTGAATCATATAACAAAGACTTTTCATGAATAGTACTTTCAAGACAAGCATCAATAAGTCTTGCATAAGAGTTAACTCATAAAGCAATAGATTCAAAGTAAAGGCATTGGAGCAACACAAAGGAAGATTAAGTTTCAGCGGTTGCTTTCAACTTCAACATGCATATCTCATGGATAATTGTCAACATAAAGTAATATGATGAATGCAAATATGCAAGCGTGTAAGAATCAATGCACAGTTAACACAAGTGTTTGCTTCTAAGATGGAAGGAAGTAGGTAAACTGACTCAACATAAAAGTAGAAGAATGGCCCTTCGAAGAGGGAAGCATGGATTGCTATATTTGTGCTAGAGCTTTTATTTTGAAAACAAGAAACAATTTTGTCAACGGTAGTAATAAAGAATATGTGTTATGTATAAAATATCCTATAAGTTGCAAGCCTCATGCATAGTATACCAATAGTGCCCGCACCTTGTCCTAATTAGCTCAGATTTACATGGATTATCATCGCATAACATATGTTTTAACCAAGTATCACAAAGGGGTACCTCTATGCCGCCTGTACAAAGGTCTAAGGAGAAAGCTCGCATTGGATTTCTCGCTTTTGATTATTCTCAACTTAGACATCCATACCGGGACAACATAGACAACAGATAATGGACTCCTCTTTAATGCATAAGCATTCAACAACAGGTAATATTCTCATAAGAGATTGAGGATTGTTGTCCAAAACTGAAACTTCCACCATGGATCATGGCTTTAGTTAGCGGCCCAATGTTCTTCTCTAACAATATGCATGCTCAAACCATTCAACTCATGATAAATCACCCTTACTTCAGACAAGACGAACATGCATAGCAACTCACATCATATTCAACAAAGATAGTTGATGGCTTCCCCAGGAACATGGTTATCGCTCAACAAGCAACTTAATAAGAAATAAGATACATAAGTACATATTCAATACCACAACAGTTTTTAGGATATTTTTCCCATGAGCTATATATTGCAAAGACAAAGAATAGAATTTTAAAGGTAGCACTCAAGCAATTTAGTTGGAATGGCAGAAAATACCATGTAGTAGGTAGGTATGGTGGACACAAATGGCATAGTTTTTGGCTCAAGGATTTGGATGCATGAGAAGTAATCCCTCTCAATACAAGGCTTAGGCTAGCAAGGTTGTTTGAAGCAAACACAAGTATGAACCTAAAGACAAAGAAAAACTCACATAAGAACATATTGCAAGCATTATAAGACTCTACACTGTCCTCCTTGTTGCTCAAACCCTTACCAGAAAATATCTAGACTTTAGAGAGACCAATCATGCAAACCAAATTTTAGCAAGCTCTATGTATTTCTTCACTAATAGGTGAAAAGTATATGATGCAAGAGCTTAAACATGATCTATATGAGCACAACAATTGCCAAGTATCAAATTATTCAAGACATTATACCAATTACCACATGAAGCATTTTCTTTTTCCAACCATATAACAATGAACGAAGCAGTTTCAACCTTCGCCATGAACATTAAGAATAAAGCTAAGAACATATGTGTTCATCTGCAACAGCGGAGCGTGTCTCTCTCCCACACAATGAATGCTAGGATCCAATTTTATTCAAACAAACAAAAACAAGAACATAAAGACGCTCCAAGTAAAGCACATAAGATGTGATGGAATAAAAATATAGTTTCACTAGAGGAACCTGATAATGTTGTCGATGAAGAAGGGGATGCCTTGGGCATCCCCAAGCTTAGATGCTTGAGTCTTCTTGAAATATGCAGGGATGAACCACGGGGGCATCCCCAAGCTTAGAGCTTTGATACGTCTCCAACGTATCGATAATTTCTTATGTTCCATGCTACTTTTATGATGATACTAACATGTTTTATACATACTTTATGTCATATTTATGCATTTTCCGGCACTAACCTATTAACGAGATGCCGAAGAGCCAGTTGCTATTTTCTGCTGTTTTTGGTTTCAGAAATCCTAGTAAGGAAATATTCTCAGAATTGGACGAAATCAACGCCCAGGATCTTATTTTTCCACGAAGCTTCCAGAACACCGAAAGGGAACCGAAGTGGGGCAACGAGGCGCCGCCACACTAGGGTGGCGCAGCCCAGGAGGGGCCCGCGCGGCCCTAGCTTGTGGGGTCCACGTCAGCCCTCCGACTTCGCCCTTCCGCCTACTTAAGCCTTCGTCGATAATAGTTCCAGTACCGAGAGCCACGATACGGAAAACCTTCCAGAGACGCCGCCGCCGCCAATCCCATCTCGGGGGATTCAGGAGATCGCCTCCGGCACCCTGCCGGAGAGGGGAATCATCTCCCGGAGGACTCTTCACCGCCATGGTCGCCTCCGGAGTGATGTGTGAGTAGTTCACCCCTGGACTATGGGTCCATAGCAGTAGCTAGATGGTCGTCTTCTCCTAATTGTGCTATCATTGTTAGATCTTGTGAGCTGCCTAACATGATCAAGATCATCTATTTGTAATGCTACATGTTGCGTTTGTTGGGATCCGATGAATATGGAATACTATGCTATGTTGATTATCAATATTATCTATGTGTTGTTTATGATCTTGCATGCTCTCCATTGCTAGTAGAGGCTCTGGCCAAGTTGATACTTGTAACTCCAAGAGGGAGTATTTATGCTCGATAGTGGGTTCATGTCTCCATTAAATCTGGGGGAGTGACAGCAACCCCTAAGGTTGTGGATGTGCTGTTGCCACTAGGGATAAAACATCAATGCTATGTCTAAGGATGTATTTGTTGATTACATTACGCACCATACTTAATGAAATTGTCTGTTGTTTGCAACTTAATACTGGAGGGGGTTCGGATGATACCCTGAAGGTGGACTTTTTAGGCATAGATGCATGCTGGATAGCGGTCTATGTACTTTGTCGTAATGCCCAATTGAATTTCACAATACTCATCATAACATGTATGTGCATGGTCATGCCCTCTTTATTTGTCAATTGCCCAACTGTAATTTGTTCACCCAACATGCTATTTATCTTATGGGAGAGACGCCACTAGTGAACTGTGGACCCCGGTCCATTCTTTTACATCGAATACACCCATCGTAATACTCGTTCTACTGTTTTCTGCAAACATCATCATCCACACTATACATCTAATCTTTTGTTACAGCAAGCCGGTGAGATTGACAACCTCACTGTCACGTTGGGGCAAAGTAATTTGGTTGTGTTGTGCAGGTTCCACGTTGGCGCCGGAATCCCTGGTGTTGCGCCGCACTATACTCCGCCGCCATCAACCTTCAACGTGCTTCTTGGCTCCTACTGGTTCGATAAACCTTGGTTTCTTACTGAGGGAAAACTTGCTGCTATACGCATCACACCTTCCTCTTGGGGTTCCCAACGGACGCGTGCTGTACGCGTATCAAGCTCTTTTTCTGGCGCCGTTGCCGGGGAGATCAAGACACGCTGCAAGGGGAGTCTCCACTTCCAATCTCTTTACTTTGTTTTTTGTCTTGCTTTACTTTATTTTTATTTACTACTTTGTTTGCTGCATTATATCAAAAACACAAAAATATTAGTTACTCATTTTACTTTACTTAATATCATGCATGTTTTTATTTCACTAGTTAAGCATAATGGAAAGTAACAGTGAGCTTTTGAAGCTATTTCCTGAGTTAAGACATGGATTGTTTGATGCGAAAATTAAAAAACCTATTGAACCTTATTTGCATGCTAGTAGCAATGTTATTAGTATGAACACTATTATTTCTAAAGCTATGGAAGAATCTAAGCTTGGGGAAGCTGGTTTTGATGAGCATGATATTTCTAGTCCCCCAAGCATTGAGGAGAAAATTTTCTTTGATGATACTTTGCCTCCTATTTATGATGATTATAATGATAGTGGTCTTTTGGTGCCACCTACTATGGAGAGTAAATTTTATTATGATTATACTATGCCTCCTACACTTGATGAGAATAATAATGATAGCTACTTTGTTGAATTTGCTCCCACTACAACTAATAAAATTGATTATGCTTATGTGGAGAGTAATAATTTTATGCATGAGACTCATGATAAGAATGTTTCATTTGATAGTTATATTGTTGAGTTTGCTCATGATGCTACTGGATATTATTATGAGAGAGGAAAATATGGTTGTAGAAACTCTCATGTTACTAAAACACCTCTCTTTTTGCTGAAAATCTTGAAGTTGCGCTTGTCTAGTCTTTCTATGCTTGTTGCATTATGCTTCATGAACTTGTTTATTTACAAGATTCCTTTTCATAGGAAGTGGGTTAGACTTAAATTTGTTTTTAATTTGATTTTTTATGCTCTCTTTTGCTTCAAATCTTATTTCTTGGGAGTGCATCATTAAAATTACTGAGCCCATCTTAATGGCTATAAAGAAAGCACTTCTTGGGAGATAACCCATGTGTTTATTTTACTACAGCACTTTTGTTTTATATTTGAGTCTTGGAAGTTGTTACTACTGTAGCAACCTCTCCTTATCTTAATTTTGTTGCATTGTTGTGCCAAGTAAAGTCTTTGATAGTAAGGTTCATACTAGATTTGGATTGCTGCGCAGAAACAGATTTCTTGCTGTCACGAATTTGAGCAGTAGGCTCTGTAGGTAACTCAGAAAATTCTGCCAATTTACGTGAGTGATCCTCAGATACGTACGCAACTTTCATTCAATTTGAGCATTTTCATCTGAGCAAGTCTGGTGAACCTATAAAATTCGTCTTTACGGACTGTTCTGTTTTGACAGATTCTGCCTTTTATTTCGCATTGCATGTTTTGCTATGCTTGATGGATTTCTTTATTCCATTAACTTTCAGTAGATTTGTGCAATGTCCAGAAGTGTTAAGAATGATTATGTCACCTCTGAACATGTGAATTTTGATTATGCACTAACCCTCTAATGAGTTGTTTTGAGTTTGGTGTGGAGGAAGTTTTCAAGGATCAAGAGAGGAGGATGATACAATATGATCAAGGAGAGTGAAAGCTCTAAGCTTGGGGATGCCCCGGTGGTTCATCCATGCATATTTCAAGAAGACTCAAGCATCTAAGCTTGGGGATGCCCAAGGTATCCCCTTCTTCATCGACAACATTATCAGGTTCCTCTAGTGAAACTATATTTTTATTCCACCACATCTTATGTGCTTTACTTGGAGCGTCTGTATGTTTTTATTTTTGTTTTGTTTGAATAAAGTGGATCCTAGCATTCATTGTGTGGGAGAGAGACACGCTCCGCTGTTGCATATGGACAAATATGTCCTTAGGCTTTACTCATAATATTCATGGCGAAGGTTGAACTGCTTCGTTAAATTGTTATATGGTTGGAAACGGGAAATGCTACATGTGGTAATTGGCATAATATCTTGAATAATTTGATACTTGGCAATTGTTGTGCTCATGTTTAAGCTCTTGCATCATATACTTTGCACCTATTAATGAAGAAATACATAGATCTTGCTAAAATTTGGTTTGCATGATTGGTCTCTCTAAGGTCTAGATATTTTCTAGTAAGGGTCGAACAACAAGGAAGACAATGTAGAGTCTTATAATGCTTACAATATGTCTTTTATGTGAGTTTTGCTGTACCGGTTCATACTTGTGTTTGTTTCAAATAAGCTTGCTAGCCTAAGCCTTGTATTGAGAGGGAATACTTCTCATGCATCCAAAATCCTTGAGCCAAACACTATGCCACTTGCGTCCACCATACCTACCTACTACATGGTATTTCTCCGCCATTCCAAAGTAAATTGCTTGAGTGCTACCTTTAAAAATTTCAATTCTTTATCTTTGCAATATATAGCTCATGGGACAAATAGCCTAAAACCTATTGTGATATTGAATATGTACTTATGCATCTTATCTCTTATAAGTTGCTTGTTGAGCGATAACCATGTTCCTGGGGATGCCATCAACTACCCTTTGTTGAATATCATGTGAGTTGCTATGCATGTTCGTCTTGTCTGAAGTAAGGGCGATTTACCATGAGTTGAATGGTTTGAGTATGCATATTGTTAGAGAAGAACATTGGGCCGCTAACTAAAGCCATGATCCATGGTGGAAGTTTCAGTTTTGGACAACAATCCTCAATCTCTTATGAGAATACTAATTGTTGCTAAATGCTTATGCATTAAAGAGGAGTCCATCATCTGTTGTCTATGTTGTCCCGGTATGGATGTCTAAGTTGAGAATAATCAAAAGCGAGAAATCCAATGCGAGATTTCTCCTTAGACCTTTGTACAGGCGGCATAGAGGTACCCCTTTGTGATACTTGGTTAAAACATATGTATTGCGATGATAATCCAGGTAATCCGAACTAATTAGGACAAGGTGCGGGCACTATTGGTATACTATGCATGAGGCTTGGAACTTGTAGGATATAATTTACATAATACATATGCTTTATTACTACCGTTGACAAAATTGTTTCTTGTTTTCAAAATAAAAGCTCTAGCACAAACATAGCAATCAATGCTTCCCTCTGCGAAGGGCCTTTCTTCTACTTTTATGTTGAGTCAGTTTACCCACTTCTTTCTATCTCAAGAAGCAAACACTTGTGTTAACTGTGCATTACACTTGTGTTAACTGTGCATTGATTCCTACATACTTGCATATTGCACTTATTATATTACTTTATGTTGACAATATCCATGAGATATACATGTTATAAGTTGAAAGCAACCGCTGAAACTTAATCTTCCTTTGTGTTGCTTCAATGCCTTTACTATGAATTTATTGCTTTATGAGTTAACTCTTGTGCAAGACTTATTGATGCTTGTCTTGAAAGTACTATTCATGAAAAGTCTTTGCTATATGATTCAATTGTTTACTCATTGTATTTACCATTGCTTCGAATCGCTGCATTCATTACATGTGCTTACAATAGTATTGATCAAGATTATGATGGCATGTCACTTCAGAAATTATCTTTGTTATCGTTTACCTACTCGGGACGAGTAGGAACTAAGCTTGGGGATGCTGATACGTCTCCAATGTATCGATAATTTCTTATGTTCCATGCTACTTTTATGATGATACTCACATGTTTTATACATACTTTATGTCATATTTATGCATTTTCCGGCACTAACCTATTAACGAGATGCCGAAGAGCCAGTTGATGTTTTCTGCTGTTTTTGGTTTCATAAATCCTAGTAAGGAAATATTCTCGGAATTGGACGAAATCAACGCCCAGGATCTTATTTTTCCACGAAGCTTCCAGAACACCGAAAGGGAACCGAAGTGGGGCGACGAGGCGCCGCCACACTAGGGCGGCGCGGCCCAGGAGGGGCCCGCGCGGCCCTAGCGTGTGGTGCCCCTGTCAGCCCTCCGACTCCGCCCTTCCGCCTACTTAAGCCTTCGTCGATAATAGTTCCAGTACCGAGAGCCACGATACGGAAAACCTTCCAGAGACGTCGCCGCCGCCAATCCCATCTCGGGGGATTCAGGAGATCGCCTCCGGCACCCTGCCGGAGAGGGGAATCATCTCCCGGAGGACTCTTCACCGTCATGGTCGCCTCCGGAGTGATGTGTGAGTAGTTCACCCATGGACTATGGGTCCATAGCAGTAGCTAGATGGTCGTCTTCTCCTAATTGTGCTATCATTGTTAGATCTTGTGAGCTGCCTAACATGATCAAGATCATCTATTTGTAATGCTACATGTTGCGTTTGTTGGGATCCGATGAATATGGAATACTATGCTATGTTGATTATTGATGACCCACAAGTATAGGGGGTGTATCGTAGTATCTTCGATAAGTAAGAATGTCGATCCCAACGAGGAGCAGAAGGTGTTGACAAGCAGTTTCGATGAAGGATTCACTGTAAATGCTCACAGACAAGTATTCAGGGGGGTTTGATGTAACAGTTGAATAAAGTACGAGTATGTAAAGTGCGAGAGTAATAATTGCAGCGAGTGGCCCAATCCTTTTTAGCACAAAGGACAAGCCGGTTTGTTTACTTATAATGACCAAACGTTCTCGAGGACACATGGGATTTTAGTCTAGTGCTTTCGCTACATACGGCTAAATAATCTTCATTGTTGTGATAAGTGCTGTGTGGGTGAACCTATGCTAATGTACCGCCCTTCCTAGGACTAATACATACTTGTGATTATACCCCTTGCAAGCATCCGCAACTACAAGAAAGTAATTAAGAAATAAATCTAACCACAGCCTTAAACTCTGAGATCCTGCGATCCCTCCTGCATCGATATACCAACGGGGGTTTAGGTTTCTGTCACTCCGGCAACCCCGCAATTGGCAAACGAATACAAGATGCATTCCCCTAGGCCCATAAATGGTGAAGTGTCATGTAGTCGACGTTCACATGACACCACTAGAAGAATAACACCACAACTTAAATATCACACCATTGAATATTACTCATCCATAGTTCACTACTAACATTTAGACTTCACCCATGTCCTCAAGAACTAAACGAACTACTCACGAGACATCATACGGAACATGATCAGAGGTGATATGATGATGAATAACAATCTGAACATAAACTTGGTTCAATGGTTTCACTCAATAGCATCAACAACAAGTAGAAATCGATACCGGGAGAGTTTCCCCTATCAAACAATCAAGATCAAACCCAAATTGCTATGGCGGTGACGGTGTCCAGCGGTGATGATGACGGTGATGATGGTGGAGATGATGATGATGGTGATGGCGATGATGTCCAGTTCGATGACGGTGACGATGGCGTCGATTTCCTCCCGAGGGAATTTCCGGCGGATTCCCTGCCCGCCGGAGAGCTCTTTTCTCTCTGGTGTTCTCCGCCCCGCAGAGGCGGCTGTAACTCTTCGCGAGGTACCCTCTGTGGCTTAGGTCTTCGGGACTAAGGGTTTGGCGAAGAAAAGGAGGCGAAAGGGGCCGTGGGCCCTCCACACCACATGGTGGCGCGGCCAGGGCCTGGGCCGCGCCGCCCTAGGGTGTGGGCCCACCCTGGCTCCTCCTGGCTCCTCCTTCTGGCTTCCTCCGTCATCTTGAAAAATAGGATTTTTGGTATAATTTCCTTCCAGAGTTGATCTTCCGAAATATTGCGTTCTGACGGTGCTTTTTCCAGCAGAATCCTGGCTCCGGTGTTCGATCCTCCAATAATGATGAATCATGCAAAATAGATGAAATAACATAAGTAATGTGTCCCAATATGAAATATATCAATGAATAACAGCAAATTATGATATAAAATAGTGATGCAAATTGGACGTATCAACTCCCCCCAAGCTTAGACTTCGCTTGTCCCCAAGCGAAACTGAGCTCGATAGACATGACCACATGTTTATGGAGTGAAGAGTCGATAAATAAAATACGGACAAGAAGCATCATATTCATTCACACAGGACATTATAGTAGACAACCTCTTATAACTCATATTGAAACAAGTATAGGGTAATCACAAGTAAAGGTGCATGAGAAATCATGATTGGTGATGGCAAACTTCGTTCTTGGTCAGAGAACAACTAACAGATTATATTTATCTTATTGAGCAGCGCCCTCATGTTAGAGTTTATAAGGCACAACTTGCATACTCAATCATAATGGTCTTCTCATGATCATTGATAACTTGCAAAGCTATATTCATTCAGATAAAACTTGTACTAAACAAGGAAGAATAAAAGACATGATGTAGCAAATCACAATATAATGGTTTGATCACAACTACTCAAATGCTTGCTTGAGATGGAGGGAAATAGGTTTACTGACTCAACATAAAGTAAAAGACAGGCCCTTCGCAGAGGGAAGCAGGGATTAAATCATGTGCTAGATATTTTTCAGTTTTGCAATCATATAAAGAGAATAAAAGTAACATTTTGAGAAGTGTTTGTTGTTGTCAACGACTGGTAGCGGGTACTCTAACCCCCTTGCCGACAACCTCCTAAGAGCGGCTCCCATATTATTTTCATTTTGTGTGGCACTCCTTCCAACCTTTCTTTCACAAACCATGGCTAACCGAATCCTCGGGTGCCTGCCAACAATCTCATACCATGAAGGAGTGCCTTTTTATTTTAGTTTTATTATGATGATGACACTCCCCCCAACCTTTGCTTACACAAGCCATGGCTAACCGAATCCTTCGGGTGCCGTCCATCAATCACATACCATGGAGGAGTGTCTATTTAATTTAATTAATTTGGGACTGGGAATCCCATTGCCAGCTCTTTTTGCAGAATTATTGGATAAGCGGATGAAACCACTAGTCCATTGGTGAAAGTTGCCCAACAAGATTGAAAGATAAAACACCACATACTTCCTCATGAGCTATGAAACATTAACACAAATAAGAGATACTAAGTTTTGAATTGTTTAAAGGTAGCACATGAAGTATTTACTTGGAATGGCAGAAAATACCATATAGTAGGTAGGTATGGTGGACACAAATGGCATAGGTTTGGGTTAAGGTTTGGATGCACGAGAAGTATTCCCTCTCAGTACAGGTCTTTGGCTAGCAAGGTTAATTAGCAAGCATAAGAGTCGAGGGAAACAAACAAATATACTTGTGATAGAAACAATCATGCATCTTCCTTGTAAGCACAAACAATTTTAACTTCAGAATAATAAGCTATGAGCTAACAAGAAAGACAATGAAACATCTACATGTATTTCTCTTTTCTATTTAAACCTTAAAGTGTTGTTGCTATTGACCAATGCTAAGTTTGCCAAAACCAAATAGATTTATTCAATGCTCCCAAAGTGATACCAATACTAACAACAAGGTGAATCATATAGTAAAGATTGCAAACTAAAATAAGATGTGCAATATGTAAATGATAAGACTTCTCATTAATATTCCATAACGATAACTCACACCAAGGGATACATAGACAACCAACTAAAGGAGAGATACTTCCAAACGCAACCCATCTTATATGATAACTTCCCTACTCATGATATGACACTACTTGACAATAAAAGTAAAAGGTAGTGATAATGTGATACCGCGGCACTCCCCCAAGCTTGGAACAAACCAAGGGGATGCCAATACCGATGATGAATTACTCCTGCGGCGATGGTGGTGATGAATTCCTGACAAGCTTCTCAATAAGCTCCTTCGTCTTCAGTTTCTCAGCTTGATAATTCTGCACTAAGATTCGAAGAGATTCATTGTTATCCGAAGTTGGCGATGACGACCTTGTAACGCGAATCGAGTGGTATTCAATCAATCTTCGAAGACGGCAGTTCTCCTCCTGGAGTATCTCCACTTCTCTTTTCAGAGCCCGATATTGATCACAAAACTCATCGGTAACCCGTAGAACTTCTTCCATCATGGGGAAAGAGTCGAGGCTGAGAGCGGGTGGTAGAGGTCCCTGCAAGTTATGAGAAAAAGAACGTCGAGTGTCAACAGATCCCACCAAGATTTGCTTGCTCCTCCGGCTTGCTGATCTTGTCTTGATGGCACCTCCTTCTCTTCCTCCGAAAGCCCCTTGCCCTTGTTGTTGGAGGCCATGGTGCTTCTAAACCGAAAACAGATCCTGGCAGAAACAGCTCGAAACAAAACACGTCGAAAACACGATATACGGACCTCCAGGGGTCCGGGAGATTATATAGAAAATATTTTCGCGAAATAAGGAAAATACCAGATCGAACCAGAGTCGGAAAGGAGCGACGGGGCGGCCAAACCATAGGCCGGCGCGGGCCCAGGTCAGGCCGCGCCGCCCTATGGTGGCACCCCCTCGTGCGTCCTTTCCACTCCGTTTCGAACTCGTAATTTCTCATATTTTCCAAAAACAGCAAAAATATAGTTCGGAAGGTAAATTGCGTACTTTTCATTACCAGCATCAAGTTACCTATTCAAAGTCGAAGTTCGCGGATCGTCAATTTGCCCTTTGATGAAATCTTCCGGTGTCTCCACTTGAATAATATCAACATCAACATTATAGGAATCACCTGAGATATAATGCTTGAGTCTTTGTCCATTCACCACTTGCGTAGCATTGCCTTGGAGAGAGCTAATTTTGATTGCTCCTGAACGATACACCTCCTCGACAACATATGGTCCTTCCCATTTCGAGAGTAATTTCCGCAAAGAATCTCGAGACGAGACCGATACAATAGGACTTTATCCCCAATATTAAATTCTCTTTTGATAATCCTCCTATCATGCCATTTTTTAACTTTCTCTTTAAAGAGCTTAGCATTTTCATAAGCTTCACTTCTCCATTCATCTAGAGAACTCAATTGCAACAACCTCTTATCACCGGCAAGTTTAGGATCTTTATTTAATTCTCTAACAGCCCAATAAGCTTTGTGCTCTAGTTCTAAAGGTAAATGACAAGCTTTCCCATAAACCATTTTATAAGGTGACATTCCCATGGGATTTTTATAAGCAGTTCTATAAGCCCAAAGTGCATCCTTCAATTTACTAGCCCAATTCTTTCTAGTTTTATTAACAGTCTTTTGCTAGTTAGTTTTAATCTCTCTATTTGATATTTATACTTGACCACTAGTTTGAGGATGATAAGCGTAGCAATTCTATGATTAATACCATACCTAGCAAGAGTTTTTCTAAAACCTCCATGAATAAAATGAGAACCTCCATCAGTCATAATATATCTAGGTACTCCAAATCTAGGAAAAATAATATCTAAGAGCATTCTTAAAGAGGTCTCACCATCAGCACTTTTTGTAGGTATAGCCTCCACCCATTTAGTAACATAATCAACAGCAACAAGTATATGAGTGTTACCTTCTGAAGACGGAAAAGGTCCCATGAAGTCAAATCCCCAACAATCAAACGGTTCAATAACAAGAGTATAATTCATAGGCATTTCATTGCGTCTGGAGATATTACCAACCCTTTGGCATTCATCACAAGATAAAATAAACTTTCTCGCATCCTTGAAGAGAGTTGGCCAATAAAAACCTGATTGTAGAACCTTTTATGCGGTTCTTTCTCCGGTGTGATGTCCTCCATAAGCACTACCATGACATTTACTCAATATCTCCGTTGTTCATATTCGGAACACATCTTCGCATAATACCATCCACTCCTTCTTTATATAAGTGTGGGTCATCCCAGAAATAATGCCTCAAATCATAAAAGAATTTCCTCCTTTGCTGAACCGAAAAGGTTGGAGGCAAGTACTTGGAAACAATAAAGTTAGCATAATCAAGATACTAAGGACTGTCTCGCGAGCTCACCTTTATTACAGCCAATTGTTCATTTGGAAAACTATCATTAACAGAACAGATCATAAGCAATATTTTCCAATCTAGACAAATTATCAAAGAACAGGATTATCAGCACCTTTCCTATCTACAATATGTAAATCAAATTCTTGCAAAAGAAGTACCCATCTAATAAGCCTTGGATTAGCCTCTTTGTTTGTCATTATTTATCTAATTGCAGCATGATCAAGATGAATAGTAACTTTTGAATCAACAATATAAGATCTAAATTTATCACAAGCAAAAACTACAGCTAATAATTCCTTTTCGCTTGTAGCATAATTTCTTTGAGCAGCATCAAGAGTTTTACTAGCATAATGAATAACATTCAGTTTTTTATCTACTCGCTGTCCAAGAACAGCGCCTACAAGAAAATCACTAGCATCACACATAATTTCAAAGGGTAAATTCCAATCGGGGTTCAACTATAGGAGCAGTTGTTAAGGCTTTCTTAAGAGTTTCAAACGCTTCCTTACAATCATCATCAAAAACAAATGGTACATCTTTTTGAAGAAGATTAGTAAGAGGCTTTGAAATCTTAGAGAAATCTTTAATAAATCTCCTATAAAACCCAGCATGACCAAGAACACTACGAATACCTTTAACATCCCTCGGATAAGGCATCTTCTCGATTGCTTCAACTTTAGCTCTATCAACTTCAATACCTCGCTCAGAAATTTTATGTCCCAATACAATTCCTTCATTAACCATAAAGTGGCATTTCTCCCAATTAAGAACAAGGTTAGTTTCTTCACATCTCTGCAAAACTTTATCAAGGTTTCGCAAGCAGCTATCAAAAGAATTCCCATAGACGGAAAAATCATCCATGAATACCTCTACAATACTTTCACAAAAACCATGAAAAATAGCAGACATGCATCTTTGAAAAGTAGCAGGAGCATTACATAAACCAAAAGGCATGCGTCTATAAGCATAAGTTCCATAGGGACAGGTAAAAGTGGTTTTCTTGATCTTTAGCTTTAACAAAGAATTTGTGAAAACCGAATAACCATCAAGAAAGCAAAAATGAGTATTTTTAGATAATCTTTCTAGCATTTGATCAATAAAGGGTAAAGGGTAATGATCTTTTTTAGTAACTTTATTAACTTTTCGAAAATCAATGCACATTCTATACCCTACAACTACTCTTTGAGGAATGAGCTCATCATTATCATTAGGCACAACAGTCATACCTCCTTTCTTGGGAACACAGGCACAGTGACTAACCCAACTACTAGAAGCTATAGGATATATAATACCAGCTTCAAGGAGTCGTAGTACCTCATTCCTTACCACTTCCTTCATCTTTGGAATTAGACGACGCTGAGGTTCAACAACAGGCTTTGCATCATCTTCCATATTAATAGCATGTTGGCAAATAGAAGGAGAAATCCCCTTCAAATCATCAAGAGTGTAGCCAATAGCGCCTCGATGCTTTTTCAATATTTCCAATAACCTTTCTTCCTCAATCTCTGAAAGCTTAGAACTAATAATAACAGGATATATTTTCTTATCATCAATATGAGCATATTTAAGATTATCAGGTAAAGGTTTTAAATCAAAAACAGGATCTTCCTTTGGTGGCGGTGTTGTACCCAGATCTTCCACCGGTAAATCATGCTTGAGAATAGGTTGGCGAAGAAAAATTTCCTCAAGCTCATCTCTTTCTTTCCTAAAAATTTCACTCTCGCTATCCTCCAAATGTTGCTGCAAAGGATTATTAGGAACAAGAACAATAGATGCACATTGCTCCATTCTAAAATCATTACTAGGCAAATCAGCTTTATAAGGAGTTTTAGTAAATTTAGAGAAGTTAAACTCATAAGATTCACCAGCGAATTTAGTCAAGATTTTCTCTTTCTTGCAATCTATAATAGCTCCACAAGTATTTAGAAAAGGTCTACCAAAAATAATAGGACAATAATCACTAGCAGCAGAACCAAGTACCAAAAAGTCAGCAGGATATTTAATCTTACCGCATAAAACTTCCACATCTCGAACAATACCAATTGGAGAAATAGTTTCTCTATTAGCCAGCTGAATAACCACATCAATATCTTCAAGTTCACAAGAATCAATTTCGTGCATAATCTCCGTGTAAAGCTCATACGGAATAGCACTAACACTTGCACCAATATCACATAATCCATAATAGCAATGATCACCAATTCTAACAGATAGCATAGGAACACTAGCTTGTTTGGGTTTATTAGGATGTGAAACAATATTAGAAGCATCTTCACAGAAAATAATATGACCATCCTCCACATTTTCACCACAAGATCTTTAACTATTGCAACAGCAGGTTCAACTTTTATTTGTTCTTCAGGTTCTACAGGTTTCTTTTCACTTTTATGAACCGCACTATTTATAACAGAGTACTCCTTCATTTTAGCAGTGGAAAGGAGTTTTTTCAATATAAGCTTCAGAATAACATGATCAGCAGCTTCAACTACAACACATTTATTAATAGATGAATCAATTTTATCTTTATAAGGTTCATGATACTTATCAAAGTTCTTCTTTGGCAATTCATAATGAGAGGCAAAAGCTTTATAAAGATTTACAGCAACTTGAGAATCAAGACCATATGTAGCACTCATATTACTAAATTTATCAAGATCCATAAAAGCTTCAATGCATTTATAATCATAAATTATACCTGATTCTCGATCTTTGTCGTTCTCCCATCCTTCAGTATTTTCTTGGATTCGATCAAGAAGGTCCCTTTTAAACTCTTCTTTGTTGCGTGTAAATGATCCAGAACAAGAAGTATCCAGCAAGGTCTTGTCTTGAAAAGAAAGTCTTGCATAGAAATTATCAATAATAACATTACCAGAAGCTCATGAATGGGGCATTTGAGCATTAAAGACTTCAATCTCCCCCAAGCTTGGGCAATACTCTCTCCATCATGAGGCCAAAAATTATATATGCGATTCCGATCCTTATGAATTTCACTTGGAGAATAGAACTTAGAATAAAACCGGGCACAATATCATTCCATTCAAGAGAATCCCCATTATCCAAGAATTTATACCAATGCGCCGCTTTACTGACAGCGATAAAGAGAATAGTTTCTTCCTCTCTTCTTCCATAGCAATACATGCACTTTTGATTAAACCTAATAATTCATGCAAAAACAGTAAATGATCACCGGGGTGGACAGTTCCATCCCCTTCATAGCGGTTATCCATAACACGTTCAATAATTTTCATAGGTATTTTATATGGTATCTCTTCCTCACCTGGCGCCTCATCCACTACCATTGCAGTAGTAGTAGATTTCCCAAATAAAAATTGAAGAGAAGATCTCTCCATAATGACTTATAGCAAGAAAGAAATAAAATCAGCACAACAAGAAAGGTTTTCCTTACCAATTCCACTTACCAATAGCGCTTCACTCCCGGCAACGGCGCTTAAAAATAGTCTTGATGACCCACAAGTATAGGGGGTGTATCGTAGTATCTTCGATAAGTAAGAATGTCGATCCCAACGAGGAGCAGAAGGTGTTGACAAGCAGTTTCGATGAAGGATTCAACGTAAATGCTCACGTACAAGTATCTGTGGGGGTTTGATGTAACAATTGAATAAAGTACGAGTATGTAAAGTGCGAGAGTAATAATTGCAGCGAGTGGCCCAATCCTTTTTAGCACAAAGGACAAGCCGGTTTGTTTACTTATAATGACCAAACGTTCTCGAGGACACATGGGATTTTAGTCTAGTGCTTTCGCTACATACGGCTAAATAATCTTCATTGTTGTGATAAGTGCTGTGTGGGTGAACCTATGCTAATGTACCGCCCTTCCTAGGACTAATACATACTTGTGATTATACCCCTTGCAAGCATCCGCAACTACAAGAAAGTAATTAAGAAATAAATCTAACCACAGCCTTAAACTCTGAGATCCTGCGATCCCTCCTGCATCGATATACCAACGGGGTTTAGGTTTCTCACTCCGGCAACCCCGCAATTGGCAAACGAATACAAGATGCATTCCCCTAGGCCCATAAATAGTGAAGTGTCATGTAGTCGACGTTCACATGACACCACTAGAAGAATAACACCACAACTTAAATATCACACCATTGAATATTACTCATCCATAGTTCACTACTAACATTTAGACTTCACCCATGTCCTCAAGAACTAAACGAACTACTCACGAGACATCATACGGAACATGATCAGAGGTGATATGATGATGAATAACAATCTGAACATAAACTTGGTTCAATGGTTTCACTCAATAGCATCAACAACAAGTAGAAATCGATACCGGGAGAGTTTCCCCTATCAAACAATCAAGATCAAACCCAAATTGCTATGGCGGTGACGGTGTCCAGCGGTGATGATGACGGTGATGATGGTGGAGATGATGATGATGGTGATGGCGATGATGTCCAGTTCGATGACGGTGACGATGGCGTCGATTTCCCCCTCCCGGAGGGAATTTCCTGCGGATTCCTCGCCCGCCGGAGAGCTCTTTTCTCTCTGGTGTTCTCCGCCCGCAGAGGCTGTCAGAATCTTCGCGAGGTACCCTCTGTGGCTTAGGTCTTCGGGACGAAGGGTTTGGCGAAGAAAAGGAGGCGAAAGGGGCCGTGGGCCCTCCACACCACATGGCGGCGCGGCCAGGGCCTGGGCCGCGCCGCCCTAGGGTGTGGGCCCACCCTGGCTCCTCCTGGCTCCTCCTTCTGGCTTCCTCCGTCATCTTGAAAAATAGGATTTTTGGTATAATTTCCTTCCAGAGTTGATCTTCCGAAATATTGCGTTCTGACGGTGCTTTTTCCAGCAGAATCCTAGCTCCGGTGTTCGATCCTCCAATAATGATGAATCATGCAAAATAGATGAAATAACATAAGTAATGTGTCCCAATATGAAATATATCAATGAATAACAGCAAATTATGATATAAAATAGTGATGCAAATTGGACGTATCAATTATCAATATTATCTATGTGTTGTTTATGATCTTGCATGCTCTCCGTTGCTAGTAGAGGCTCTGGCCAAGTTGATACTTGTAACTCCAAGAGGGAGTATTTATGCTCGATAGTGGGCTCATGTCTCCATTAAATCTGGGAGTGACAAAGAACCCCTAAGGTTGTGGATGTGCTGTTGCCACTAGGGATAAAACATCAATGCTATGTCTAAGGATGTATTTTTTGATTACATTACGCACCATACTTAATGCAATTGTCTGTTGTTTGCAACTTAATACTGGAGGGGGTTCGGATGATAACCTGAAGGTGGACTTTTTAGGCATAGATGCATGCTGGATAGCGGTCTATGTACTTTGTCGTAATGCCCAATTGAATTTCACAGTACTCATCATAACATGTATGTGCATGGTCATGCCCTCTTTATTTGACAATTGCCCAACTGTAATTTGTTCACCCAACATGCTATTTATCTTATGGGAGAGACGCCACTAGTGAATTGTGGACCCCGGTCCATTCTTTTACATCGAATACAATCTACTGCAATACTCGTTCTACTATTTTCTGCAAACATCATCATCCACACTATACATCTAATCCTTTGTTACAGCAAGCCGGTGAGATTGACAACCTCACTGTCACGTTGGGGCAAAGTAATTTGGTTGTGTTGTGCAGGTTCCACGTTGGCGCCGGAATCCCTGGTGTTGCGCCGCACTACACTCCGCCGCCATCAACCTTCAACGTGCTTCTTGGCTCCTACTGGTTCGATAAACCTTGGTTTCTTACTGAGGGAAAACTTGCTGCTATACGCATCACACCTTCCTCTTGGGGTTCCCAACGGACGCATGCTGTACGCGTATCAAGCTCTCACTATCCTTGATCATATTGTATCATCCTCCTCTCTTGATCCTTGAAAACTTCCTCCACACCAAACTCAAAACAAACTCATTAGAGGGTTAGTGCATAATCAAAAATTAACATGTTCAGAGGTGACATAATCATTCTTAACACTTCTGGACATTGCACAAATCTACTGAAAGTTAATGGAATAAGGAAATTCATTCAACACAGCAAAAGAGGCAATGCGAAATAAAAGACAGAATCTGTCAAAACAGAACAGTCCGTAAAGACGAATTTTTAGAGGCACTTAACTTGCTCAGATGAAAATTCTCAAATTGAATGAAAGTTGCGTACATATCTGAGGATCACACACGTAAATTGGCAGATTTTTCTGAGTTACCTACAGAGAACCCTGCCCAAATTCGTGATGTATGTAAATCTGTTTCGTGCAAAGAATCCAAATCTAGTATCAACCTTGCTATCAAAGACTTTACTTGGCACAACAATGCAATAAAATAAAGATAAGGAGAGGTTTCTACAGTAGTAACAACTTCCAAGACACAAATATAAAACAAAGCTACTGTAGTAAAACAAAAACATGGGTTATCTCCCAAGAAGTGCTTTCTTTATAGCCATTAAGATGGGCTCAGCAATTTTAATGATGCACTCCCAAGAAATAAGAGTTGAAGCAAAAGAGAGCATCAAAAAGCAAATAAGAAACACTTTTAAGTCTAACCCACTTCCTATGAAAAGGAATCTTGTAAATAAACAAATCATTTAAGCATAATGCAACAAGCATAGAAAGATAAAACAAGTGTAACTTCAAAAATTTCAGCATATAGAGAGGTGTTTTAGTGACATGAAAATTTCTACAACCATATTTTCCTATCTCATCAAGATTTTCAGTAGCATCATGAACAAACTCAACAATATAACTATCAAATGAAACATTCTTATCATGAGTCTCATGCATAAAATTATTACTCTCCACATAAGCATAATCAATTTTTTTAGTAATAGTGGGAGCAAATTCAACAAAGTAGCTATCATTATTATTCTCATCAAGTGTAGGAGGCATAGTATAATCATAATAAAATTTACTCTCCATAGTAGGCGGCACCAAAAGACCACTATCATTATAATCATCATAAATAGGAGGCAAAGTATCATCAAAGAAAATTTTCTCCTCAATGCTTGGGGGACTAAAAATATCATGCTCATCAAAACCAGCTTCCCCAAGCTTAGAATTTTCCATATCATTAGCAACAATGGTGTTCAAAGCGTTCATACTAATATCATTGCTACTAGCATGCAAATAAGATTCCATAGGTTTTTTAATTTTCGCAGCAAACAATCCATGTCTTAACTCAGGAAATAGATTAAAAAGCTCATAGTTGCTTTCCATTATGCCAAACTAGTGATAAACAAGAAAAAAAAGATGCAATTGCAGGATCTAAAGGAAATAGCTTCGAGCACTTACAACGGCGCCAGAAAATAGCTTAGTTACCTGGGACCGGAGAGTGAGTGCCTTTTACCTTTCCTCCCCGGCAACGGCGCCAGAAAATAGCTTGATGTCTACTCACACTTCTTTTCCTGTAGACAGTGTTGGGCCTCCAAGAGCAGAGGTTTGTAGAACAGCAGCAAGTTTTCCCTTAAGTGGATCACCCAAGGTTTATCGAACTCAGGGAGGAAGAGGTCAAAGATATCCCTCTCAAGCAACCCTGCAATCACGATACAAGAAGTCTCTTGTGTCCCCAACACACCTAATACACTTGTCAGATGTATAGGTGCACTAGTTCGGCGAAGAGATAGTGAAATACAAGTGGTATGAATGTATATGAGCAGTAGTAACGGTGCCAGAAAATAGCTTGCTGGCGTGGAGTTGATGGTGGTAATATTGCAGGAAGTACAGATGCAGTAAAACAGTAAATAAGCGATGATTGCAGTATTTGGAAACAAGGCATAGGGATCATACTTTCACTAGTGGACACTCTCAACATTGATCACATAATAAAACCACTCTACACTCTCTTGTTGGATGATGAACACCATTAATTGTGTAGGGCTACAAGAGCACCTCAATGCCGGAGTTAACAAGCTCCACAACATTCGATGTTCATATTTAAATAACCTTAGAGTGCATGATAGACCAACGCAATTATACCAAGTACTAACATAGCATGCACACTGTCACCATCAAGCTATGAAAGGAGGAATATATCACATCAATACTATCATAGTAATAGTTAACTTCATAATCTATAAGAGATCACAATCATAAACTACGCCAAGTACTACATGATGCACACACTGTCACCATTACATCATGGAGGAGGAATAGAGTACTTTAATAACATCACTAGAGTAGCACATAGATTAATAGTGATACAAAGCTCATATGAATCTCAATCATGTAAGGCAGCTCATGAGATCATTGTATTGAAGTACATGGGAGAGAGATTAACCACATAGCTACCGGTACAGCCCTTAGCCTCGATGGAGAACTACTCCCTCCTCATGGGAGACAACGGCGGTGATGAAGATGGCGGTGGTGTCGATGGAGATGCCTTCCGGGGGTAATTTCCCGTCCCGGCGGTGTGCCAGAACAGAGACTTTTGTCCCCCAGATCTTGGCTTCACGATGGCGGTGGCTCTGGAAGGTTTCTCGTACCGTGGCTTATTCTCCCGAAGTTTTTAGGTCAGGGAGGCTTAAATAGGCGGAGAGTCGGAGTCGGAAGGGTTCTGGTGGGGCCAGACAATAGGGGGGCGCGCCCCCCCCCCTTGGGCCGCGCCGCCACCCTGTGTGGTGGCCCTGTGGCTCTCCTGTGGTCCCTCTTCGGTGGTCTGGAAGCTTCCTTGAAATATAAGATACTGGGCGTTGATTTCGTCCAATTCCGAGAATATTTCCTTACTAGGATTTCTGAAACCAAAAACAGCAGAAAACAGGAACTGGCACTTCGGCATCTCGTCAATAGGTTAGTTCCGGAAAATGCATCAAAACGTTATAAAGTGTGAACAAAACATGTAGGTATTGTCATAAAACAAGCATGGAACATCAGAAATTATAGATACGTTGGAGACGTATCAACTGCCTCACACGGCCTCATGCATTGCCTCCAAAGCTCAACTGTCATCTCTCCGGGTATGTCATCCATCCAAACGTCCCCATGCAATGCCTCCACCACCATGCCACCATGCGAGTGTTCTTTCTCCTATTGGGTACCTTGGCGAAGTACCTCAACCCACATCTTCTTGTCTCGAGAAAACACTCATACTATGGCCACTCTTGAACCTTATGTCAAATAACAAAACCTCTTTTGTTTTGTCTTATGACTCAAATTTTGAATTCAAAAGATCTTGCCAAAAACCTTTTTATTTTGAAGTGGCTATTGTCACCTTAGATCATAGTATTACAAAAAGTATTTCTAAAGTTATTTTGTTCTAAGATAAAGTATTTTCCAAATGTCTTACCCTTACTTTGTGTACCTTCAAAATTTATAAAAGCTTTTATATGCAATTTGGTTGCCTAAAATAAAATGGAATGATCAATATTTCCTTTTTACTAAAACCTTGGGTCATTCAAATCTTTCTAAAACTCTCTCCCACTTTCACTTTTTCAAATGAAATTTCTTATTTAGTTTAAATCAAGTGAAGGCCATAGACACCCAAAACTAAATTCTTAGACTATTTCGTATGTGATCAAATATCATGGCATTGTCTTTACCTTTAATACATGTCCATGATCCCTACTTTAAACTCACTACTCCATCTGTACATGATCGTGGTGGATGATCATTTTTTTTCCAACCAATGACTAATATCCATTTGCATCTCTATCTCTCCAAGACCATGTGTCATATTCTAAAATTTTCCGAATTGGACTTTCCTTCCAAATTGGGATAGACCCTTAAAACACTAAACCTCTCTATCTTGGCTATCAAAATATTTCTAGTCTTTGGAAAACTATTTTCAAAACCTTTTTCTCTCATGAAAGTAGGAAATGTTAATGATATGTTTATTGTATCTTTTCCATTCAAAATATAATTTCTAGAAAAACTATTTTTAACTCCTATTTTACAAAATGCATGTTAATGGTACATATTCCATTTCTTGCACTTTTTACTACCAAATAGTTTTTGATAAAAACCTAGTGTGCTTTGGCATGCAAGTGGAGTATATTTTGAACTCAAATTTTACCTAGCTCCTTTTCAAAAAATTCGTCCAACCAAACTGGATCAACTCTCTTAGTGATCAAACCTTTCTTTTTTGAAATTTAGACGACAATTTCTACTCATCAACCACAACCTACTGATTTACTTCTCACCATCATCACTTGGCCAAATGTAGAATTTCATCAAGTGCCATCATAATCAACTTTGGCACTAACATACATTATCTATATCTACCTAATTTCTACACATCATCAAGCCACCAATTTAGTTAACCATTCCACAGCACTCAACCTTGATCAATATACATGGGTAGCATTGGAACTTCGGCTGTCCACTTGTGCTTGTCAAGAGGAGAGTCGACCATGTCTTGATGGCATGCATGCCTTGCCAATCTCCCTCTCCCTCTAATATTTGTTTATTTGGACCAACTTACATCCCTTTCATTGACTACTCACGCATCAGCCCCTACACTCTGGTCGACCATGCATTGAGGCAATGCCTCTCTTTGGTTGTTTGTGTTTGGAGAAAGGAGGAGGCTGGCCATGCATTGAGCACCAATGCACGTGAGCATCCCTATCCCTTGCACTCTTTCTCTCCATACCTTCTGAAATAAAAGGAGAGTAGCATCGATCAATCTCCTGCACCCCTCCACTTTTTGGGAACCCAACGTCGCTATAGTGTTGTCTTTGTTTGTTTGTGCTTGGAGGAAGAACGGGCCGTCCATGCCAACCATGCCCGTCTCTCTCTCTCTCCCTCTCTGTCTTTCTCTTGACTTGTGAGCAGTCTTATACCTGCACCCTAACCCACCATCCTGCATCCCTATCCCGCTGCCCTAGCCTCTCTCTTGTCCCATTTCTCTTTTCTCTCTTCAAGGTGGAAACCGTAAAATGGGCAGCAACGACGCGACCACTCCTTCAACTTAGGCTGCGCCAGTTGGCTCCCCTGTCACCCCTCTCTTCAACCCACATGCTCCCGAGGTAGACCCTGCGACGTAGACATCCTTCTCGCTCGTGCCT
This sequence comes from Lolium perenne, assembly GCF_019359855.2. Classification (NCBI taxonomy): domain Eukaryota; kingdom Viridiplantae; phylum Streptophyta; class Magnoliopsida; order Poales; family Poaceae; genus Lolium; species Lolium perenne. Next base: position 182,350,505 of record NC_067248.2, on the reverse strand, counting down.
GACACCACCGCGGTCACCATGTTTGAGGCGTGTCGTGCATTCCTAAATCCCCGGTGCGCCAGCTGCCTCGCCAAGCTTTGGAACTTTATGGGGTCTTGCCAGGAATGTATTCCAACCACCAGACTACTTGCTAAAGTGCCCATAACCTCGCACGATCGATCAAACACTTTTGTCCAACCTCAAAAACGTGTCATGTTTCGACCATTTCAGACCGTCATTTTCCTCTATGTTCCTTGAACCAAACTCAGCATTCCACGCTAATCACATTTGCACCACCCATCTGGCCAATCTCGTTTGTGCACTCGCCACCATCCTCCCTTGCACTCTGTCCACCATGTGCCATCGACCATTGCGGTGACCCAGCATACAACTGCATGTTGTAGTATACAAGTCGTTGATATGATCTTCATGAAGGGACTTCTTCACAAATATCACATCCCTCAGAGTGGTACAACAGAAACATTGTAGGTCATAACACTCCAGATTATATTACAATCATGGTCTTAACAAGTTGGTATTCTCACAGGTCCGATGAGAACACCCGAAGATACTACTGAAGTCTTATTACAAACCAACATAAAGATTGAACTGAGCTCAGCAACGTATTTAGGTAAGCTACTACGTTGCTCGTCTCTATGATAACCAGGGTAAGACACTACTCCTTTGCCTCATTGTTGTCAGGTCCGTAGGCTATCCCATAGTCCATGCCTTCCACTCCTCCGGACAGATCAGGTTCCTCGTAGACCAACTCGTAATCTCCTTCTGGTGCTCCGTCGGTGGCCTCCACTTCATTGTCACTGTCTAGCAAGGGTGTCAAAAGAAAGTGAGTACAGAGGTACTCAGCAAGTTCAAAAGAGAAAATGTGTTTGATGCACTAGCTACGACCATTGATCAGAAAATCTCAGGTCAATGCATGTTTCAAACACATTTCTTCAAAAGATTGATTTTATTCTGAAAACTATGCCCGCCAGTCTTCACAGGTTGAATAGAACTTCAAGGAGTTCCTTTCCCGCCGCATTCGTAGTTCCCTTCCCGGAACAAGGAGTGACAGCAACAGTTTGATACACTCTGTAGAGGTGCGTTACTTTTTTCATAAGAGAACTTATCCTTGATACCAACCGAGATGCGTTTCTCATCCACACTTTCTTGGTGTGGGGCCAGGTGTAAGATCGAAGCCAATATTGCCTTTTCCATGACCTTGCATACCCACCCTTTTGTCCATCCGTACGTTCCCGGTAGACATCTCCCGATCATACGACTTTACCCCCGATATACTATGGACAATCCCTCATAGACGGTAGAGCCTCTCATCCACACAGATGGGGATTTTAAAGGATTTACCAACCTACTGCAGTGTTATCCCCAACACCCAACCAGGCCCTATCAAGTCTGGTGATATGCAAGAGGGAAAAGATACAGCTGACTTCCCCATAGCCATTATAGATCTTATGATCAACGCGAACTGTACGGCACTAGAATCACTAGAAGGCATTGGTGATTAGTCCTAGATTAATATAACCCTTGCAATGGAACCTCCACCATATCAACACATACCATGGTTCCATTGCCCACCATATAGTCATATTCATAATTGGAAAAGTAACATTTGATTTTCAATGCATGAATGATAAGTATAGTACTTTTGCGGGTAAATTGATATAAAATAATCAAGAGGCCATGAGCAAGGGTGAACTTGCCTGGTAACTGCGCGATAGTGCAGTTCGATGTGTTGGATGGAACATGGATCTCGGGTTATGTAAAGAAGCATCATTGTCCGGTAAAGACAATGTTATGAGATCCAAATGATGCATGCATGGGTGTATTATTTCATGTTGAATCCGTTTCCCCGGATTTAAGATTTAAGGTTGAGTTAAGTATTTGTGGCCTTTGGCAGTAATTTATGAATTCTTTAAATTATTTAACATTGTTTCCTTTTCTAAAAATAAAAGGATAAAAAAGTAATGGATATTTTTCTTTGGAAAATATTGATTTCAAATTAAGAATTTGAAATATAGATTTTTCCTCATTTTTGGAAATAAAAAGGAAATTTGAAATATTAAGATATTTCTTTTTCGGAAAATCTTAAATCTTCAAAAGAAAAGACTTGGAATAATAGAATTCCCTTTGAAAACGTTTGAATAACCATTGTTTGAATTCATTTGGAATTTTCCTTGATTTTTAAATCTAAGGAAAATTGCAAATTTAAAATTTTAAGTTCATATTTAAATTCAATAATTTCAAAATTTGAACTTTTGTGGTAAATTCGATTTCTTATTTTAATCTTGTTAAGAATAATTTCTTATTCATCAAACCTATTTTCTTGGATTTTTAGAGGTATTTTTCATTATTTAATATTTAGTAGAATCCACATATTAATTAAAAATAGAAAACACCAAAATGCCCCTCTCTGGCCTAATTGGGCCAGCCCATTAAAATGGCCCATTTGGCCAGCCCACCTGGGCCTGCCCAAAAACAGTGCGGTGGGCACCGAATACATCGGCCCACCCCCACTCGCTCACTCATCTTCCTCTCGCGAAACCCCAACCCTACCCGTGGCGATTCGTGTGGCGACCATGTCGCCGCCATGGTCACCGCCGTGCTCTGGCTGCCTCCGGCCGTTCTAGGGCATGTCATTAGTACCTATCGATGCGGCGCGCAACGGCCCATCTCCTCATCCGCGTTGATTTGACCACTTCTTCTTCGACTGCTCGTGCGCGTGCGTCACTCTCGCAGACGCCGATGGATCATTGGCGATCTCCGTCGATCTGCACCACCTCGCCACTCCTTGGTGTTCACCACCTCCCACTCTGGCGTGCGTGGATTGACCGCGGTCTGGCGCCGCCGTGGCTGGCTGTGCCACCATACCGCCATGACTGCCTCCACGTTATTCGCCAGGTAACCTCATCTTCCCCCTCTTCTACCTCT